>NC_135901.1:53700968-54173468 GCF_964194155.1 Cetorhinus maximus | reverse complement strand
CATGTGCATGTTTGTGTGTGTGTGTCAATGCGTGTGTGTGTTTTTGTGTGCATGTAAGTCTGAGGTTGTGTGTGTTTGCATCCTCGTGTGTGCGTGGATGTGTGTGTGGATGCGAGGTGTCTTCGTTTGTGTGTGTATGTGTGCGTGTTTATCCGTGTGTGCGTGTCAGTTTGTGCGTGTGTTTGTCTGTGTAAACGCATTTTTGCTTGTGTGTGTGTTTGTGTGTTGGGTGTTTTGGTGTGTGCATATCTGTGTGTACGTGTGTGTATGCATGCCTGTGTGTGTGAAAATTGTGAATGCATGCTCTTTGTGTGTGCATGTGAGAGGGTGTTTGACTTTCTGTGAGTGTGCAGGCATGTGCGTTTGTGCAGGTGCTGCTGTTTGTGTTTGTATGTGTGTGCGTGTTTCTGCGTGTTTGTTCGTCAGTTTGTGAATTTGTGTATCTGTGTGTGTGTGTCTTTGTGTATGTATTTGCTTGTATGTGTGCCTGTGTGTATGTTAATATTTATATATGTGTGGTGTGCATGTGTATGTGTGTGTTTGTATGTGGTAGTGTGTGTCTGTATGCATATGTGTGCATGTGTGTGCGTGTTTCTGCGTGTTTGTTCGTCAGTTTGTGTATTTGTGTATATGTGTGTGCGTGTCTTTGTGTGTGTATTTGCGTGTATGTGTGCCTGTGTGTATGTTAATATTTATATGTGTGTAGTGTGCATGTGTATGTGTGTGTTTGTATGTGGTAATATGTGTCTGCATGCATATGTGTGCATGTGTGTGTGCGTGTTTGTGTTTATGTCTGCATGTGCCTGTGTATATGTGTGTGTTTGTATGTGCGTGCTTGTGTGTATGTTAGCGTGTGCATGCATGCATGAGGTTGATAGTGTGTGTGCGTGTGTGCAAGTTTGCTTGTCCATGGGTATCTGTGTGTATGGGTACTTGTCTGTCTCTATGCATGTTAATATGTGTGTGCGTGTGTGTCGGCAGGTGCATGTGGATTTGTTTGTTTGAGTATGCTCGTGCATGTGTGTGCATATGCGTGTGTGAATTTGTGTGTGTGTTTGTGTGTATAGGGTAATATGTGTGCGCATTTGTGCATTTGGGAATGTTTGTTTATAATTGTGTTTGTGTGTGTGCCTGTTTGTGCGTATTTGTGCGTGTGTGTGTGCTTTTGTGTTCTTGTGTTTGTGCGTGCTTGTTTGTTTCTTCGTGTGACTGTATGAGTTTGTGCGCACTCATTTGTGTGTGTCTCAGTTGTGCATGTGTGTCTGTGTACATGTATATGTGCGTTTGTGCATGTGTATATGCAAATGCGTGTGTGTTTGCAAATGCGTGTGTGTTTGTGTCTGTGTTTCTGAATTTTTGTACATGTATGTTGGGTGTGCCTGTGTGTGCATATCTGTGTGTATGTATTCGAGTGTAGGCATGTCTATGTGATTATGAATATGTGTGTGTGCATGCGTGTTTGTGTGCGTATGTGTGTGTGTTTGTCCTTCTGTGTCTATATACGTATGTGTAGGGTGTGTATGTCTGTGCATGTGTGCATTTGTGTGTGTGTGTCTGCATGCATTTATGCATGCTTGTTTGTGTGCGTGTGTCTTTACGAGTTTGTGTGTGCTTGTTTGTGTGATTGTCAGCTGTTCACGTATGTCTGTGTGCACGGATCTATATGTCTGTTTGTGTGTGTGTGTGTGCGTGTGTTTGAGTGTGTTTGTTCATGTGTGCCTGTCGGTTTGTGCTTTAGTGTGCCTGTCTCTGTGTGTGTGTGTGTGTTTGAGTGTGTGTGTGTGTATGTGTGTGTGTGTGTGTGTGCGTGTATTTGCGTGTATGTGTGCCAGTGTGTATGTTAATATTTATGTGTATGGTGTGCATGTGGATGTGTGTGTTTGTGTGCGTTTCTGCATGTTAGTTTGTGTGTGTGTGTGTTGTGTGTTTGTGTGTTTGGTGTGCCTTTGCGTGCATATCTGTGCGTCCGTGTTTGTGTGTCTGTGTGTGTGAATAAGTGTGCGTGCATTTTGTTTGTGTGTGCATGTATGAGCGTGTTTTACTTTCTGTGAGTGTGCATATATGTGCAGGGGGTCTATGTGTGTGCATTTGTTTTCATTTGTGTGTGTATGTGTATGTTTGTGTGTGTGTTTTTGTGTGCTTGTGTTTGTGCATGTGTGCATGTGCTGCTGTGTGTGTACGTGTGTGTTATGTGTGCGCACGTGTGTGCATTTGAGCGTGGTTGTTCATGTGTGACTATCGGTTTGTGCCTGTGTGTTCCTGTGTGTGTGTTCATGTATTTGTGTGTCTGTGTCTGTGTGTGCACGTCTGTGTGTGTATGCGCCTTTATGTGTGTATTTGTGTGCATGTGTGCCTGTATGCATGTGAATATTTATGTGCATGTGTAGTGTATCTGGATGTGAGTGTTTATGTGTATGTGGCTGTGCATATGCATATGTGTGCATGTGTGCGAGTTTGTGTGTAAGTCTGCATGTGCCTGTGTATGTGTTTGTTCTTGCATGTGTGCATGTGCCTGTGTGTGTATGTGTTTGTATGTGTGTAATTGTGTGTGCATGTTCGTGTGTACTGGAATGTATGAGGTTGTGTGATTGTGCGCATGTGTGCCTGTGCATGCATATCTGTGTGTATGCGTATTTGTGTGCAGGTGAATATGAGTCTGTGTGTGTGTGTGTGTGTGTGTGTGTGTGTGCCCGCGCGGGCACATGTCGATTTGTGTTTGAGTCTGTGCATGCATGTGTGTCGTATGTGCGTGTGCATTTGCATGTGAGTGTTTGTATGTGTATGAATGTGTCTGTGCATGCGTGTGCATTTGAATGTGTTTGTTCATAACTGTGTGTGTGTGCCTCTGTGTGCATATTTAAGAGAGTGTGTGTCTGTATTTGTTTGCGTGTGCTTGTTTGACTGTGTGTCTCTATGAGTTCATGCGTGCTTGTATATGTGTATGTCAGTTGTGCATGTGTGTCCTTGTGCACGTATTTGTGTGTGTGTATATATATGTGTGTGTGTGTGTGTGTATGCGTGTGTGTGTGTTTGTGGCTGTGTTTCTGCATTTTTGTTCGTGTATGTGTGTTTGTGTGTGTTCTTGCATGTGCATGTACACATGTGTCTGTGTGTGAGTATGTGTGTGTGTGTGTGTGTTTGCATGTATGTTTATATGTGTTTTTCTGTGTGTATCGGCTTGTATGTGTATGCATCACTGAGGATGTGTGTGTGTACACGTGCAGATATATGTGTGTAAGTATGTGCATGTGCATGTGTCTGCATTTTTGTGTGAGCGTATGTACATCTGTGTGTGTGTTTGAGCGTGTTTTCTGTCTGTGCGTGTCAGCTTGTGCATGTGTGTGTGTTTGTGTTTCTGCATTTTTGTTGGTGTGTGTGTGTTTGTGTGTTCATGTGTGAGGGTGTTTGACTTTCTGTGAGTGTGCATGTGTGTGTAGGGGATGTATGTGTCTGCATTTGTGTATGCGTGTGTGTGTGTATTTGTGAGCATGTGTGTGTGATTGTACGTGCATGGACTGCTGCTGTGTGAGTGTGTGCGTGAGTGTGTGTGTTTGTGTGCGTGTATGTGTTTGTTTGTGCGTGTGTGTGTTTGTGTGTACATGCATGTGTGATGGTGAGTGTGTGCACGTGTGTGTGTGCGTGTGTTTGTGTGTGCCTGTGTGTGTCCGCGTTTGCGTGTGTTTTGTGTGTGTGCATGTGTATCTGTGTGCTTTGTGTGTGTGTGTGTGTGTGTGTGTGTGTGTGTGCATGTGCATGCATGCATATGTTTGTAAATATGTGCTGGTGTATTTGCGTATGCCTGCATGTGTGTGCGAGTGCATCTGTGTTAGTATGTGTGTTTGTGTGCATGTTCGTGCACATATGCCTGTTTGTGTGTGTGTGTGTGTGTGTGTGTGTGTCTGTCTGTGCTTGTGTATCTCTATGTGTATGACTTAATGTGTAAATATTATTGCTTGTGTGTGTGTGTGCGTATGTGTACGCATATGTGTGTGTGTGTGTTTTATTAGAAAAACATTCATGCGGGCTTCGCTGGCTGGGCCAGCATTTATTGCTCATTCCTAGTTGCCCTTGAGAAGGTGGTGTTGAGCTGCCTCCTTGAACTGCTGCAGCCCATGTGGTGTAGGCACACCCACAGATCTGTTTGTAAGGGTGTTCCAGAATTTTGTCCCAGGAACGGCGTTATATTTCCAAATCAGGATTGTGAGTGAATTGGAGGGGAATTTATAGGTCGTGGTGTTCCCTTTTAACTGCTACCCTTGTATTCTAGATAGCAATGTTCGTGGGTTTGGAAGGTGCTGCCAAATGAGCCTTGGTGAATCCCTGCAGTGCATATTGTAGATGGTACACACTGCTGCTACTGTGCGTCAGGGGTACAAGGAGTGAATATTTGTGGATGTGCTGCCTATCAAGCGGGCTGCTTTGTCCTGGATGGTATAAAGCTTCCTGAGTGTTGTGGCAGCTGTACTCACTCAGAAAAGTTGGGGGATATTTCATCACCTTCCTGACTCGTGCCTTCTGGATAGGGGACAGGCTTTGGGGAGTCTGGATGTGAGTTAATCGTCGCACGATTCCTGCCCTCTGATCTGCTCTGTCGCCACAGTATTTATATGGCTAGTCAGGTTCAGTTTCTGATCAATGGTAACCCCCAGGATGTTGATAGTGGGGGAATTTACTGATGGTAATGCCATTGAACGTCATAGGCGATGGTTGGGTTCTCTCTTGTTGGACATGGCCATTGCCAGACGCTTGTGTTTCGCTAAAGTTATATGCCACTTATCGGCCCAAGCCTGGATATTGTCCAGGTCACACTGCATTTGGACATGAACTGCTTGAGCATCTGAAGAGTCATGGAGAGTGTTAAACATTGTGCAATCATCCGCGAGCATCCACACTTTTGACCTAATGATGGAATGAAAATCATTCATGAAGTGATTGAAGATAGTTGGGCCTAGGACACCACCCTGAGGAACTCCTGCCACCATGACCTGCAGCTGAGATGACTGACCTCCAACAACCACAGCCATATTCCTCTGTGCTAGTTATGACTCCAACCAGCGGAGAATTTCCCCCCTGCTTCCCATTGACTCCAGTATTGCTGGGGCTCCTTAATGCCACTCTTTCACAGGCTGTCTTGATGACAAGGGGAGCCACTCTCACCTCAGCTCGTAAGTTCAACTCTTTTCTCCACGTTCGAACCAAGGTTGTAACGAGGTTAGTAGCTGAGTGACCCTGGCGGAACCCAAACTGGGTGTCAGCGAGCATGTCATTGCTCAGAAAGTGTAGCTTGAAAGCACTGTTGATGACCCCTTCCATTACTTTACTGATGATCGAGTATAGACTGATGGGGTGGTAATAAGCTACTTAAGATTTGTACTGATTCTTGTGTACAGGACAAACCTGGGCAATTTTCCACGTAGCTGGGTGGATGCAAATGTTGCAGCTGTACTGTAGCAGGCAAGTACTGGAGTGCAAATCTTCAGTACCATAGCCGGAATGTTGTCAGGGCCCACAGCCTTTGCAGTATGCAGTGTCTTCAGCAGTTCCATGATGTCACCTGGAGTGAATCGAATTAGCTAAAGAATGGCATCTGTGATAGCGGGGGCCTCCGGAGGAGTGCGAAATCGGCAATTCACTTAGCACTTCTGCCTGAAAATTGTAGCAAATGCTTCAGCCTTATCTTTAGCATTGCTGTGCTGGGCTCCTCCAACATGAATGATAGGGATATTTATGGAGCCTCCTCCTCCAGTTAGTGTTTAATTGTCCACGACCATTCATGGCTGAATGCAGCAAGCCTGTAGATCTTAGATCTGATCAGTTGGTTGTGGGATCGCTTAGCTCTGTCTATCACTTGCTGCTTATGCTGTTTGACACACACAACTGGTCCTGTGTTATAGATTTACCAGGTTGACACCTCAATGTATGCATGCCTGCTGTTGCTCCTGGCATGCCCTCCTGCACTCTTTATTGAACCAATGTTAATCCCCTGGCTTTATGGTAATGGTAGAGTGGGAGCTATGCTGGGGCGTGATTTAACAGATTGTGTTCAAGTGCAATTCTGCCGCTGCTGGTGGCCCACAGTGCCTCATGGATGCCGAGTATTGAGTTGCTAGATCTGTTCGATATCTCTCCCATTTAGCACTGTGGTAGTGCCACGCAACACGATGGAGGTTATCCTCAATGTGAAGGCGGGACTTCGTCTCCACAATGATTGTGCGTTGCTAACTCCTACCGATTCTGTCATGGACAGATGCATCTGCGGTAGGCAGGCTGGTGAGGATGAGGTCAAGTATGGTTCTCCCTCTTTTTGGTTCCATCACCACCTGCTGCAGACCCATTCTAGCAAATATGTCCTTTAGGACTCGGCCAGCTAGTTCAGTAGTGATGCTACTGAGACACTCATGGTGCTGGACATTGAGGTCCCCCATCCAGAGCACATTTTGCGCCTTGTCCATCCTCAGTGTTTCCTCCAGGTGGTGTTCATGATAGAGGAGAACAGATTCACCAGCTGAGGGAGGGCAGTATGTGATAATCAGCAGGAGGTCTACTTGCCAATATTTCACCTGATGCCATGACACCTAACAGGGTCGGATTTGATGTTGAGAGCTCCCATGGCAAATCCCTCCCGACTGTGTACCACTGTCTCGCCACCTCTGCAGGGTCTGTCCTGCTGGTGGGACACCACATACCCAGGGATGATGCTGATGGTGTCTGGGACATTATCTATAATATATACGTCCAAGAGGATGACAATGTCAGGCTGTTGCTAGACTAATCTGTGAGGCAGCTCTCCGAATGTTGGCAATAGCCCCACATGTTAATAAGGAGGAATTTAATGGTTCGACAGGGCTGATGTTGCCATTGTCGTTTCCAGCGCCTATGTCGCTGCCAGTCGATCCGTTTGGTTCAATTATGTTTTGTAACTTTGTAGCTGTTTCTTACAATTGGGTGGTTTGCTACGCCATTTCAGAGATTGTTTGAGAGTAAGCCACAAAAACAAAGGAAAAGCTGAGCAGGTCAGACAGCAGCTGTGGTGAGAAAGACAGAGTTAACGTTTCGAGTCAAGATGACTCTTCTACAGAAATAAAGAGAAGTAGAAATGTGGCGAAACATATTCTGCTTAAGGGGGGTGGGACAGGTGGATAGAAGCTTAGTGATATGTGGAGGCAAAAGAGAAGTTGCGAATGGTGCCATAAACAAAGGCCAAGGGGGTGATGGCGGTGGCCACACTGGCTAAAGGAGGAGCTAAAGGTGACATTCAGAGCAGAAAGCAGAATGAGCAAGTGGCAGATGACCCTAGTGGGGGTGTGGAAGAGTCATACAGAGTCGAAATGCTAACTCGCCTTTCTCTCCACAGATGTCAGACATGCTGAGATTTTCCAGCATTTTTTTGTTTGTTTCGGATTATTAGTATCCACAGTATTTTGCCTTTATCTAAGAGTCATCCACGTTGCTGTTGGTTTGGAGTCACGTGTCAGTCAGACCAGGTAAGGACGACAGGTTTGCTTCTCTAAAGGCAAATAGAGAACCAGGTGGGTTTTTGCAACAATCGACAATGGTTCCATGGACATCATTAGACTATTAATTCCTCCTTCTGCCGTGTGATTGTGTGTGTGTGTTTTCACGGCTCTCTGGGGATCGTGTGCTGCAATATCAAACCCCACTGCACCCCGCACTGTGACAAATGGGAAACATTTGGTCAAACCACCTAATATTTAATTTTAGGTTAACATAATAAAAGCACCGGGCCCGTAAACTTAAAAAAGTAAATAAGAGTTTATTGAACAAATTGTCTTTAACCAGTGGCAAAAGAAAGAGATATCAGCTGCTAATTTCTAACTCTATAACCTAAACTCTATCCCTTCTTCTACCACGATACGCACAAATACAAGACACACGATACACACAAAAAACTTGGAATTTAACAGCGGAGTAAAAAAGTTCATTAGCAGCAATTCCGAAGTACAGGATTCAGTGGGTTGAATTTGATTGATGTCTTCCAATTTATTTTTGTATTGTTGTTGACAGCATGAAAACTTTCAGTTTTTAACACCCTGTTTGAACACTTGCTTTCCAATATCTCTAACGATGATTTTCCTTTTCTCCTCTTGACAGGGGTTTCAGAGAGCCAGCTAGCTATTGTTGTAGAATTACTGGAATCTTACACACACAGGAGTAAATGGTTCTACTTTGTTTTTCTTCTCAGGCCAGGAGCTAATTTTCTGCATTGCTACTACGCAAAACTGGTCGCATGGTCAGGAGCCAATTAAAGTTCTGTTGTTATGCAGCTCCATTAGTTCAGGACTATTTTCTGGCAACATTTGTCTTTCAGGACACTCTATGTTCCAGGGCAATAAGCTTGTATTTAACTCTGGTTTTGTTCCGGTAGATATTTCTTTTAAACGTCATCAATTGTCGTTTTAAATCCATGACCAACAGAAATAGAGGAAAAAAATAAAACAACATGTTATTTGGTGCGTATGCGTGTGTGTGTGCATGCCTGTGTTTGTGTGTGTGCCTGTGTTTGTGTGTGTGTGCATGTGTGTGTGTGTGCGCGCACGTGCACGTGTGCATGCGTGTGTGTATGCATGCATGTGAGTTTGTCTGTTTATTTGCTGTGTGTATTATTGTGCGTGTTTGAGGTTGTTTGATTCTGCCTGTCTGTGTACGTGTTTGTGAGCTGGAGTTGGGGAGGGAGATTTGAGGTGTAGCATCGCATGGCAACATGTCATGTTTCAAATAAGAAGACAAATGGTTCCAGAATGAATATGGGATAGAGCGTCACTATTAAATGATTTCGCCTTTTCATTTATTGACCAATTGAACAATGAGGTACAGTGGTTGTTTCAGAGAATTCCTTAACTCCTGCCTGAACTTAGCCTGTGTCACTGCATATGTACACGTGTTGCTGCAGCAGCTCAGAAGTAATAGCATGTTTCCACTTTCTTCCAGAATAAACTTAGGATCTTTGAAATCAAACCCTATGAAATTAGAACAGTCTGTAATGCGCACGTACACAACATTCACAACATAGGTGGTCCATAATGTGATGAAATTGCCTGATGTAATAAAGACTAAAATTATGGATTTTTCTGGCTCTCCATCTCCGGGTCACTCTCACTCTTCGAATTGCTGTGGCTGCGGAGTCTCCTTTGGGCCCTGTCGGCCGCTACAATGTTTCTGACCGTCAGCGAATTCAGCAGTAAAACCAGGAGGAACAGGGTTGTGGGCGTTAACACACAGTCAAACCAGTCGAAGCCTGTCCATGCAAATGAAGGTAAAAGCCTAACTTAATTCTATAAAATAAGGGCAATTGGTCAATCACATAGACTGGTTCATACACAAAGTACCATGGGATGTTTTGCCGTGCTCCCAGTGCGCAAACAGAGCGTATGACCACACGAGCCGTTTTTGCAGTGCAATAATTTGTTTTCATATTTTGGAAGCAAATGGCTACGAATCGATCGAAGGTGAAGGTGCTGGTCAGCCAGACGGTACAGTCTCGCGATGCATAGATGAGCACCGTGCTGATGCTGCAAGCGGGAGTGGTGGACAGGAAAGTGACCAGTAGATAAATACCACTGATTGGACTCAGCAATAGAGCGGTGATAACAGCCAGGAGATCAGTGACTGCCATGGACACCAAGTAACGAATGATGCATGTGGAGAGACAGCATCTGCCCTGGTGCAGAATCACAATGGACATTAGGTTCGCTATTCACAGGCCGAAGAAACAAAAACTAATGCAACTAATAGGCGACTGCTAAGTAGTTGTTATTTATTATACATTTTGATCGGCTGTCGACCTCGGTGTGTGTGTTTGAGAATCTGATTCAGAAATTTGGAGCCATGGTTGCCTTTAGCCATTACCTTTTTAGATAGCAGCCCAATCATGCATTCTAAGATGTTTTGAAGTTGCCGACTGGAATTGAAATCCCAGGAACTGGAGTGAGATGAAATTAGTGACCAGTTAAAGTGTAATGTCGTTTGAGCGGTGATTACTGAGCGGGCTGCAAGCAGAAATCCTGCCTCCTATTAAAACTGCAATATCACATACTTTGTTCCCTAACGTTGCCTTTGCTTCTTTCAATGTTGATAACTTTGCCCTCTCTCCTTACTGACTCTCCAGCGGAAGCATTTTTTTTTTTGCTCTGATACTTTTAAAGAATATTCTTGATAATGGTGAATGTATTTCAGGTGACTTGAGTCCCAGATTCTCAAGGCTCTTCAGAGAGAGGATCCCTGACATCCTTGCTCCACCCTTTGATCCTCTGCTCTCTTCTTCTAAACTTGACCATGTTCTCCCCTGCAGCGCGAATTAGTGAAAGCAGATAAAATTCTTCAATTGCTGCTCAATTAATAGAAAATAATGTATAACTTTGAAAAATAAAGGGCTATATTTACTTTTCGATGCGGAGAGTAAATTTGGTAGCATTCAAGTAATATTGTTTATAGTGAGATGAATTGATAAGAATGATAGAGAGGTTGTGCTTCACTTCTAGATGGCATTGTTGAGACCGCATTTGGAGTACTATGTCTAATATTGGTCTCTGTTTTAAATGAGAGAGGTAAATGCATTGGAAGCAGTTCAGAGAATGTTTACCAGACTAGGTGCAGGAATGGCTAATTTGTCTTCTGAGTACTGGTTGAACAGGCGAGGGTTGTATTGGCAGGAATTCATAAGAGTAAGAAGCAACTTGATTGAAATATAAAAGATCCTAAGGGGTAGTGACAGGTTGGATGAGGAAAGGATTGATCCTCTGGTGGGAGAACATAGAGCTAAGGATCGCTGTTTAAAAAATAAGTTGTCGTTCATTTAAGACAGGGATAAGCAGGTTTAATTTTTTCTCTCAGAGTGTCGTGAGTCACCACAAAAGGCGGTGGAAGCACCCACTGTATGTTGTTAAGGCAGGGGCAGATAGATTCTTGATAAGCAAGAGAATGAAAGATTATCGGGGTAGGCAGGAATGTGGGGTTGAGGTTACAATCAGGCCAGACATCATGTTAATGAATGGTGGAGCAGTGTCAAGACACCTGGTCGTCTACTCTTGCTCCAATGTATTTGTTCACACATTCGTATGTTCATCCTTAACCAAACTTACATATGAACGATGTGCCCATCACTATAGCCTCATGAGAGCAATTGTTCTCCAGTTCTTATTTAAAGCACGTGCCTATCCCATTAAAACTCCATCCAACATTCGTTCCCTAATGCTGATCTAAACCATACATCTACCTCCACTACTCGGGCTGGCACTAGCTTCCCAATTCTGATCTAAAACCTGAGTCAATTTCTATTGAGCAGGACGCCGATTGGCTCCAGGGATCCCAGTTAGACCATCAACTGGTCTCAAAAACAATGGGCCAGCAGATTTATTTCCATTCTACTATAAACCAGAAATCCATAATTATCAATTTGGCCCCCAATAATGAATAAAATCAACTACGAAAATCTTCATTCAACAAATTGTATGCATGTCGGTGTATCAATGGTGAAAAAAAATACGACAGACAATGTAACATTTGTATAGAAAATCAAAACACTGTATTAACTCATAGCTGCCAGAATGGGAAAATAATCTGCGTCAACAGTGCTAGTTTCTGACCCAAGCATTCTCTGTCAGAATTCCCAGTGTGTCGCCCTGCAGTCAACTTCATCAACAGGTGCTTGGTTCAACCATTTGAATCAGCCCCTTATACTTAGTGGAAATCTCCAGGAGGGCACTTAGATACATCATCTGTTTTCTATTCAAAGTTACTTAGATAAACACATAGTTTAACTGTTTACCGTTTGACCAATTTTAGCTAATGCCTTTGAATCTGAATTGCACTATGTCACAGAATATATACTTTATTGAAGAGCCATATACTACACATAATGGAAGAATTAAAAAATGAAATAGCGATGATGTGGTGGAGAAGGTGAGACAAGGAACAACATTACAAACGTGCAATAGCATTTGTTTGTAAGAAGGTTAGTATTAATTTAAGCAGGAGGAGGGCCTGTCACAGAGGGAAGAATATGCAGCTTTGGAGGAGATTGTAGGAGTTGCAGAGATACAAAACGGTGCAAGATTGGTTTGTTCCCAGTAGATACAGGTGGAAATTAGATGGCTACATTTGTCATATCGAGATTTTGTTTATTGTATTGAATGGAAACCTCGAAACAGCGGGCATCATTCAACATCACCAGCCTCTCTGTGATTGTATGAGATCATAGTGAAACTGTGCCCTGGGTTAATTTCCTTGGCACCGCAGCGTCCATGAATGCATTGCCTAACGTGTGTCTGCTGGTATCAACATTGAACACTGTAGGCTATTCCCGTATCAATAGCCACCTGAAGTGAATTTTCTGGATGTTCACCATTTTTTGGGCAACCGTTTCCTTCCTCCAATCCAGCATAATTATAAAATCATGCTCTCCCGTTCAGGGCACTGTACGTGGTTATGTAACTTATATGCATATAACCTAGACCATCCCTGCATCATGTCAACACATCAAACCATCTCTCAACGTTCTATACTCAAATGACTATGAATCATGCAAATGCAAACTTACCAAATAACTTAAACCTCTGATCAACTTCAATATGGCTGCAAATGTTTGCTGCACATTTTCCAATGCAAATATGTTGTTCCAAAAATGCCCCAAAATGAATGGAGCAAGCAGCGCGAGATCTGGTTCAGCCTCAGCATAAATTAAGCACAACATTCTGAGCTTAGTGTTCCAAGTCCCAAACATCAAAGGGTCCTTATGATTTTTTTTTCATTTTCTGTCCAGTAGCTTTTAGTGTGTGTGGAAAGTGTGAGTGGATATTTTTTTTGGCCGCCACATTTGCACAAGAATGAATTCGGTCCCACAAAAATAACATCTGCAATATTAAAGTCGGAGCATGTTTAAACAACTCAATGGCAGCAGCGGGTGCCACCTATAAGATGCACTGCAAGAACTCATCAAGGCTCCTCAGGCAGCACCTTCCAAACCCACGACCTCTAATAACTAGAAGGACAAGGGCAGCAGTGAGATGGGGACAACACCACCTGAAAGTTCCCCTCCAAGTCACTCACCTTTGTTACTTGGAAAAATCTCGCCGTCCCTTCACTGTTGATGGGTCAAAATCCTTAAACTCTCTTCTTAACAGCTCTGTGGGAGTGCCTATGCTACATGGAGTGAAGCAGTTCAAGAAGGAAGCTCACCACCACACTCTCAATGGCAATTAGGGATGGGTAATAAATGCTCACCCATTCAGCAATGCATTCATCTGGTGAAAGAATAAAACAAATAGCATTACTGCATTACAACAGGTAACATTATTGCATTAAATGGCAAAAGAACGATAGACCTATCTCCAAAAGGAAGTTAATCAGAGTGCGCCACCTCAGGCAAATGTATAAGGAAAGGGAAGGGCAGCAGTTCAAAGAGGGGAGGAAGGATGGTTGGATGGATGTATGAATGGGTGCATGATGTTTTGAAGAGATGGATGGATGGATGGATGGATGGATGGATGGATGGATGTGTGATCAGATCGAGGGAAGTTTTAATCTTTGGATGCATGGAGTGAAGGTACGATTAATGGTTGGATGGAATGATGGATGGATGGATGGATGGGTGGGTGGGTGGATGGGTGGGTGGATGGATGGATGGATGGATGGACGGACGGACGGACGGAAGATAGAAGGCAGGGGTGATAGGATTGTTGTATGTATTGATGGATTGATTCGTTGATAATATATGGATGGGGGATGGATGAATAGAGTAATGGGTGGGTTGATGATTGGATGTGTGGGTGGATGGATGGATGGGTGGACGGCTGGACAGGTGGGGATGGCAGGGTAGTTGGGTAAATGAATGGATAGATGGATCAATGGACGGATGGATGGACATGTAGGTGGATGATTGAATGAATGGGTATATGGGAGCCCGGATGGACAAATGGATGGATGGAGGCATTGGTTGTTGGGTGGGCTAATGAATGTTTGTGTGCATGGAAATTTTGAATTATGGGTTGCTGGATTGATGGATGGCTGGATGGATGGATGGTAGTGTGAATGGATGAATCGATGGATGGATGGATGGATAGATGGATGGATGGATGTATGGAAGGATGAATGGATGTAATATAGGAAGGAAGTATGGACTAATACATGGATGGGTCGATGGACAGATGGAGCGATGACTGGATGGATGGACGTATCATTGAATGGATGGATGTGTGGGTGGGTGGTTGGCTGGTTGAATGAATATTTGTGTGGGTGGGTGGATAGATGGAGGGCTGGATTGATGAATGGAAGGATGGATCAATGGATGTATGGATGGGTGGATGGTTATTTGTTGGATGGATGGATGGGTGGATGGATGTTTAGATGGATGGATGGAAGGATAGTAGTATGGGTAGATCGGTGCATTAATGGATGGATGGATGGGTGAATGGACGGATGGATAGATAGAAGGGAAAATGGTTTGAAGGTCGAATGGATGCATGAATAGATGGATGGATGGATGGGTGGATGGATGGATGGATGTTTCGACGGAAGGATTTTGCAAGGCTGGATAAATGTTGTAATGAATGGATGTTTGAATGATTGGATGGATGAAGGGATGGACGCATAGAAGGATAAAGGCAGGGGTGATAGGATTGTTGTATGTATTGATGGGTTGATTCATTGATAATATATGGATGCGGATGGATGAATAGAAGAATGGATGGGTGGATGAATGGATGTGTGGATGGATGGATGGACAGACGGACGGACGGACGGACGGACGGACGGACGGACGGACGGACGGACGGACGGAACGAAGGATGAATGGATGGGCGGATGGATGGATGAATGGATGGATGAATGGATGGAAGGTAGGTTGGATGGATGGTTGGTTGGATGGATGAATGGTTGGTTGGATGGTTGGGCGGATGGATGGATGGTTGGACGGATGAATGGATGGATGGGTGAATAGAAGGAAGGATGGATGGATGGATGGTTGGATGGATGGATGGATGGATGGATGGATGGATGGATGGATGGACGGACGGACGGACGGACGGACGGACGGACGGACGGACGGACGGACGGACGGACGGACGGACGGACGGACGGACGGACGGACGGACGACGGACGGACGGGCGGACGGACGGACGGACGGACGGACGGACGGACGGACGGACGGACGGACGGACGGATTGATGGATGGATGGATGGATGGGCAGATGGAGGGGTGAATGGATGGGTGGATGTATCAATGGATGGTCAGAGGGGTGTGTATTTGCCTGGTTGTATGGATGGTTGTGTGGGTGGTTTGATGGATGGAGGGCTCGATTGATGGTTGGATGCAAGGATTTATGGATGGATGGATGGATTTGTGGATGGATGGATGGATTCAAGGATCGATGGATGGATGGATGTATGGATGGATGGATGGATGGATGGATTGAAGGATGGATGGATGGATGGATGGTTGGATGAATGGATAAATGAATGGATGGATAGATAGTTGAATGGATGGATGGATGGATGTCTGGATGAATGGATTGAAGGATGGATAATTGGATGGATGGATAAGTGGATGGATGATTGAATGTATGGATGGGTGGATGGATGGATGAACGAATGCATGAATGGAAGAAAGGATGCCTGGATTAACAATGTAGTTATAGATGGATGTACAAATAGATAGATGGAAGGACTGCCTGACGGACGGAAGCCAGTGCGTTTGGAGTGTTGATTGGAAGTGTGGTTGGGAGATGGGTGCTTGGAAGGATGGGTGGATGGAGTAATGGATGGATGGATTGATGGATAGGCGGCTGTACGGATGAATGGATGTATGGTTGGGAGATTGGTTCCATGGATAGATGAATGGGAGAATGGTTACCTGGATGTATGGCTAGGTGGATGGTTGCATATCTGGATGGATGGAGGAACGGATCGATGGCCTGATGGATGGAAAGAGGAATGGATGGATGTTTGGATGGATGGATGGATGGGTGGATGAATGGATGGATGGATGGATGGATGGACGCACAGATGGATCAATGGATGGATGAATGGATGTAATATAGGAAGGAAGTACGGACTAATACATGGATGTATCGATGGACAGATAGAAGGATGACTGGATGGATGGATGTATCATTGGATGGATAGATGTGTGGATGGTTGGCTGGTTGATTTAATGTTTGTGTGGATGGGTGGATGGATGGAGGGCTGGATTGATTACTGGAAGGATGGATGGAGGTATGGCAATATGGAAGAATGGATGGTTGGATGGATGGATGGATGGGTGGTTTGCAGCCAAACATTCATTCATCTATGAATTCACGCATGTTTTCTCCCGTCCAACCATTCATTCATCCCTCAATCCATCCATCCATCCATGCATACATATATCCATTCATCCATTCAACCCTGGAACCGTCCGTCCGTCCACCCTTCCATCCATCTATCCATCAATCCATCCATGGATGGGAGAATGGTTACCTGGATGTATGGATAGGTGGATGGTTGCATATCTGGATGGATGGAGGAACGGACCAATGGCCTGATGGATGGAAAGATGAATGGATGGATGTTTGGATAGATGGAAAGAATGGATGGTTGAACGGATGGAATGATGAATGGATGGGCGGATAGAAGAAAGAAGGCAGGGGTGATAGGATTGTTGTATGTATTGATGGATTGATTCGTTGATAATATATGGATGGGGGATGGATGAATAGAGTAATGGGTGGGTTGATGATTGGATGTGTGGGTGGATGGATGGATGGGTGGACGGCTGGACAGGTGGGAATGGCAGGGTAATTGGGTAAATGAATGGATAGATGGATCAATGGACGGATGGATGGACATGTAGGTGGGTGATTGAATGAATGGGTATATGGGAGCCCGGATGGACAAATGGATGGATGGAGGCATTGATTGTTGGGTGGGCTAATGAATGTTTGTGTGCATGGAAATTTTGAATTATGGGTTGCTGGATTGATGGATGGCTGGATGGATGGATGGTAGTGTGAATGGATGAATCGATGGATGGATGGATGGATAGATGGATGTATGGAAGGATGAATGGATGTAATATAGGAAGGAAGTATGGACTAATACATGGATGGGTCGATGGACAGATGGAGCGATGACTGGATGGATGGATGTATCATTGAATGGATGGATGTGTGGGTGATTGGCTGGTTGAATGAATATTTGTGTGGGTGGGTGGATGGATGGAGGGCTGGATTGATGAATGGAAGGATGGATCAATGGATGTATGGATGGGTGGATAGTTATTTGTTGGATGGGTGGATGGATGTTTAGATGGATGGATGGAAGGATAGTAGTATGGGTAGATCGGTGCATTAATGGATGGTTGGATGGGTGAATGGACGGATGGATAGATAGAAGGGAAAATGGTTTGAAGGTCGGATGGATGCATGAATAGATGGATGGATGGATGGGTGGATGGATGGATGGATGTTTCGACAGAAGGATTTTGCAAGGCTGGATAAATGTAGTAATGAATGGATGTTTGAATGATTGGATGGACGAATGGATGGACGGATAGAAGGAAAAAGGCAGGGGTGATAGGATTGTTGTATGTCTTGATGGGTTGATTCATTGATAACATATGGATGTGGATGGATGAATAGAAGAATGGATGGGTGGATGAATGGATGTGTGGAAGGATGGATGGGTGAATGGATAGGTAGATGGATAGGTGGATGGTTGGACAGGTGGATGGTTGGGTAGTTGGGTAAATGAATGGATGGATGGATCAATGGATGGATGATTGGACATGTGGGTGGATGGTTGAATGAATGAACGGATATTTGGGAGCCCGGATGGATGAATGGATGGATCAAGGCATTGGGCTAATGAATGCTTGTGTGCATGGAAATTCTGAGTTATGGGTGGCTGGATAGATGGATGGGTGGATGGATGGATAGTAGGATAAATGGATGAAAGAATGGATGGATGGATGGATGGATGGAAGGATGAATGGATAGATGGGTGGATGGATGGTCGGATGGATGGATGGATGGTTGAATCGATGGGTTGATGGATGGGTGGTTGAATATATGGATGTAAGAATGGATTGATGGATGTATGGATGTTTTGATGTATGGAAAGTTGGATGAATGGATGGATGAGTTAATGGGTGTGTGGATCAATGAGGGGATGCATGGATGGATGGTGGGATGGATGGGTGGATGGATGGATGGATGCATCATTGCTTGGATTGGTGGAAGGATGCATGACTGGATATATGGATGAATGGATGAATGGTCCTATGAATGCATAAATGGATCGATCAATCGATGGATGGATGGATGCGTGGATATATAGTTGGATGGGTGGGCGGATTGTTGCATGGATGAATGGAAGAATGGATGAATGTATGGATGGATGAATGGATAAATGGATGGATGGAGGGATGGATGGATGGATAGATGGATAGATGGATGGATGGAAGTTTGGATGAATGGATGGATAGATAAATGGATGGGTGTATGGGTGGATGTTTGGATAGATGGATGGATGGATGGATGGATGGAGATATGGATGGACGGAAGGATGGAAAAACGGGTGAATGGATGGAAGGGTCATCGTATGGAAGGATGGACGGATGGATGGTTGGAAGGGAGAATAGATGGATGAGCGGATGGATGTATGAGTAGATGGATGGACGGATGTTTGGAAGGGTGGACGGAAGGATTTTGCAAGAATGATGAATGTATTTATGGATGGATGGACGGATGGATGAACAAATGGATGGATGGATACAAAGATGAAGGCAGGGACGATTGGTTTGTTGTGTGTATTGATGGATGGATTCATTGATGATATATGGATGGGTGGATGGATGAATAGAGGAGTGGATGGGTGGATTGAATAGACGTGTGGATGCCTGGAAAGGCGGATGGATGGGTAGTTGGGTGAATGGAATGGATTGGTGGATCAATGGACGGGTAGATGGAAACGTATATGGATGGTTGGTTAAATGGATGGATATATGGGAGGCTGGATGGATGAATGGATGGGCGGAGGCATTTGTTGATCGTTGAGATAATGAAGATTTGTGTACAGGCACGATATGAAATATGTGTGCCTGGATTGATGGATGGGTAGATGGATGGATGGAAGGGTGAATGGATGAATGAATGATGGACGATGGATGGGTGGATGGATAAATGGATGGATGGAAGGATGGATGAATGCTAGGTGGATGAATGGATGGGTAGACAGATGGATGGAGGAATGGATGAATGGTTAGATGGGTGGATGGATGGGTGAATGGATAGATGGATTGTGGATGGGTGGTTGAATGGATGGATGGATGGATAGATGGATGGATGGATGGAAGGATGAATGGATGTAATATAGGAAGGAAGTATGGACTAATACATGGATGGATCGATGGACAGATGGAGGGATGACTGGATGGATGGACGTATCATTGAATGGATGGATGAGTGGGTGGTTGGCTGGTTGAATGAATGTTTGTGTGGGTGGGTCGATGGATGGAGGGCTGGGTTGATGAATGGAAGGATGGATAACCGGAGGTATGGATGGGTGGATGGTTAGATAGATGGACGGATGGATGGGTGGATGGATGAATAGATGGATGGATGGATGGATGGTTGGATGGTGTCATGAATGGATGGAAGGATGGACAAACGGATGGATGGATGGAAGGATCGTAGTATGGGTGGTTCGATGCATTAATGGATGGATGGATGGCTGAATGGACGGATGAATGGATAGAAGGGCGAATGGGTTGATGGCCGGATGGATGCATGAATAGGTGGATGGATGGATGGATTGGTGGATGGATGGAGGGATGATTCGATGGAAGGATTTTGCAAGGCTGGATGAATGTATTTATGAATGGATGGATGGATGGGTGGATGGCTGAATGGATGTACGGATAGAAGGATGAAGGCAGGGGTGATAGGATTGTTGTATGTATTGATAGATTGATTCGTTGATAATATATGGCTGGGGATGGATGAATAGAAGAATGGATGGGTGGATGACTGGATGTGTACATGGATGGATGGGTGGATGGATAGGTGGATGAATAGGTGGATGGTTGGACAGGTGGATGGTTGTGTAGTTGGGTAAATGAATGGATGGATGGATCAATGCACGGATGGTTCGACATGAAGGTGGATGGTTGAATGAATGAACGGATATTTGGGAGCCTGGATGGACGAATGGATGGATGAAGGCATTGGTTTTTGGGTGGACTAATGAAGGTTTGTGTGCAAGGAAATTTTGAGTTATGGGCGGCTGGATTGATGGATGGGTGGATGGATGGATGTTAGGATGAATGGATGAATGAATGGATGGATGGATGGAAGGATGAATGGATAGATGGGTGGATGGATGGTCGGATGGATGGATGGATGGTTGAATCGATGGGTTGATGGATGGGTGGTTGAATATATGGATGTAAGAATGGATGGATGTATGGATGTTTTGATGTATGGAAAGTTGGATGAATGGATGGATGAATTAATGGGTGAGTGGATCGATGAGGGGTGCATGGATGGATGGTTGGATCGGTGATGGATGGATGGATGCATCATTACTTGGAGTGGTGGAAGGATGCATGAATGGATATTTGGATGAATGAATGAATGGGCCTATGAATGCATAAGTGGACCGATCAATCGATGGATGGATGGATGGGTTGATATATAGGTGGATGGATGGACGGATTGTTGCATGGATGAATGGAAGAATGGATGAATGTATGGATGGATGACTGGATAAATTGATCAATTAATGCATCTCTGCATGGATGGTTGCATGAATGGATGGATGGATGAATGGATATGTGAATGGATATATGCAGCAATGTATGCCTGGATAGTTGGATGGTCGGATGTACGGATGAACAGAGGAATGGTTGAGTGGTTGTTTGGATGGATGAATGGGAGTATGGTTACCTGGATGTATGGATAGGTGGATGGATGTATAGTTAGATGGATGGAGCAATGGATCGATGGCCGAATGGATTGAAAGGTAAATTGATGGATGGATAGATGGGTGGATGGATGGATGGATGGATGTATGGATGGATGGATGGACTAATAGATGTACGAATGGATGGACTAATAGATGGATGTTTGGATGGAGAGATGAATGGATTCACGGGTGTATACATGAATGGATGCATGTGCGGGTGGTTGCCATGTTGTATGGATGGTTCTGTGGGTGGGTGGATGGAGGGCTGGATTGATATCTGGAAGGGTGGATCAATGGATGGATGGGTGGATGGTTGGATAGATGGATGGGTGGATTGACGGATGGATGGTTGATTGGATGTATGGATATATGTATGTATGGATGGATGGATGGTTGGATGGATGGAAGTTTGGATGAATGGATGGATAGATAAATGGATGGGTGGATGGGTGGATATTTGGATAGTTAGATGGATGGATGGAGATATGGATGGACGGAAGGATGGAAAAACGGGTGGATGGATGGAAGAGTCATCGTATGGATGGATGGACGGATGGATGGTTAGAAGGGAGAATAGATGGATGGGCGGAAGGATATATGAATAGATGGGTGGACGGATGTTTGGAAGGTTGGACGGAAGGATTTTGCAAGAATAGATGAATGTATTTATGGATGGGTGGACGGATGGATGAACAAATGGATGGATGGATACAAAGATGAAGGCAAGGACGATTGGTTTGTTGTGTGTATTGATGGATGTATTCTTTGATGATATATGGATGGGTGGATGGATGAATAGAGGAATGGATGGGTGGATTGATGGATGTGCGGATGGCTGGAAAGGCGGATGGATGGGTAGTTGGGTGAATGAATGGATTGGTGGATCAATGGACGGGTAGATGGAAATTTAGATGGGTGGTTGGATAAATGGATGGATATATGGGAGGCTGGATGGATGAATGGATCGGCGGAGGCATTTGTTGATGGGTGAGATAATGAAGATTTATGTACATACACGTTATGAAATGTGTGTGCCTGGATTGATGGATGGGTAGATGGATGGATGGAAGGGTGAAAGGATGAATGGATGGATGGATGATGGATGGGTGGATGGATGAATGGATGGATGGATGGAAGGATGGATGAATGCTAGATGGATGAATGGATGGATGGACGGATGGATGGGGGAATGGATGAATGGATAGATGGGTGGATTGATGGGGGATTGGATGGATGGCTTGTGGATGGGTGGTTGTATGGATGGACGGATGGGATCGATGCATGGATGGGCGAATGGATGAGCGGTTCAGTCGATGGGTGGGTGAATGGTTGGTTGGATAGATGAGTGGAAGGATGGATGGATGGACGGATGGTTGTATCGATGGGTTGATGGATGGGTGGTTGGATGTATGCATGGAAGGATGAATGGATGGATGCATGAATGGGTGGATTGCTGTTTGGATAAATGAATTAATGGATGGATAGATGAAAGCGTCAATGGATCGATGAATGGATGGATGGATGAATGGATGAATGGATTGGTGAATGCATAAATGGATCGATGAATGGATGGATGGGTGATTATATAGGTGGATGGGTGGACGGATTGTTGCATGGATGAATGGAAGGATGGATGAATGTATCGTTGGATGAATAGATGAATGGTTTGTTGAATGTATCGCTGGATGGATGGTTGGATGGATGGTAGCATGGATGGATGAATGGCTGAATGTATGGATGGATGAATGGATGGATGAACGGATGGTCTAATAGATGGACGAATCGATGGGCCGATAGAGGGATGAATGGATGGATGGATGTATAAATGGATGGATGAATGTGTGGGTGTTTGCTGGGTTGCATGGATGATTGTTTGGGTGGGGGGATGGGTAGAGGGCTGGCTTAATGTATGGAAGCAAGGTTCAATGGATGGAAAAATGGATAGATGGGAAGATGGTTAGATAGAAGGAGGAATGGATTGTTGGATTGACGATTGGATGTATGGATGGATGGATGAATATATCTAGGATGGATGGATGGATGGGTAGATGGATGGATGGAAGGATGGTTGAAAGCATGGATGGATGAAAGGATTGATGCATGGACGGATTGGATAGATGGATGGATGGATGGATGGATCGATGGATGGATGGAATAAAGAATGAATAGATGGATGGTTGAATCGATGGGTCGATGCAAGGATGGATGGATGGATGGTTTGATGTATGGAAAGATGGATGAATGGATGGATGGATGAATGGATGAACGGATCGTTGGATGGATGGATGGATGAACGGATGGGTGGAGTTTCGGAAGAATGGATTGACGGAAGGATGTTTGGATGTTTGGATGGATGGATGGATGGATGGATAGATGGATGGGTGGATGAATGGATGGGTGGATGCATGGATGGATAGATGGACGGATGGATGGATGGATGAAGGAATGAATGTATAGGTGAGTGGATGTTTTGTTGTTTGTCTGGTTGGAATGAATGATGATTGGACGAATAGATGTTTGGATATATGTATGGATTGGTGAATGATGGATGAATGGAATGTTGAAAGAATGGATGAAAGGACGGAGGGGAGGGATTGATATACGTTTTTGATGGATGGGTGGTAGTCTAGATGGATGTTTGGAATAATGGTGTTGATGGTTGGATTCGTTTATGATATATGGATGAATGGTTAGAAGATTGGAGGAATGGATGGATGGATGGATGGGTGAATGGACGAATGTATTGTTGCAAGTGTTGAACGATGGATGAATATATGGATGGATTGATGGAAGGATTGATGGGTTGTGGTAAAATTGAATGATATATGGCTGGAGTGATGGATGAATGGATAGATGGATGGACGTAAAGATGAATGGATGGATGTAAGAATGGAAGTATGGATGGTCGGATGAATTTGTGCATGGATGTATGGGTGGATAGACCCATGGATGGATGAATGGAAGGCTTCACATGTTTTTCGAAGGTTATATGGAAAATGGATGATTGCATGTTTTGATAGATGGATGAAGAGATGGATGGATGGATAGACGGATGAATCAATGGAAAGATGGTTGGAAGGATGGTTGGTGGTTGGATGGACGGATGGATGGATGCATGGATGAGTGGATTTATGGAAGTGTGGATTGATGCATGGATGGACTGATGGGTAAGTGGATGGATGGATAGTTGTGTGAATGAATGAATAAGTGGATGGTTGGATGAATCAATTTCTGATGGAAGCTTGAAAGGATGGATGGATGAATGGATGGACGGATGGACGGACGGACGGACGTCCTGTATTTCTGGATGCATGAATGGTTAAAGGTCTGGTTGCATGCATTAATGCATTATGTTTTTCATGTGTACATTGGTGAATCAATTTTTGATCGATAGATCAATGAATAGATTGAAGAATGAATGGATTGATAAATGGAAGAATGGGAGGTTGGATCACTGGATGAGTGGACGGACGGATGGATTTATGGATGGCCGGCTGGAGAGAAGGGTGAATGGATTGTTGCACGTGTTGAACGATTGATGAATGTATGGATGGGTTGATGGATGGATTGATGGGTTGTTGAATAATTGAATGGGTGGATGGCCGGGATGATGGATGAATGGACAGATGGATGGATGGAAAGGTGGATGGTTGGCTGAAACAATGGTAGGAAGGATGACGGATGAATGAATGTATGGATGGATGTATGTGTGGATGGACGCATGGATGGATGAATGGATGTTTCCACACGTTTTTGGAAGGTTGCATGGAGAATGGATTGTTGCATGTGGTGAAGAATGGATGAAGAGATGGTTGGGTTGATTGGTGGATCGATGGAATGTTTAATGTTTCGATGAATTCATTGATGGATTGAAGAATGGATAGATAGATAGACGGATGCATGAATGGAGTGATGGTTGGCTGGTTGGATGGATTGTTGGATGGATTGAAGGATGGATGTATGATAGAATGAATGAGTGGATGGATGAATGAATTGATGTCTTGTATCGCTGGATTAATGAATGGAGATATGGCTGGATGCATGCATTAAATCGTTGGTCCTTGCATGTGCACATGGATGAATCTATTCATGGATGAATGCATTGAAATATTGTTGGGTGGATGGATGGATGGATGGATGGATGGACGGATGGACGGACGGACGGACGGACGGACGGATGGACGGACGGACGGACGGAGGGACGGAGGGACGGACGGACGGACGGACGGACTTCACGAAACACATTTAATCTCTATCTCTCTGTCTGTCTCTCTCTCTCAACAGCTCAGCCTCTTGACCTCTTTTCTTTCCAAAACAGCAACTCACTCACTTAAACTGTCTCAGACACAACATAAATTATTTAACCCCGCTCTCATACAGAGGCCATTTACCTCTCTTGTCCCTTTTCCAGACAACACATGATTCATTTAAAACATTCTTTACCTGAAGAGTCATCCGTGAGGGATTTTTTAATTTTTATTTTTTTTCTCCCAGTGATAATCCTTAATCCAACTCCACCTTCAATAAACATACTACAACCAATAGAAACTCATATGTTTGGTTCTTTTATATGGGAAAGGAGGCGAATGCAATGTTAAAACTAGGAACAATCTATGCTGTGCTTCTTGATGCTGTCAGAGTGAGTTCACCCTCACAGGCAGGAAGACTGTTAATGGTGATAACATGAAACTGACGGCTGCTGTTTCATTCTCAGGTAACACAACTTCCTGTTTCTCTGCTGCTGGTTCCTAACCGCACATCTCACTTGTGAGCAGAAAATAAATCTAGTGGCCACAATCTGGTGGAAACATTTGTCAAGGCGACCTATATCTGGCCACAGAGTCAGTGCAGAGTCACACAGATCACATTGCGGTGAGATTTACAAATGGGACTGCTGTGATCTATTTCTATTTAGAGTTGCCATTCCAGGACATAACTGGATGTGTCTGTGGATCATTCACTGAACTTCCCCTGTTCTCTAAAGCTGGGAAATGACCACTTGCTCCCTTATATTTTGTGCCATTTCCTCTGTGTTACTTGTTGGCTTTATTTCTCAACTTATCTCTCTCACTGCCTCTTCCTTCTTTCCCTTTTCCCTCGCTCAGTTTTATGTTCTGTGTCAGTTCCGGCATCTCTCTCCATCTCTGCATCTCTTTCATACACATGTTCAAAATCATTAAGGGTTTGATGGCGTAAATAAAGAGAGCCCCTTTCAACTGGCACAACACTCAGCGATCAAAGTAGACAGATTCAGATTAATTCAACTGGATGGTGAGATGAGAACTGATTTTTTTAACACCGGGAGTTGTCATGAGCTGGAATGAACAACCTGAAATGGAGGTAGAAGATAATTCAACTTTGGAAAGGGGCGAAATACTTTAAAGCTTAAAAACTGCCCGATAATAGAAACATAGAATCATAGAAAAGTTATGGTGCAGAAAGAGGCCATTCAGCCCATCGTGACTGCACCAAAAATAAAAGAAACTCGCCGCTCATTGTAACCCCGCTTTCCAGCACCTGGTCCGTAGCCTTGAAGGTTACAGCACTTCAGGTGCTGGTCCAGGTACCTTTTAAATGAGTTGACCGTTTCAGCCTCAATTGCCAACTTAGGCAGTGAATTCCAGATGCCCTTCCCCTCTGGGCGAAAAGGTTTTTCCTCATGTCCCCTCTAATCCTTCTACCAATCACCTTACTTCTGTTCCACCTGTTAATTGACCGCTCAGTTAGGAGAAACTACTCTTTCCTGTGTACCCTATCTAGGCCCTTCATAATTTTGTACATCTGAATTAGGTCACCCCTTAGCCTTCTCAGTTCTAAGGAAAACAGCCCTAGCCTATCTAATCTCTCCTCATAGCTGCTATTTTCAAGCCCTGGCAACATTCTTTAAATATCCTCCAAGCTCTCTGCGAGCGGTTATGTTTTCCAGTAACGTGGTGACCAGGATTCTATGCAAAGCTGCAGCTGTAGCTTAACCAGCGTTTTATACAGTTCCATTATGACATCCTTGCTTTTCTGTTCAATACCTTGCCCAATAAAGGAAAACATACCATATGTTTCCTTGATCACCTTGACCACCTGTTCCGCCAAGTTTTGGGGAGCTGTGAACATCCACCCCAAGGTCTCGCACTTCCTCAACCTCTCAATATCTTCCTCTTTATTGAGAATTCCTTTTCCTTGTTCCCTCCCCCCTCTCAAATGCATTAGCTCACACTTTTCCAGATTGAATTCCATTTTCCACTTCGCCTACTCAACCAAACCATTAATTTCATTTTGGAGTCGACTTCTATTCTCTCCACTATCAAGTACACGGCCAATTTCTGCGTCATCTGCAAATTTCCCAGTCGTGCCTCCCACATTTAAGTTTAAGTTATTAATAAACACAACAAACAGCAAGAGCCCAGCACTGAGCTTTGTGGAAAAGCACTGGGAACCATTTCCCTTTCACGTAAACACCCATTCACCATTACACTTTGTTTCCTGACGTGAGACAAATTTGGATCCAACCTGCCACCTTCCCCTGTATCTCCTGAGATCTCACTTTCCTGGCCATTATGGGGAATATAACTAATTGGACAGACCTTTAAAAGAGCCGACACAGGCACGATAGGCTTAAGGGTTTTTACAGTGATTTTCTGCTTTTCTTACTGTTTATCTTTTTGTTTTATGTATCTTCTTGTTGCAGTATCATTTCGTTACCTCCTCCTTCTTTTATTGGGCCCAAATAAAATGTGATAATTACACAGTTTACCTGGTGGGCTAATCCTGCCGTCTGAAAGTGCCTTCACGTGTAATGCTGATAATTGTCAGGTATCTTTCAAGTGTTTATTTATAAACTTCAATTGAATGTCACTCGATCGAACTCTGATCAGAAAATCACCACCTCCTGAATCTCTGTGGCACTGAATTTTGCCCTGGGGAAATTTTGCTATTTGACCATTTCAGTCACAATGAAAATCAAGCACAAGATTGAAAATTTGAGCTGTCAAATTCGCCCCGTGTGCCTCTGTCCAACTCCAAAACTGCAGGAAAAGCTGTGAAGGAACAGATCCGTTTCTGTTCCTCTGACAGGTGCGTCAGTGTCAGCTCAGATATCAGAAACTTCTGCAGTCTCCACGTCCTCATTTCCTCCCCCTTGGGTATAGCCATTCTTTGTGAGCAGGAGTCAGTCACACGGGGCATTGTCATGATATCTCCATGATTTTCTTATCACACAATTCCCTCCCCCACTCATCATTGCATAGGAGCCTGCACTATGCCCAAAACACCATTGTTTCCTTCCAGTTAGCTTTACAATTACCTTCGGATGTTCTTTGCTCATCTACCTCGCTCAATGCAAGAGTACAAGCGGTAAAAACGGCCTCTGTCATTCATACATTGCAGGCGGCCTCTGTGATCATTATTATACCAGGCTCCAATCTGCCCGGGCCATGTAATCGCCACTTGTTTCATAAATCTAAATGGAAGAGTTTTTTTTTTAGTGAACGCGCACGTCAAACGTGTGATTGTGTCGCAGGAATCCCTGGCTGGCTGGATAGGGACACTGTGCCGAATTGTTCTGTCTGCTATATTCCCTCACCGCTTCTGAGTTCAAGAAAATATTGGGCAAAAGAACGTAAAATCAATTAAATTTGAATTTATACTGACTCCTGGAGAATCCATCCAGGTTATGGGGTCCAGTCTCTTTTTTTTATTCATTCACTGCATGCGGGCTTCGCTGGCTGGGCCAGCATTTATTGCCCATCCCATATTTCCCTTGAGAAGGTGGTGGTGAGCTGCCTTCTTGAACCACTGCAGTCCATATGTTGTCGGTACACCCACAGTGTTGTTAGGGAGAGAGTCCTAGGATTTTAACTGAAGGGAGACTGGAACCCAAATATTTTGACCCAGGAGTGAGAGTGCTGCCAAGTATTCAATACGGACATGATCTGTTCACAGTTCCCATCGCAAACCTTATTCCATTCAGAGTTCAATGGTCCTTGATTCTGTTATTCGGCAAACCATTTGCAACGTTTTCGGAATCGCACGCACTAATGTATGACACCCTAACTTCGGTTTTGGCGCACTAGAGACCGATGGTGCTCTCAGCACGCTGGATTCAGTGATGTGTTCAGTAATACACTGCAACCTGCGGCTGATAGTATTGGATCGAATTCTGTTCTCGTTACACTAAAATTCAACAATGCCTTTGCTGTAATCACACTGGACCCTGAGTCCATTCTTAGTGCATTGCCTCCTATTTCGGTAATTATTACACTCCACTCCCGCCACTGTTCCAGCCAGAAAATAACCTGCTTCTCGATCCAATTTAATATACGCCTATAATGATGGGAACATTGTTCCCGTCTACTTTCAACAGTAACATGTTCCTAACATTCATAAATTTGACAGTCCTCACTTAGTGATACACTGGCACCTATTTCGGATATCATTGTGCAAAGTATTGTATCCATTATCATTAAACAAAGACTTGTTTCTTCTATCTTTACACTAGGACCTGTCTCTGCTATTAATGCAGTAGTACATATCTTTGTTTATATTACACCGGGTCCTGTCTCTGTTATTACCGCACTAGATTATCTCTGGTTCTATTAGAACAGGCCCTACCTTTGTTAATACTGCACTAGCCCATATTTCTATTTGTAATACATCGACCCTGCATCTGTTTATGCTACAAAGGGCCTGAGTCATTACATGGAATATACAGCATAGGAGCAGAGTATGCAGTGCGAAAAGGATTAGTGCAGTTGTAATGGAAAGAGTGGAAGTAACACTCAAAGGTTGCAGAAACATAAGAGTGAAAATTCCCTGGAGATCAAGGAATGTTTCAACCCTTTCCCTCCTTCGGAGTAATAAATCATAGATTTACAGTTGTATTAACCTCACAACAAGTACAGTTTCAATTTGTCCATGTTGCTTCCACAAATGATCACAGACTCATGGTATAGATAGGAACTTCTGTGATATGCTGATGTGATCATTTTCCATTAAGCTGCCCTTATTCTCGAGGCGATACAATTCCACCTGATCACCTGAGACAGATAAGTCTAGCTGGGAAATGACATAGACTTTAAATCACTTTATAAACAAGAGCACACAGCAGAATGGCTATTAATAAATAGTTACAATATTAAAGATCTTCAGTTGAAATACATGAATTGTTCTTTTGGGGGTGTTAACACATTCACTGAAGTTGCAGAAAGACGGTGAGGTGTGGGTGTGAGAGCGAGAGAGAGAGAGAGAGACGGACAGACAAACAGACGGACAGTGAGTTATGCGCTGCATCAGATATAGAGGCGAGCGAGAGATTGGGAATTGGCACCTTCATCTTAGTAATGAAATGGCCAGGATGCCATGACTTTCTACACAATGGTACAGAGTAGAAAATGTGACAAATATTGTTTTTTTCTGCATTAAAATATTGGCAGCCACAATTTGAATTGGAGAACATGAAATGCCAAAAAAAATGGTGAAAGTAAATTATTTATCTTTGAGGAATTACATTACAAGTGTGAAGAATGATTCTCTTCATGAAAACAGACAGAACAGATGGTATCTGATACATGATACTGCCGACTATAATGAAACTGAATATCAAACGCTGCGTTGAATTGGCCGCCGATCTCATGCCGCCCATTTTTGGCCAAGGTCAGGGACCATTTTCTAGCTCATTACCTTCATTTATATTATCTCTCTATTTCACATAGACACAGCCTGGCGCAGTAATAACTGTGACTGGAACTAGCTTAATTTAAGCTAAGGCATGGTCTTCTGAAGTAGTAATAGAGATCGGGACTAGTGCAATATAAACGGAAAAGGGGTCTAGTTTAGCATTAAAAAGGCAGGGTCGAGTGCAATAATAACTGCGACTGCATCTTCTGTAGCCTGTGAGACATGGTCTGGTAGAGTATAAACAGAGATAGGGCTAATGTGATATAAGCAGAGACATGGAGTAGTGCTGCAACAACTAAAACAAAGCTTAATGCTGTATATAGGGACCATTAGTCCAGCGCAGTAAGAAATGGGACTTTGCCGTATGTAATACAAAAAGAGACATGGTATAGTTCCAGAACAACTGAGATGGGGCCAAACACTGATATAACTGAGGCAGGAACTGGTGTAATATTATGATAGGATCCATTTGGATATAAACCGAGACAGGGTCAGGTGCAGTAATACTGAGACAGGGCGGAGTGCACAAATTATTGCTACAACATCTTCAATAATATAAAAGGAAACTGGGTCAAGTTCAATAATTACTGAGACAAGGTCCAGCGTATTAGTAATTGGCCTTGTGTAATATAATCACAGGCATGGTCTGCACTGCATACAAAAAGACAGGGTTTATTTCAGTATAAACACATGCAAGGAAACGTCCAGCGGAATGTCAGCAGAGACATGACCTAGTTTGACATGAACAGAGAGATGATCTAGTGTAACGTAAACAGAAATGTGATCTCGTGGAATATAAAGTGAGGCAGTGCTGGATGCAGGAATAGATGAGGCAGTAGCGTGTGTAATTTGAACAGAGACATGGACTGACGAAGTAATAAAGGAGACAGGATCTAGTGTAAGGAAGCTGACACAGGTTCTAGTGCAGTTTTACTTGATAAAGGACCTTGTGCAATATAAATTAAAATAAGGCCTAGTGCGATCACTCCCAGCCAAGTACCTAGATTAATATCAATAGAAACATGGACAAGTGCAGCAATGAGAGAGACATGGTATAGTACAATAGTAACAGAGAAAGGAGATTGTGTGATATAAACAGAGAAATTTATATGCGCAGCATTAACTGTGAAATTGTCAAGTTTAGTATAAACGTGGCAGAGTAAAAACTGAGACACAGCCTCGTGTGATGCAATCATGAGCATGTTCAGCTTTGGTATTAAAAGAGACAGGACCTAGTTCAGTAACAATTGAGACATGACCTAATGTCATGTTAGCCGAGAGATGATTCAGTGCAGTCATAACTGAGAGAAGGTTTGATATTATACAAAGAGGGCCCGGATCAGGTATATCAACAACAGAGATTGGGCTGAATAAGGAAACAAATAGACATGATCTGCTGTAAAATGATCAGAAATATGACCCTGTGATATGATCAGAGACAGAGTCTAGTTTAATTTGAACAGAGATAAAGCCAATTGCGGTAACAATTGACACAATGACTGTTTAATATAAAGCAACCTCGGCTTCACTGCCATCTGCTGGACACACGTTGCTATAGTCAATGCCGTGTAAATGCCAATTTCAGTTCATGCTTGTGATATAAATCATTGAATCATGGAATGCTTGCAGCACAGAAGGAGGCTTGTAAAGCTTAGGAGATTTTGAGATATAAAACCATTTTAGTTAATATATCTACGTTCCGAATTCTTGATTTATATTAATGGATTATTTAATTGTGCCTGACCTAAAAAGTTCCCAATAAGTGGTATTTATAGATTAAGTAAAATTTATGAAGCAATATTTTCAGGAAGAGAGTTCCAAAGACTCACGACCTAGAGCGAGAAAGAAAAATCGCCTCATCTACGTTTTAAATGAGCAGCGCCTTATGTTTAAACAGTGATCCCTAGTTCCAGATTCTCCCATAAGAAGAAACATCCTCTGCACACCCTCGCTGTCAAGGACCCCCAGGATCTTACATGTTTCAACCAAGTCGCCTGTAACTCTTCTAAACTCCAGCCTAGCCTGTCTAATCTTTCCTCATAAAACAATCCGCCCATTCCAGGTATGAGTCTGGCAAACCTTCTCTGAACTGATTCTAAAGCATTTCCATCCTTCCACAAATAAGGTGACCAAAACTGCACACAGTACTCCAGATGTGGTCTCACTAGTGCTTTGTGTAACCGAAGCATAGCATACCTACTTTTTAATTCAATTTCCCTTTCAATAAATGATAACTGTCTATTTACTAATTACTGGCTGTACCTGCATACTAGCCTTTTGTGATTCACACACTAAGACATCCAGCTCACTCAATCTCAGAGCTCTGCAATCTCTCACCATTTAGATAATATGCTTCTCTTTTATTCTTCCTGCCAAAATGGACAATTTCAAATTTCTAATATTATACTCCGTTAGCCAGACCTTTGCCCACTCACTTTACCTATCTATGTCTTTTTGTAGCCTCCTTATGTCCTCTTCACAATTTACTTTCCTACCTATCTTTGTGTCATCAGCAAATTTGGAAACCATCCCTTCCTTCCCTTCATGCAACTTATTTATATAAATTGTAAACAGTTGAGGTCCTAGCATTGAGTCCTTTGGCACACTACTCGTTACACCTTGCCAACCTGAAAATTCCATTTATTCCTGTTAGCCAGCCAACCTTCCATCCATACTAATATGTTACCCTATATACCATGGGCTTTTGTCTTTCGTAATAATCTTTGATGTGGCACTTTATCCAATGCCTTCTGCCAAACTTACTACAGTATATCCATCGGTTCCCATTTATCCACAGGCCATGTTACTTGCTCAAAATCATGCTGGCTCTCCCTGATTACCTTGAACTTATCAAAGTTAACTGATACAGCTTTTCTTCATAGTAGCTTCTAACTTTTTCCCCATAACAGATGTCAAGCTAACTGGCCTGCAGTTTCCCACTTTCTGTCTCCTTCCCTTTTCTATCCCAAACTAAAGGGACCTCCGCTGAATCTAGTGAGCTTGGAAAAACATTAAACCAATGCATCAGCTATCTCACTAGCCACCTCTTTTCAGACCCCAAGTTGAAGTCCGCCAGGACCCGGGCAGTTGTCAGCCCACAGCTCGAACTATTTACTCAGTACCACTTCTCTGGTGATTGTAATTTTCCTGAGTTCCTCCCTACCTTCCATTTCCTGACTTACAGCTGCCTCTGGAATGTTAATTGTATCCTCTATAGTAACGACTGATGCAAAGTACCTGTTCGATTCATCTGCCATTTCCGTGGTTTCCATTATCAATTCTTCAGACTCACTTTCTCTGCTGCGAACGCTCACTTTGATAACTCGTTTCTTTACAAAAAGTATTCATGGAAGCTATTACTATCTGTTTTCATATTTGTGGCAAGCTTTCTTTCTTATTCTATTTTATTTCCCCCCTTATTAAACTTTTAGTCATCTGAAGCTGTTCCTTCTCTTCTGCTCAATCTACTGGCATTCCACCTATCATTGCACAATCATATATTTGTTTTATTTACGTTTGGTACTCTCGTTCACCTTTATAGTTAACCACGGATGGTGTGTCGTCCCCTGGACTTATGTTTTTACTCGCTGGAATGTACCTATCCTGTGTAACTTGATATATCCCCTGAAATGTTTACCATTACTTCTCTATTGACCTATCCCTTAACCTAATTTTCCAATTCACTTTAGTCAGTTCAGATTTCAAGCCCTCATAATTGCCCTCATTCAGCCTTAAAAACACAGTCTCGGACCCAGTCCTCTCTCCCTCAAACAGAATGTAAAATTCAATCATACGATGGTCACTGCTACCGAGGGGCACCTTCGCCATGAGGTCATTAATTAAACCTATCTCGATGCACAATACCAGGTCTGGTATAGCCTGCTCTCTAGTTGGCTCGAAAATTAAGAAACAATCCCGGAAGCATTCTATCAGCTCCTCATCTGGGCTACCTTTACCCATCTGCCTTTTCCCGTCCATACGTAGTTTAAAATCTCCCATGATTATGGTCGTGCCTTTCCAACAAGTTCCCATTATTTCTTCCTTCATGCTACCGTGTGGTTACTATTAGGAGGCCTGCACATGACTCCTAAAAGCGATTTCTTTACTTTCCCATTTTTCATCTCTATCCAAACTGTTTGCACATCCTGGTTTCGTGAGTTTGGGTCATCCCTCTCTATTCTGCTAAACCATCATTAACTAGCAGAGCCAGCCCTCCACCATTTCTTCTCTTCATGTCCTTCCAAAATGCCTTTTGATATTCAAGTCCCAATCCATGTCCTCCTGCAGCCATGTCTGCAATAGCTATCAAATAATACTTCTTTATTTATAGATGTGCTCTTATTTGAAATTAATCAAAATTAACCTCTTTCATTGGCTTGGGGTGAGGCTCATTTGCTGTCACCCCATCTCTGTACCTAAATCCACGCACATTGAAGACAAACCTGCATCTTTTATTCCCTGGGCCCCCGGATGTATATTCAACTGTGAGCAATTAACACACCCCTGTGAATACAGAGCTATTGCAAACAATGTTACATCTTTTTATCAACAATACAATTTATCGTATATAGCCACGTCAACACTTGTTTTAGCACCATACCAGAGATACGATACATTAATAGTAAATGTTAATAACACTTCCTACAGTTATGTCAAGAGAAAGGCTGCCCTCTAATGCAAATCTTCAGCTCTACGGATATGGTTCATCAATTGAACCAAGTCATAGATCGTTTAGTTTTAAGATGAGGTGTCATGTTAAATTAAAGCTGCTGAATTCACCTTTTTTGTTTATCGCTTTAAAACTGACAAAGAATCCCTCAATTGCACAATTCAAATAAAACAAATATAATTCATCGAACCTAGGCTTCTCGGTACCTTAAAGTAATTAAGGCAATAACACCAGTTCCTGCTCCTAGCCTAAAACCCATATAGCCTCAGTAGCATAAACTCAATCTGAGCTATAAAGATAACAGAAATATTATTTCATATCAACATAAAACCCTGTAATCGTAGTTTTATCACTACTTAAAGGCCATTCCGTTCGTTTTTAATGTTCTTGTACTGTGACGGAATAGTTCATCTCCTGCCACCCCCTGTCTGCTCCCCGTAGGCCAGATGTTTCCCTCCTTTTCATATAATTATCCAAATCCATTTTGAATACATCGTTTGTCACGACCTCCACCACATCCTCAGGCAGTCAATTCAAGGTCCTATCCACTCCCTACATGAGCAAAAGTGTTTCCTTGTGTCGCTAATGCTTATTTTCCTAATTACCTTAAATCTGGTTCTCCATTCTTCCACCAATTGGACCGTTTTCTACTTTCTACTCTGTCCAGACACATCAAGATTTTGAATACATCTATAAATTCTGCCTCAACCTTTTCTTCTCTATGGAAAACAGTCACAATTCCTCTAAGCTACCAGTTTAACTGAAGGTCCCCATCCCTGGAACCATTCTCGTGAATCTTTCCTATTCTCTCACTGATACGTTCACACTTTTCCTAAAGTGTGGTGCCCAGAACTGGACGCAAATGTTCATGTTGAGACTTTAACAGTGTTCGAAAAACTCTTTGATTTTCAACTCTGTGCCCCAATTTATAAAGCCTCATATACCATATGCTTTATTAACCAGCCTGTCAGCACTAACAACAGAGACAGGGCATCGTGTTATATAAACAGAACATGGACTTGTGCAGCATTAACTGTTACTTCCTCTAGCTTAATATAAACATGGCAGGGTCAACTCAAGTAATAACTGAGGGAAAGCCTCGTGTAATGCAAACAGGCACATGTTCCAGTTTAGTACAAAGGGAGACATTGTACAACGCATTAACAATTGGGACATGACATTTTGTGATTAGCTGAGACATGGTTCCGTGCAGTCATAACTGAGAGTGTCTCACAGAAAAGAAAGAGGGCTTTGGTTGAGTATACTAACAGCAGAAATTGGGACGAAAACAGAAATAAGTGAGTCATAGCCTCCTCTAATATAATCAATGACATGTTCTAGTGTTATTTAAACAGGCACGGGGTCTAGTTTGATATGAATGGAGACAGGGCCAATGCAGCAACCATTGAGAAATGCCTGCCTCACGCAATTTGAACAATCGGTTTCGGTTCCATCTGCTGGATAAACCTTGCTATTGCAGATGCTGTGGAAATACTGATTTAATTTACTGTTTCAGACATCAATCATAGAATTGAAGAATTCTTACTGAAAAGTAAGAGGTCATTTGTCTGGCCCGTGCTAACCCTCTAAAGGAGCAATTGACCTAGTTCCACTCTTTTCCCCCTAGTCCAGCATTTTTCCCTTTTCCGAAAATGATGCAATTTATTTTTGAAAGCATCAATTGTATCTGCCTCCACCACACACTCAGCCTGTCCACTCCAAATCCTAACCACTCACTGCGCGAAAAAAGTTTATTTTTAAATGTCGCCATTGTTTCTTTTCCTGATTATCTTAAATCTGTGCCCTCTTGTTCTCGAACATTTCACCATTGGGAACACATTCTCCCTGCCTACTCTGTCCGGACCGTCATGATTCAGGACAACTTTAACAAATCTCCTTTCAAATAGGGAATGGCAAGAGAAGAGAACGCTAATATGTTTGTGTTGTGGATACAAAAGAATTGCATAGGTGGTGTGTGAAAATGAGATCCAGTGAGGACATCACAACTGATGCTAGGCGGTCTGTAATTGCGGTAAATATGTACTTCTGTTTCATCTTCTATGAAAGAGGGAACAGTTATCATATACCTTTGATCCGCAAATGAGACCATTGGACTTTCAGTGGTAAATTGCTACATTTATCACATTATTAGCAGCATGTTTGATGAAGAGCAGTGGAAATTCAGCTGAGTCAATCCACGGCCCAGATACGATGCATCCGAGGATTTTTATGGAAATAAGCTAGAAACTAGCAGGTTCTCAGTCATAAAGCTATGAAAAATGATTGAATTCCGCAAAGACGCCTGGCGAGCAGATAAAATAAATGCATCGTTTATTGTACTCTGGTAAAATGTTCGCAAAAGTGAGTCAGGAAACTACAGACCATGAGTTACCCCTCGTAAACCCATATGAACGGAAAGTTTATGGGGCATGTGGAGAGAAGGAGAACCTTTCATTGTAGCCAGTAAGCGCCCATGAAGGAAAGGACTTGCTTATCTAGCTGACTGGTCACTTTGAACGTGAGCAAACCGAGCTTCATAGGGGCAAGCGAGAAAGTGGATGTGATGCATTTGGATTCCTGTCGGCTTTCTAAACAGTTCCTCTGGAGAGGATGGGATTCTGGAAGAAATATCGCCACAATAAGAGGGGGAAATGCAAGGGAATCGGAATTAGTCGATTGATAGATTCCAGATTGTAATGATACACGGATTGTATTCGGACAGGAGGAATATTAACGGTGAGATCCCACATTGTTCTGTTTCATTCCGCATTAGTTTAAGATGATAATAAATGAAGCCAGAAGATCAATGCTAACAACTGTAGTGGGGGGGGGAAAGGCTAACAAAGATCATAGGTGCACATCTGATCAGGGGAAGCTATGGACGGATTTAAATGCTTGAGAAATAAGCAGAAAGGCAATGGATAGCATTGCTCGGAGAGGAATTCAAAATTTGTCACATGCAGATAAGGAATGAGGGAAGGAAATATCACATATGGAAAAAAATAACCTGTATGGAAAAAGAAAAAAAAACTTTGGTTTCTGACTGACAAGAAAAGCAAATGAGGCCCTGGGACGGACACAGATTCCCGCTCTCTACGCTTCCTGACGCCTTCCCCGGCATAGTGCCAGCCTTGCCTGCTTCCAGCCTGCCTCTAATGGACCTGGAAAGTTCAGGTTAATATTCCACTGGGTGTTCGATCTATGGAGCAGACTCTCGAAAGCAGGGAAGCCGTTAACATTGATTCTTACAGGAACACAAGAATAGGAGCAGGAGTAGGCGGAATGGCCCGTCGAGCTACTCTGTCATTCAGAACTTGGGCTTCAACTCCATGTTTCCGCCCTTTGCCCATATCCCTTAAGTACCCGAGACACTGTAACTCTGCCTATCCCGATCTAAAGCGGATGGAGAATCCAGAGCTCTCTGGGGTAGAGAATTCCAAAGGTTCACAACCCTTTGAGTGAAGTAATTTCTCCTCATCTCAGACCAAAATGTTCGGCCCCTTATTCTGAGACCGTTCCCCGTGTTTTAGATTCTCTGACCAGGCTGTAAAGATGTGAAAATAAATTCTCTCCCATATATTGTTTGTGTTTGAAATGTATAATTTCCCCCCTAGGACCAAGAATATGAGAAATGGAGAACATTGTCTTCGAGACATAAGTGGTAAAAAAGCTCTAACAAGATCCAATGTGTCGGGTTGAACATTGACAATGTATTGCAGAGGAATTACAGAGCAGAGCAAAGTTTAACTACTCCCATTCTGAAAGAGATTAGAGTCTGATAACTGTATCAAATGTGCACATTGCACTCTGAAATAACTCCCAACAACCAGCTCCAGCCGATACCTCCAATGGGGAATGATGAGAGAGTTCATGTACAGGGTCAGGTGGTAAAAGAGTGAAAGCTGCTGCAAACTTCAATCCCACACAGTATTGTTCCATATTCACAATTCGTCAATATGTTTTCAAATGCAGCCATGCAGTAACTGAACTTCTCTGAGGCTGGCAAACAGCATCGCCTGTAGTGGCGGTGAGGTGCCAGCAGAGGGTGGGGTTGTATCACTTTAATCACAAGACAATGAAACGGGTTTGAGTCGAGGCTTTGACCCTTTTAATTCATTCATGCGGTATTCTTTGCCACTGAATAAATTCATTTATCTAAAATTCTTCAGCTGGAATACTTGCATCATTTATCATAAATGCATTGTCAGCATCCTGGAGGTTACCATTGACCAGAAACTAAACTGGGCTAGCCATATAAATACTGTGGCCACAAGTGCAGGTCAGAGAGGCTGGGAATTGTGCGATGAGTAACTCACCTCCTAACTCCCCAAAGCCTGTCCACCATCTAAAGGCACAAGTCAGGATTCTGATGGAGTCCTCTCCCCTTGCCTGGATTTGTGCAGCTCCTAAAAACAAACTCAAGAAGCTTGACACCAAAGCATCCCACTTGATTGGCACCCCATCCACAAACATTCACTCCCTCCACCACCGACGCACAGTGACAGCAGTGTGCACCATCTACAAGATGCACTGCAGGAATTCACCAAGTCTCCTTCGACAGCACCTTCCAAACCCATGACCACTACCATCTAGAAAGACAAGGGCAGCAGGCACATGGGAGCACCACCATCTGGAAGTACCCCTCCAAGTCACTCACCATCCTGACTTGGAAATATATTGCCGTTCCTTCACATGCTTCCTCCATTTTCCCGCTTTATTTGAAATGAATATTCATAAATCCATTTGTGTGGGAACTTACCGAACAACAGCAGAAATGGCAAAGTTTGGGCAAGATTTCCTTGTAGCCAAAGGGCACATAGCAGAACCATGTCAGTGATATAAGTAGACGCAGGAAGAGAGGGAGTCTAAGCTGTCTTAAACCATTAAACCTTCAGTTGGAAGCTAATTTCGTTCAAAACGTATGCTATAGAAACACCCTAGTGGTTCAGATTCGGTGCTTTCACCGCCTGGGTTCCATTCCCTGTCTCAATGTTGTGCAAAATGTCGTAACTAGGACCCAATTTATGGTTAGGAAAGAGTCATATTAAACTTGAAACCTTCACTCTGTTTCTCCCTTCACATTTGCTGTCAGACCTGCTGAGAACTTCCAACACTTTCTGTTTTTATTATAACATGAATTACTGTCTTTATCATACACATGAACACAAGAAATAGGAGCAGGAGTAGACCACATGGCTTATCGAGCTTGTTCCATCATTCAATTCAATCATGACTGATCTTGGGCTTCAACTCCATTATCCTGCCCGTTCCCCATATCCCTTAATTCCCCGAGAGAGCAAAAACCTGTCCATCCCAGCCTTAAATGTATTCAATGATGGAGCATCCACAACCCTCTGGGTAGAGAATTCAAAGATCCACAACCCTTTGGGTGAAGTAATTTCTCCTCGTTTCAGCCCTAAATTATTGGCCCTTTACCCCGTGACAATGCCCCAGTGTTTTAGACTCCCTGACCAGTGGAAACGATCTCTGTGTCCATCCTATCAAGCACCCTCAGAATTTTGTAGGTTTCATTCTTCTGAACTCCAGAGAATAGAAGCTCAATTTATTCAGCCTCACATCATAGGACAACCACTTCATCCCAGAGACCAATTTAGTGAACATTCTCTGTACCGTCTCCACTGCCAGTATATGGAGATGAAAACAGCACACGGGATTCTAGATGCCGTCTCACCAAAACAGACTTCTTTATTCATTACCATCCCCTTGCCATCGGCCTTCCTAATTGTTTGCTGCACCTGCATGCTCACTTTCTCCGTTGCTTGCACAAGTCTCTTTGAACTTACAAATTTCAAAAACATTCTGCTGTTCTAATTTTTACAACCAAGCAAAGATATTCACACACCTGTCTATACTATTTCCTCTTCTGCCATATTGTTGCCCATTCACATAACCTTCTGATATCCTTTTACAGTGCTCTCTTCCAAGGTGACCTTGCCACCAAATTTCATACATCTTAGTTACAAGCCGCAGTGAGAATTGAACTCACGACCCCTGGTTTACTAGACCAGTGCTCTAACCACTGAGCTATAGAGCCACTTGCTATACCGTAATCATAGTAATTATCCTAGTGGATCGAGGAATAGGACAACGTTCTGCATCGATGATATTTGATAAACCTGGAAATGTCTGAGATGGAGAACGGATAATTAAAAGATGCGACATGAAAACGGCATAATTTGATGTGCTTTCAGTGATGAAAGTCTGCCGTGGTGATGGGACAGATTTTACTGCTGCCTGTTTACACTGACCCAAATATCACTCCTGATATCAATCACAACTGCTCTTTGAAAGCAGCGCGCCAGGCTGAATGGCCTCTTTCTTTGCTGGAACTGTCTATATTTTTATGTCTCCCAGCATCATTTCTCAGTCTTTCCAACATTTTATTACACGCTTGGGGGAATGTACTTTCTTACATTCTCGCTTTTGAAGTCAAGACACTGAGCAATTTCAATTCTTTTCATTAATTCCAGCACATGATTTGGAACCAGACAAGTTGAACGACACTTTATTGGTGCGAATCCTTCACTGCAGCTCACCCCTTAAAAACAGTGGCTGTCATTGCCCGAAGATGTCATTTATGATAAAATTCTGTAAGAGAAACTTATCTCTGGTGAAAGTATCTGAAAAAGGGCAAATGTGGCCCAGATAAAGCACGTTGCAAGAGTTATAGACAGCTTTCCTCGTGATTTCGAGGTGAGGATTCAGCCCTTTCACCGCCGTGGCCCGGACTCGATTCCCGGCCAGGCAATGAAGGTTTATTGATCTGGTACAAACTGTTAAAACAGGCCTGATTTACTTATCGATTGAAAACCGAAACGCTCAACACCTCCGCCCGAATCAGTCGAGCGAGAGTTGAAGTTTCACATCAGAGCTGCAAATGTCACACGTGGAACAGCTTCGAGAAGAAATACAGTTCCTCATGTCCGAGGGGTATCAGTTTGGAGTATTTGTATTTACAAATTCATTCTCTCGATGTGTCCATTGCCTTAACCACTCGACCACAAGGACTTGGGGGTCTGTTTAAATGTTGCTCAGTGAAAATTTCAATCGTCCTCTGCTTTGTAACATACGGACACTTAATAACTGAACAGTTTCCACTCAAATATACAGAAAGAAAATTCCTCCTGAACCTTTTAAACCTGTTTTTCTTTTCTCTCTACGATTTTAATATGAAGCCACAAAACTAAGGTGAATAAAGTGTGGATCGGTAAAAAATGAGGAACTGAAGCACATTGGCACACACAGGAACACACACACACACATATAAACCGAGAGCGACAGAGGGCTAAGGAGAGACAAACACTCAGAAAGAAAGGATGTCACCAAACCGGCTCAGTTTTGTTCCATTTCCATATGCAGATTTTGCAAATCTTTGCAGATGAAAGCGCGGGAGTTTTTGTTTGATTCCATTTATCCGATAAGTAATTCTGTTGGCACCTGGTTAAAATCGTGAATAATCAGAACCGCAGTCAGCAAACCAACATTGGGGAAACCCCGATGGATGTCAGAAACATCGCCCTCAACATTCGTCCGTGACTAACAGCACTTCCTGAGGGAAAGCATGTTCATATCAAATCAGAGATGACTATGAAGTAAGTCTTTCGGCCCGTCGTGTCTGTGCTGGCTCTCAGGAAGAGCAACTAAACCAATTCCACATACACGCCTTTCTCCCACAGCAATTTCTACTTACATTGTCTCTCCTCGTTCACCTTGTCAAAATAAAGGACCACAACCCGCCCCAACCCCCACCCCCCGTATTAAACTGGACTTGTCTCTTGCTCACCCAAATGGAATTACTAATGTGCCCGAAAGTGGGAAGCAACTGAAAATTTGGGAGCGGTGGGATTCGGACCCACTCCTCCAGAGACTGGAACTTAAATCCAGCTCTCCTGTTTGTAGAGCAAATGGAATTAGATTGTAGATATCAGCTCAGAAATAATAATGACCTGCTTGATCAGGGTAAAGTTCTTTTGTAATTCGATATGAAATCAATTGCATAAATAAATAATATTTGTATCAAAAACTGTATAAGGAATCCTAGTCCAACTCTTCATGTCGTTGGGTCAGGGAAACTTTGTTAACGAAGGCAAACTGTGCATGGATTCTGCAGAAACTTCTTCAAGCGAGAAATGAACAATGGTTGAAAGGGGGAAAACTCAGGTTTAAGGAAAGAGAGAAGGAATTTGAGACGAATTGGTCAGCTCTTTATAAATAGCTGGCATAGATCCGATGGGGTGAATGGCTTCACGTTGTAGTAAAAACAGAAAATGCTGGAAAAACTCAACAGGTCTGACAACATCTGTGGAGAGAGAAGCAGAGTTAATGCTTCGAGTCGGCCTGAATCTGAAGAAGAGACATACGGACTCGGAATGTTAACTCAGCTTCTCTCTCCACAGATGTTGCCAAGCCTGATGAGTTTTTCCCAGCACTTTCTGTTTTTATTTCAGATTTCCAGCATCTACAATATTTTGCTTCCATCTTAGGTCCTCTTACTGAGCTGTGCCATTTGATGATGACATTGTTGATCAGTCTGTCTCCAGCATTCCTAATGAGAACAGCCGAATTCCATTTCTTCAAAACAAAGACCCAAAGTGCTGCTGCATGACGTCACCGCTTAACATCCCAGACAGCTCCATTGGGATCTTTACAGCCAGGGTTTGTGCAGGGCAGTGGGAGTCATGATCATTTCACATGTGGCAGAGCAACGGTTTGAAACTGGGGAAAAACATTTTCCAAGCTTGTTCAGTTAAGTGTGAGTGAATGTTCAATAATTTACATTTGTTGTTAATAATGAACACAAGGGTTCCAATCCTGCCGTCTAAGGACATATCATTTAAAAAGGAGAAAACACGTACAAACATGTCCGTATTTTCTTATTCAGTGGTCAGCATTGGCGCAGTGGTATTGTCGCTGGGCTAGGAATCCAGGGATAAAAGCAAAATAATATAGATGCTGGAAATCTGAACAAAAAAAACACAAAACGCTGGAAAAAATTTCAGCATATCTGGCCGCATCTCTGGAGAAAGGAACAGAGTTAATATTTCGATTCCATATAACTCTTCAGAGTTCTTTAAAAGCAGCACACAGGGCCGAATGGCCTCTTTCTTTGCTTCTCTATAATTTGATATTTCCCAACAACACTTCTTTCACACTCATTCTGCCACTTTATAATCCACTCTTGCGAGTGGGTTCAAAGCTCAACTACGTGCACAAGACTGAAAGGAGCCTGCGACTCTAGATAATCGGCCCTGTGCACATTCCTGTAATCCGAATCTGGGAGAATCAGGAAGATGAGATCCCAGATTATCTTTACCATGTAATCTGCAAACGCATTCTTTCTAAAAATCCTTGGGTCCCTCATTCTCTGTCCCTGCTTTCCAGGGAATGCTTGGGTTCATGAACTGACTGTGTCTGCATCAAGCAGCTAATTGACCTGGGAGCTGGATGGGCAGAGGGATCTGGAGGCGAGGCAGGGACAGAAGCAGAAACAGATGCGACATGAAAGTGTTTTAAATTGAATGTGTCTCCGTTACTTTCAGTGATGAATTTCTGCCGTGTGTTCCCTTGTCAGTTTCACAGGAGCCGCAGTGATGAGGTTGGAGGGTTTTGGAAATTGACAGTTACACATGAGCAGCTTGTGGGGCTATTTCACTTCACTGTCAATTTCATGTCCCAGCTCACAGAAACCCTTGTTATCATTGACTGAAGAATTCATTCCATTGAAAATAGAAACATGGATAAATGCAGCGTCAATATCCAAAGTGAAAGCAGCTTGTCAGTTTCCCTGGTGGTCTAGTGGTCAGGATTCGGCGCTTTCACCGCAGCAACCCGGGTTCGATTCCCGGTCAGGGAATGCAAATTTATTGACCTTGTGAAATTGTCAAAATGAGTACTAATTACTTATTGATTGAAAACATTTAGCAGCTCTACCAGAATCAGTTGAAGTTTCGCCTCAGAGCTGGAAATATCACACTTGGAACAGGTCGGGAGCAAAGACAGAAGCGGAGTGAAAGAAGGACAAGAGAAGGGCCGTTTGAAAAGCTCTGACCATAGGGTTGGTGGTGCCAAGAAAAATATGGGTGGGAGAAGGGCAAATTTTGGTCCCTGCTGTTTGCATTGACAAAAATATCACTCCTGATGAATCAACCAATCACAACTACTCTTTAAAAGCAGCACATCAGCTCATCGAGGCTGAATGGCCTCTTTCTATGCTGTAACTTTCTATAATTTTATGTTTCCCAACAGCACGGGTGCTTCTTTCACAGTCATTCTGCCATTTCATAACCCACTCTAGCGAGATGTACTTTCTTACCTTGTATTCGGCTCTTTTGAAACCAAAACATGGAGCAAATTCAGCGAGTTGTCATTTATAGCATGAGATTTGTCACAAGACTAATTGAACGTCACATTAATGGTGCCAATCCTTCACTGGAGCTCACTGCGACCAAAGAACATTGTTATCATCATGTAACTTCTTGCAGTATCTCTGCTGAACAATATAAGCTTATCACAGCTCTGCTTTCTTCAGATTGAAATCCAGTGCGAAAATACGAGAAATTTCAAAGCTGAACAACGTAGACAAAACTTGAAGGAGTGTGTGACTGTGGATGATCGGCACTGTGCACGTTCCTGTAATCAGTACCTGGGAGAATCAGGAAGATCCTGGTGTCTCTTTAGCCTGTTATCTGTAAACCGGTCACGTTGTGTATTACGTTCGCACTAACTGACTGTGTGTGGTCAAACAGCTCCTGGAAGGGCGGAGAGAGCTGGAGGTGAGACAGAAAGAGATGTGACATGGAAGTGATTTGAATGAGTGGTGAAAATCCGTCGTGTGCCAGTTTCAAAGGAACAGAGGTTGGTGGTTATTTGTTTGAAAGAAGCTGCACTCAACTTGCGGCGAGCCCATGACCCTGAGATTAAGAGCCTTTGATCTACCTGTTGAACTAGCCGGGCACACATAACATATGTGTCCCATATCCCAACATTCATGGAGACAACTGTTGCTTTCCACCTGCAGCCTCAGCCTGTCCTGAATTTCAAAGTGTAGAAGGTATCGAACTACACAAGCCCCAAGGTTGCAATACATTCCTCTCAATCATCAATAACATCATTCAAACCTTCCACTTCTTAGCTGCACCTCCTTCCAAACATCGCAAACTCCTCTTGCATCTTTCATCCTGATATTTTTCTCTGTAACATTTTCATCTGAAATTGCACAACTAATGTGAATTCAGTTTGTGATGGTAAAAATGTGTTCACCTCCTCGGGAAGCTGAATCACTTTGACACACACAGAAGAACACACACAGGGATAAACACCGAGAGTTACAGAGGGCAAGGGATTGTCTCTAAGGAGAGACAAACTCCCAGAAAGCAAGCATGACACCAAGTTTTGCTCCATTTCCACTGCAGGTTTCGTTAACGAACAGAAATAGGAAAACGCCCGCTTGTTTTGTTGAATTTTATTCAATGTAGCCGATAATTAACTCTGTAGACACAGAGTTAAAACCAGGAAAAATGAGAAGCAGGAAACCCCAATGGATTTGGACTCCATCGCCTAAACCACTCGACTACGATGACTGCCCCTGTGCACAGGGTAATTTTGTTGGTATAAAATTATAGGCGGCCACAGCAGAGAAGGAGTACATTCGGCCCATTGTGTCCGTGCCAGCTCATGGAAAAGGAATTCAGCTAATTCAACAATCCCGCCTTTTCTCCACAGCCATTTATATTTTTATTGTCTTTCCTCAGTGTTATTGTTAAAGTGAAACACTGCACACACTTGCTTTAACTGTGAGCTGGCACTTTTTCGACCAATAGGGCAATTTTAGCAGCAGTGGGATTTGAAACCACGTCTCAACAAAGAATGAGACCTTAAACCATTAACAACGACTAGAGCTGCGCTACCAAGCTCATGATGCTACTCCACATCACCTTGACTGGATCTGGACTCCATCACCTGAACCACTCGGCCACGGTGACTGGTCCTATGGATAGGTTAGTATTGTTCGTATAAGCAGAGGAGGAGGAAATTCGGCCCAATTTGTCCATGTCAGTTTACGGAAGAGGAATTTAACTAATTCGGCAACCCCACATTTTCTCCACAGACATTTCTATTTTTATTGTGTCTCCTGGTTCTTCCCATTAAACACCGCAAACACCTGCTCTAACTGTGAGCTGGCACCTTTTCGACCAACAGCACAATTTTAGCAGCAGTGGGATTAGAAACCACGCCTCAATAAAGAATGAAACCTTAAACAAGCACCTAGAACAACTCAGTTGAATTACCGAGCTCAGGATGCTACTGCCCATTGTTACTGAAATAGAACAGAATCAAAGCAGCAGCAATGCGTCATAAGGCCCCACAAGCCTCCTCCGTCACTTTATAAGGTCATGGCGGATCCCCAACCTCAACACCAATTTCCCACCCGATCCCGATAGCCCTTCATTCCCTTAGAGTCCAAAAATAAGGAGAATTTTTGAATGTTTTTTCTTCCATTGATCCAGGAGTTCAATGGACACCTGGTTGAAATCAGCAATAATAAGAGGAACATTCGATAGGGTTTGAATTTACCTGCGGAGACTCCAATGGAAGTTAGAACCATCTATTTAACCACTCGGCTACGATGATTGACCAAGGATCCAGTGCTTTTCACTCATTCATCAATTACACCATTCACAGCCTCCGCTTCTCAGCTGCACCTCCGTCCAAACATTGGGATCCATTTTCCACAGGATTTGTTTCTGGATTTAATGTTTAGCTGATTTGTGACCTCATTTTGAAATCAGATTCGCTTCAATATCCAACACAGTTTGAATTGCAAACCTGACGGATAAACAATGGAAAAATGTCACTCGGTAACACAAATCCCATGGTGCTCATTTTCAGATTCACAACAGTTAACTTTTCAATAAAATAAATGAATTTTACAGTGAAAACGTTTAGAAAGTTGGTGTAACTTTTATTTGTGACTCACTCACTCGGGAATTCTGTAAATGCTGCTCGGAGGTTTAGTGACCGGGATATAATCTACCTGCGTTTTCCTGAGCCTGTGCTCGGTGTATTGGGAGGTTTGGCCCGGGTTGGAGTATCTTTTGTCCCAGGGATGGGCAGTAACCCGCTGATTGAAGCTGCAGTCGCCGCTTTCTGCTGGCAGCGGGTGATTGGAGAGTGCGGGGCCGGAATATTGCTGCTTTTTTTGCTTTTCCCTGTCTCACTCATTGTGGAGCTGAGGAAGAGAGAATTATTGATGGGTTTGTTTCAGTCCAATAACTTGATAAATTTCCAATGGGTTAGATATCGGTACATGGTAGGTCTAATTGTTTTCTCATTATATTTGAAATTAATATTCCACAAAAGCCACTTACCTGGGAGCTCACTGGTTAACAGTGGAGCCGGCAACATTTTGGGGGTCTTTCGTTTCAGCGCGAGTGACCAATGACAGCCCGGAACTGTGTGATAATCAATGCTGATGGGGAGAAAACAGTGAAGGATTCGCCCCTGAGAGGTCTCGAACCACAAACCTTTCAGTTAACAGCCGAACGCACTGACCAATTGCGCCACAGAGACTAATGCAGACTTAGACCAGTGAGTTAAATCTTCAGATTACTGCTACCGGAATAACACATTGTCTCTATCAGTTTTACTCTTCCAAAATAAATGGTGGGACGTTCATTGTGGATACATGGAAACAGTCTGATCCCACCCACTGCAGACACATCCATGTCACCGGGAACCAGCTCTCCTACAACCGGTGCCATCTCCCTTCGAGCCTTTGCGTGTCTTGACTGTTACCACGTATTCTGATTGTCCCAAAGCCGAAATTAGGTTTGAACTCCTGATGTGCAGTAACGAGAATCCTTTCAATGTCTCAAATCAGTTAATTTCACTGACAACTTCAGAGTCAATGTTCCAGCGTCTTAAAGAAGGGAAAGGTGCCTTGACTGTCTGTGGTCAGTCGGACGGTTCACCCTTCATTCTCCCCTGATTCCGGTTCCCAAAGAGTTTCTGAAGATTCACAAAGCTGGAGACTGGGTTTTCTGTTGTGATTCCTTCTCCATTTTCCCACCTGCCAACTTACAATATTTTCGAAAATCTCATCTCAATCCCCCGCCTTGCATCATGTCCAGGGATGAGGAAATTCACGAGGTCAGTAAATCTCCATTCCCTGACTGGGAATTAAACCTGGACCACAGCAGTGAAAGCACTGAATCCTGACCACTAGACCACCAAGAAAGCTGCTCACCAGCCTCACCACGTGCCTTATCTATGCTACCTTTGCCTTTATTTTTGCTTCAGACCTCTTTCACCAGAGACACGTTTCATAAGAACATTAGAAATAGGAGCAGGAATCGGCCATTCGGCCCCTCTAGCCTGCCCCGCTGTGCAATAAGATCGTGGCTAATCTGCCCCAGGCCTCAGCTCTTCTTTAATGCCAGCTCCTCATAGCCATCAATCCCCGATATTTCAAAAATCTATCTAACTCCTCTTTAAATACTCTCAGTGAGCTACCCTCCACAACTCTCTTGGGAGAGAATTCTAGGCATTCACTACCCTCTGGGAGTAGAAATTCCTTCGCATCTCAGTTTCAAATGAGTGCCCCCTTATTCTGTAACTATGTCCCCTAGTTCGAGGTTCCCCCATTAGTGGAAACATCTTCTCAACATCTACCTTGTCAACACCCTCAGAATCCTGTGCGTTTCAATCAAGTATCCCCTCACCATTCTAAACTCTCACGTATAAAGGCTTCACCTGCTTCACCGTTCTTGATCAGTCAGCCCCTTCATCCCAGAAATCAGCCTAGTGAATCGCTTTTAAACTGCCTGCAATGCCAATATATGCTACCTTAAATATGGGGACCAAAACTGTACACAGAACTCCAGGTGCGGCCTCCCCAACACCCTCTACAGTTATAAGAAAACTTCCCTATTTTTAAACTCCAATCACTAGCAATGCAGGCCAAAATTCCATTTGCCTTCTTAATTACTTAAGATTGGCGGGAGAATGGGGTTGAGGAACTTATGAGCCATGATTGAATGGCGGAGCAGACTCGATGGGCCGAATGGCCTAATTTCTGTTCATATGTCTTATGCTTATGCTTATACTTGCTGCACCTGCATGCTAACATTTTGAGTTTCATGCATAGGAACACCCAGATCCCTCTGTGCTGAACTTTTTTGGAGTCTCTCTCCATTTAAATAATATTCTGCCTTTTGATCCTTCCTATCAATGTATATGACCTCACACTTTCCTATATTAAACTCCATCTGTCAACTTTTTGCCCACTCACTCAACCTGTCTATAGCCCCTTGAAGATTACTTATGTCCTCATCACAACCTGTCCTCCCACCTATTTTTGTTTATTATTTATTTATTATTACAGGGGTGGGGCGGGGCGGGTAGTGCAGGCGAACCTAGATAGAAGGTCAGTGACAGGTGGGGTCTAAGGAGAGATTGACAATGATGTCATGGACAAAAGACAAAGGAAGTGTTAATGGCAGTGGTCAGGGCTGAAGAAGGTGCTGATAGTGACATAAAGGCAAGAAAGCAGAATGTATGAATTGAAGAACAAGGGTCAGCGCCCTGTGAAAGAACAACATAGAGCAACTGACAGATGGCTCTATTTTGTGCTGGGGTGGGGAGAGGGGCGGTGGTTGAGGAAAAAGGATAGAAAAGGAGATAAAAGGGGGATGAAATAATGAATAAATGAATAAAAATAAGTAAAGAATAATGAAAATACATTTTTAAAGTGAGATTTTAATAAGGGTGAAAATAGAGGAGAGAGTTCGCGGTCTGAAGCTATTGAAATTAATGTTAAGTCTGGAAGGCTGTAAAGTGCCTAATCGGAAGATGAGGTGCTGTTCCTACAGTTTGCGTTGGGCTTCACTGGAACATTGCAGCAGGCCAAGGACAGAGATGTGGGCATGACGGCAGGATGATTTGTTGAAATGGCAAGGGACAGGGAGGTCTGGGTCATGCTTGCGGACAGACCAAAGGTGTTCAGCAAAGCGATCACCCAGTCTGCGTTTGGTCTCCCCAATGTAGAGGTGACCGCATTGGGAGCAGCAAATGCAGTGGACCAAATTGAAGGGGGTGTAAGTGAAGAGCTTGTTCACCTGAAAGGAGTGTTTGGGCCCTTGGAAGGTGAGGAGGGAAGCCCGTAAAGAGTCAGTTGCTCTAAGTTGTTCTTTCACAGAGTGCTGGCCCTTGTTCTGTATTCACACCTTTACACCACTATCAGCACCATTTTAGCCCTTTCCACTACCATTAACACTCCCTTTATCTTGTACCTATGACACCTTTGTTAATCACTCCTGAGCCCCCACCTATTCACTGACCTTCCCACTTGCTCCACCCCACCCCCTCGTAAACACTATAAATTCCATCATATTTCTGCTTCTATAGATCTGAAGTGGTCACACGGACTCGTGACTGTGACCCTGTTTCCCTCTACACAGACGCTGTCAGTTGGCGAGCTTTTCCAGCATTTTTTGTTTTTCATACAGATTTCCATCATCCACAGTATTTTAACTTAATAGCTTGTGCTATTTTGTTCTGCAGTCTCTCAGTTTTTCACGTTACTTAGTATTCTCAGCTGAAAGTTATCCATAGACTCCAGCGAGAATTGAATTCACAGCCCTTGACTTACAAGAGCAGAGCTGTAACCGCTGAGCTATTGAACCACCTGCTCACCAAACAGAAAATCGACCATATTCAGTAGAACGAGGCAGACGCTGAAGTTCCAGGTGGGTGACATTTGATAGACCTGGAAATGTCTGAGATGGAGAACAGGAAGTTAAAAGATGCGACATGAAAGCGGCAGAATTTGATGTGTGTCAGTTACTTTCAGTGATGAATTTCTGCCGTGTGTCGCCTTGTCAGTTTCACAGGAGCCGCAGGGATGTGGTTGGTGGCACCTGGTTAAAATGAGGAATAATGGGACCTGTAGTCAGCAGGATTCAAACCTACAGGGGGAAACCGCAATGGATTTGAAATCCATCACCTTAAACATTCAGCCACGACTAACAGCAGCTTCCGAGCTCAAATGTGTTCTTGTCAAATCAGAAATGGCTACAAAGTAAGTCACTCGGCCCATCGTGTCTGTGCTGGCTCTCTGGAAGAACTCAACCAATTCCAAACACCCGCCTTTCCCCCACAACAATATATATTTGCATTACCTCTCCGTGTTCTTCCAAACAAAATAAAGGACCACAACCCGTCCTATATTAAACTAGAGTCCCCTCTTGTTCTCCAAAAGGGTATTCCTTCAGTTCCCCAAAATGGGAATGTGACTTAAAATGTGGCAGCGCTGGGATTCGGATCCAATCCTCCAGGGACTGGAAGAAACTCACGTCCAAATCTTCATGTTACTGGATCGGGGAAACTTTGTTAATTAAGAGAAACTGTGCATGGATTCTGCAGAAACACCTTCTTCAAAAGTGAATTGGACAGTGACTTGAAATAGTGAAAAATGAGGCTGATATGTTCCTCTTTAAAATGAACCTGGCTTAGATGTGATGACCTAATGACCTGCCAACATGCTACGCTGTTTGATGATGACATTGTTGATCAGTCCGTCTCCAGCATTCCTAATGGGAACAGCCGAATTCCATTTCTTCAAAACAAAGACCCAAAGTGCTGCTGCAGAAGTGCATTGTAGTCACGTGTACTGGACCCGCTTCGTGTTGAGTTCCCGTAGTGTAATGGTTATCACGTTCATTTTCCACGCAGAAAGTCCCCGATTCAAAACCAAGCAGAAACATTTTCGAAACTTGTTCATTTAGGTGAGAGGGAAAGTTGCATCGCTCCTGCTTGTTGTTGAATATTAGCTGAATGCAGAATCTCACAGCCGGATTGCACTTGCTCTTCGTCTTTTCACAAAGTGTACACTCAGCAAAGTGAGGATATCCTTCGGCTGACAGCGGGTGAGTGGAGAATACTCAAAATGAATATTCAATAAAAAACATATCTGTTGGAACACGCCGGGTAACAGGAGAGTTGGCGATTTCTGTCCTCTTTTGTCGTTTAAGGACCCAATGACAACCCGGGACTGGTGGCAATGAATGCTGCTCCAGCTAACAGCAATCGCTGTTGTCACTGTCTGAAGAAGTCGTATGTGTTCTACATAAACGTGTCATTTTGTGGGAGAAAAGTGTCTCCGATGAAAGAGGTCTGAAATGAAAATAAAAGGCACAGATATCATGGGTAAGCCGGCCTGTAAAGTAGCAAGCCTGGGGGTCTAGTTGTTAGGGTTCGGCCCTTATAAACATCATGCGAATGATTAAAATAAATGTGCATCGCTTATTGATTGAAAACTGAAAACGCATATCAGCTCCGCCTGAATCAGTGGAGTCAGAGCTGCAGTTTTGCATCCGAGCTGGAAATGTCACCCGTGCAACAGGCCGCGAACAAACACGGAGGTGTAGATAGGAAATGAGAGAAGGGCTGTGATAGGCTGCAAAGCACTGACTATCGAGATGGTGGTGCAAGAGAAAATGTGGAGGTAATAGGGAACATTTCAATGTGCACACCGGCACAAATATCCCTCAATCTGGTTCCAAATCTCGTTCCAAATGAGAAGAAAACTTCCCACTGAATTTGCTCAGTCCCATGACGTCAAAGGAGCTGAACACAAGGGAAGAAGGTGGATTTTGCTGGAATGGGTTGTAAGATGATAGAATGACTGTGAAGGCAGCAGCATTGCGGGTGAAAATGAAACAGTTATAGAAAGTTCCAGCACAGAAATAGGCCATTCGGCCCGGCGTGCTGCTTTGAAAGAGCAGTTGTGATTAGTTGATCAGGAGTGATATTTGTCCCAGTTTGAACATCAAGAAGAAAAAATTAATCGCATTCCGACCCACATTTTACACCATCATTCCTTTAGACAGTTTCTTTCTCATGCCTTGTAACCGATCACAGTCCTTCCCTTTTGTCCTTTCACTCCCATCTCTCCGCCTCTGGACTTGTTTTCCACCTGTTACAGCTCTGGCTTTTCCAGCTCTGATAAAAGATCATCCAGCTGGAAGATTAACTCTGTTTCTCACTCCACAGACGCTGCCAGAACTGGTTTCATTTAATCAGGAATTCCTATTCACTGTGACAGTTCACACAGCGGGAAAGAAAAGGTTTTCCCTGTACGGGAATTAAACCTAGGCTGCGTCGGTAAAAGCACCAAATACTCAGAATTAAATACTCTGACTTCCAGTGAAGCCGAGAGCAGTTTTCATTCACAAACCAGCGGCTGTGGTATTAACAAAGCGGGATGGAGAAAGACTCAGTTTGAGCGGTGACACTGCCGGAGGAATGGAGACCTGGGGTTCACCCATGAAAGCAACAATGTTTGAAAAGGGAATTTCACTGATCACAGGTCGCGAACCCAACAGACCTGGCGTTAAGCGCCTCAGACGCCGTCGACTGAACTCGCCAGGCATGTAAGAAAAGCAAAGTATTCCACATCCCAACATACATGGAGATCACTGCTGTTTACGACCTCAAGCCTCAGCTTGCTCTGAATTTCAAATTGTAGAAGGTAATCGACCGATAAAAGCCCCAAGGTTGCAATGCATTCCTCTCAATCACCAATAACATCATTGACACCTTCCACTTCTTAGCTGCACCTCCGTACAAACATTGCAAACCCCTCTTGAATGTTTCATCTTGAAATTTTTCTCTGTAAAATTTCAATATGAAGCTGCACAATCAATGTGAATAAAGTTTGTGTTGGTGAAAATGTGTTCACCACTTCGGGGAACTGAACCACACTGACATAGATAGAGGAACACACACAGACATATACACCGAGAGTGACGGAGACCGAAGTGGAGACAAGCACCCAGAAAACAAGGATGTCACCAACCTGGCCAATTATTGCTCCATTTCAGACTGCAGATTTAGTGAATGTTTGCAGATGAACGGAAAGAAGAAAGCTGATAATTAATTCTGAAGGCGGTTTGCTAAAGTCAGGAGTGATTCGGGCTGTGTCACAGGAAGGGACGAATGACGATCAGGAGGAGGCCATTCAGCCCTTTGAACTTGTTCCGCCATTCAGTAAGATCATGGCTGATCTGATTGTGGCCTCGAGGCCACTTTGGTGTCTTCTTCTCAATATTTGGAAAATAATATCAGTTGGCAGCTGGGAAAATGGACTGGGAACCAAAACAGAAAAATCAGTCTCCAGCTTTGTGAATCTTCAGAAACTCCTTGGGAACCGGAATCCGAGGAGAATGAAGGGTGAACTTTCCGACTGACCAGAGACAGTCAAGGCACCTTTCCCTTCTTAAAGACGCTGGAACATTGACTCTGATGTTATCAGTGAAATTAACTGATCTGAGACATTGAAAAGATTCTCGTTACTGCACATCAGGAATTCAAACCTAATATCGGCTTCGGGACAATCAGAATACTTGGTAACAGACAAGACAGAGAAAGGCTGGAAGGGAGACGGCACCGGTTGTAGGAGAGCTGGTTCCCGGTGACATGGATGTGTCTGCAGTGGGTGGGATCAGACTGTTTCCATGTATCCACAATGAATGTCCCACTCTTTAATTTGGAAGAGTAAAACTGATAGAGACAATTGTTATTCCGTTCGCAGCAATCTGAAGCTTTAACTCGCTGACAACCTGGCTTAAGTTTTCATCGGTCACTGTGGCGCAATTGTTTAGCGCGTTCGGCTGTTAACCGAAAAGTTGGTGGTTCGAGACCACCCAAGAATGAAACTTTCACTGTTTTCTCCCTATCAGCATTCATTGTCACTCAGTTCCCGGTTGTCATTGGGTACTTGAGCTGAATATGAAGACCCCCGAAACGTTGCTGACTCCGCTAAGAAAACAATTAGACCTATCATGCACCGATATCTAACCATTGGAAATTTATGAAGTTATTGGATTCAAATAAACCCATCAATTATTCTCTCTTCCTTTGCTCCACAGTGAGTGAGACAGGGAAAAGCTGAAAAGCAGCAATATTCCGTCCCCGCACTATCCAATACCGGCTGCCAGCAGAAAGCGGCGACTGCAGCTTCAATCAGCGGGTTACTGCCCATCCCTGGGACGCGAGATACTCCAACCCAGGCTAAACTTCCCAATACACCGAGTACAGGCTCAGGAAAACACAGGTAGATTATATCCCGGTCACTAAACCTCCGGGCAGCATTTACAGAATACCCGAGTGAGTGTGTCACAAATAAAAGTCACACCAACTTTCTAATTCTTTTCACTGTAAAATTCACCCATTTTATTGAAAAGTTGACTGTTGTGAATCTGAAAATGAGCACCATGGGATTTGTGTTACCGAGTGACTTGTTTTCCATTGTTTGCCCGTCAGGTTTGCAATTCAGTTTGTGTTGGATATTGAAGCGAATCTGATTTCAAAATGAGGCCACAAAGTAGGTAAATATTAAATCCAGGAACAGATCCTGAGGAAAATGGATCACAGTATTTGGAAGGAGGTGCAGCTAAGAAGTGGAAGATGTGAATGACGTTATTGGTGATTGAGAGGAATGCATTGCAACCTTCGGGCATTTGTAGGCCGATTATGTTCCACACCTTAAAAGTCAGAACAAACTGAGGCATCAGGTGGAAAGCAGCAGGTTTCTCCATGTGTGTTGGCATACCGGCTAGCTCAGTCGGTAGAGCATGAGACACTTAATTTCAGGGTCGTGAGTTCGAGTCCCACGCTGGGCGCAATAATATTTTAAAAATCCAAATAAGATTCGTGCGGCTTGGAAACGTTCATTTTGTTTCTCTCACCAGCTGTGAAGTTTTTCCAGCATTTCCATCGTTCGCAGTAATTTGCTTTTATCTTTTTACTTTTAAAATCTTGCTGTTTGAAATAAACATCAATTGCTATGTCTCCTGTGAAACTTACAAGACAGACATTCACCGCTGAAAGCAACTGACACACATCAAATTCAATGCATGTCCTATCTCTCTCTGCTTCTGTCTCTGCCTCGCCTCCAGCTCCCTCTGCCCGTCCGGCTCCCAGGTCAATTAGCTGTTGCTTGATGCAGACACAATCAATTCGTGTGAATGGATAAAACTCGTGGAAGAGACACCTGGATCTCACCTTCCTGGTTCTCCCAGATACTGATTACAGGAATGTGCACAGTGCCGATTATCTCTCCCAGTTGTTCAGCTTTTTAATTGATTTTCACACTGGATTTCAATGTGAAGAAAGCAAAGCTGTGATAAGCTTATATTGTTCAGCAGATGTACTGCAAGAAGGTACATAACAGGCTGATGATAAAAGTGCTCTTTGGACGCGGTGAGCTCCAGGGAAGGATTGGCACCATTAATGTGTCTCTCAATTAGTCTCGTGACAAATTTCGTGCTGGAAATGACAAGAAAACTCGCAGAATTTGCTCCGTGTTTTCGTTTCAAAAGAGACGAATACAAGGTAAGAAAGAATATCTCGCTGGTGTGGCTTATAAAATGGCAGAATGACCCGTGCTGTTGGGAAACATAAAATTATAGAAAGTTACAGCATAAAGAGGCCATTCGGCCGGGCGCGCTGCTTTCAATGAGCAGTAGAAATTGGTTGATCCATCAGGAGTGATATTTGTGCCAGTGCAAACAGTAGGCAGCAAAATTCGCACTTGTCCCACCCATATTTTGCCTCACACCAACAATTCTTTAGTCAGTGCTCCTCTCCTCTTTCTTCATTCCCTCACTCCACTTGAACCAAGTGTGATGTTTTCCAGCTCTTGAGGTGAAACTTGAACTCTCACGCTTCTGATTCTGGTGGAGCTTTTAAACCTTGCCAGTCAATGTGTGATCAATTCCCGTTCCGAAAAACTCAATAACTCGACATTCCCTAACCGGGAATCGAACCCGAGCCGCGGCGGTGAAATCGCCGAATCCTGACCACTAGACCACCAGGGAAGCTGTGCTAAAATTTTTCGATTTGGCTTAACTACGCTGCTTTTGCCTATTGTTTTTCAGTTCAGATCTCTTTCACCACAAAACTGCCTGTTTCGGTCCAACACAAACGACTTCGTCAGCCAATGAAAACAACGGTTGCTGTGAGCTGGAACATGAAATTGACAGTGAGGTGAAATAGCCCCCAAGCTGCTCATGTGTAACTTTCGATTTCCAAAACCCTCCACCCTATTCGCTGTTGGTCCAATGGAAGCGCCGATTCCTGGTCACTGGACACCAGGGAAACTACCAATAAGGCTTGACATTTGGATTATGGCGGCAACTTTTGACATTTTCTTTTTCATTGCCGATCTCTTTTACCAGAGACAACTTTCTCCGACCAATTGGTATGTTTTGGTTGAACACAAGCGACTTCTTCACCAATGAGAAGAACCATTGCTGTGAGCTGGAGGATGAAATCGATACTTTCCACCTTTAAGACAGTTCTTAAAGCCTCCCCCTTTGAACGAGCTTTTAGTCATCTGACCGATTATGAGGCCCGGTATCACACTTTGTTATGTAATGATCCTGGCTACGCCTTGTGACGTTTCAACAGGTTAAAGGCCTTTTATAAACATAAGTTGCTGTTGTTGTAGGATATATATAGAAAGGGTCAATCTCCTGTTTTATCTTTCATCTTCTCTCTGCGACATTTTAACATGAATTCGTACAACTAATGTGAATCAAGTTTGCGACGTTAAAAACGTTTTCACCCCCTCAGGGAATCGAAGCAAATTGACAATCGCAGAGAGATATACACCGAGCGTGACAGAGGCCTAAGGAGAGACACACACCCAGAAAGCAAGAATGTCACGAACTTGCCTCAGTGTTTGTCCCATTTCCAAAAGCAAATTCCCTGAATGATGACAAATGAATGGAAATCAGCAAATTCCGACGTATTTGGATGGGTTTCCTTCTAATTAACTAATTTGTTTAAAATCACAAATGGTGAAAACTTTAGTCAGCAGGATTCCAATCCTCGTGTTCATATTTACAACAAACATAAATTATCGAACTTTCACTCACTCAAATAAACCAGCTTGGATAATGCTGTTATATAAAAGCAAAATAATGCAGATGCTGGAAATCTGAAACAAAAACAAAAATAGCTGGAAAAGCCCAGCAGGTCTGACAGCATCTGCGGAGAGGAATATAGTTAACGCTTCGAGTCCATATGACTCTTCATCAGAACTAACGAAAAATAGAAATGAGGTGAAATATGAGCTGTTTGAGGGGGTTGGGGCAGGTAGAGCTGGATAGAGGGTCAGTGATAGGTGGAGGCAGAGAAGAGCTTGCCAAAGATGTCATAGACAAAGGGTGTTGACATTAGCTATGGAATGTGCTAATGGTGACATTAAGGGGAGAAAGCAGGACGAGCAAGTGACAGGTGGCCCGATTCGGGATGAAGTAGGGGGAAGGGATCGAAATGGTTATTGCTTTTGCTAGTTTCAAACCGCAGCTCCATCATATGTGAAGCGAATATGACCCCACTCGCCTCTATAAACCCTGCGCTGTAAAGAGCCCAATGGAGCTGTCTGGAATGTTAAGCGGTGACGTCATGCAGCATCACTTTGGGTCTTTGTTTTGAAGAAATGGAATTCGGCTGTTCTCATTAGGAATGCTGGAGACAGACTGATCAACAATGTCATCATCAAATGGCACAGCGCGTAAGTGGACCTTCTACCCATGGTGTCTATGTCAGTTTTGTGCAAAGAGCTTTATAATTAATGACAATTTCCTTCTCTTTCTCCTTTATCCTATGATTTCTCCCTTTCAAGCCATTGTCCAATTCCCGTCTGGAAACTCGGGTTAAGAAAACCAATGATGAAAGCTTCAGCTGGTTCCTCACCTGAACAAACACGTCAGACTTGCTCCAGGCACTGACGTTTGCAGTGCTTTACTTAGGTCAGAGGAACAAGGCAATATAATTGCAGGCTAACCTGGATCTTTTTTTTAATTCATTCACGGGATGTGGGCTTTGCTCCTAGGACAGCATTTATTGCCCATCCCTAATTGCCCTTGGGAAGGTGGCCTGTCTTCTTGAACTGCTGTAGTCCATGTGGTGTAGGCACACCCAAAGTGCTGTTAGGAAGGAAGTTTCAGGATTTTGACCAAGCGACAGCGAAGGAACAGCAATATATTGCCAAGTCAGGATGGCGAGTGACTTGAAGGGGAACTTCCAGGTGGTGGTGCTCCCATCCATCTGCTGCCCTTGTCCTTATAGCTAGTAATGGTCGTGGCTTTGGACGCTGCTGTCTAAGGAGCCTTGGTGAATTCCTACAGTGCATCTTGTAGATGGTACACACTGCTGCGACTGTGCGTCGGTGGTGAAGGGAGTAAATATGGATGTGGTGCCAGCCAAATGGACTGCTTTGCCCTGGACGGTGCCCAGCTTCTTCAGCGTTGCGGGTGCTGCACTCATCCAGGCAAGTGGGGAGTATTCCATCACACTCCTAACTGGTGCTTTGTAGATGGTGGACAGGCTTTGGGGAGTCAGGAGTGAGTTACTCGTCGCAGGATTCCCAGCCTCTGACCTGCTCTTGTAGCTACAGTGTTTATGTGGCTAGTCCGGTTCAGTTCCTGGCCAATGGTAACCCCAGGATGTTGATAGTGGAGGATTCATTGATGGTAGTGCCATTGAACATCAACTGGCGATGGTTGGATTCCCTCGTGTTGGAGATGGTCATTGCCTGACATTTGTGTGGCGCAAATGTTACTTGCCTCTTGTCAGCCCAAGCCTGGATATTGTCCAGGCCTTGTTGCATTTAGACATGGACTGCTTCAGTATCTGAGGAATCGGGAATGGTGCTGAACATTGTGCAATCATCAGCGAACTTCCCCACTTCTGACCTTATAAAGGATGGAAGGTCATTGATGGAGTAGCTGAAGATGGTTGGGCCGAGGACACCACCCTGAGGAACTCCTGCAGTGTTGTCCTGGAGCTGAGATGACTGACCATCAACAACCACAACCATCTTCCTTTGTGCCCGGTATGACTCCAATAAGAGGAGGGTTTCCCCCTGATTCCCATTGACTCCAGTTGTGCTCGGGCTCCTTGATGCCAGACTCTGTCAAATGCTGCCTTGATGTCAAGGGCAGTCACTCTCACCTCATCTCGGGAGCTCACCTCTTTTGTTTATGTTTGAACCAAGTTTGTAATGAGGTCAAGAGCAGAGTAGCCCTGACGGAACCCAAACTTGGTTTCAGTGAGCAGGTTGTTGCTCAGTCAGTGCCGCTTGATAGGACTGTTGCTGACCCCTTCCATGACTTTACTGATGATGGAGAGTAGACTGATGGTGCGGTAATTGGCCTGGTTGGATCATTCTCACTCTTTCATTCCCAGTTTGGCAGGAAGAACGAGGAGAGACAGGATAAATGCAGGGTTCTTGGGAAAAGGTCAGGTAATGGTAATGAAAGGATGGGCAGATACACCGCTTTCTCTGCTGTAACCATTGTATGATTACATACAATTATTTCTATTTCCAGAGCAGTTTCTGTAGTCGTGGCCGAGTGGTTAAGGTGATGGATTAGAAATCCATTGGGGTTACCCTGTGCTGGTTCGAATCCTGCTGACTACGTTTCCTGTTATTTCTGATTTTAACCACGTGCAAATGGAATTAATTATCGTTTGAATTGAGGGAAAGCGATCCAAACATATCCTTGATCTCTTCTTTCCATTCATTTGTCAGCCTTCTGCAAATCTCCCGTGGGAAATGGAAAAAAAACTGCGCCAATTTGGTGACATGATTTTATTCTGGCATTTGTCTCCCCTTAGGCCTCTGTCACTCTCGGTGTATATCTCTGAGTGTGTTCCTCTGTGTGGGTCAATGTGGTTCAGTTCCCTGAGGAGGTGAACACATTTGTACGAGCACAAACTGTATTCACATTAGTGGTGCAACTTCACATTTCAATATTACAGCGAAAGATATCAGGATGAAAGAGGGAAGAGGAGTTTGTCTCTTTCTATATATGGACTACAACAACAACTTATATTTATAAAGCTCCTTTTACCTCATGAAACATCACAAGGCGTTCCCCAGGATCATTATATAACAAAGTGTGACACCGAGCATCATATTCGGTCAGATGACTAAAAGCTCGGTCAAAGGGGGAGGCTTTAAGAACTGTCTTAAAGTAGGAAAGTATCGATTTCATGTTCCAGCGAACAGCAATGGCTCTTCTCATTGGCTGAAGACGTCACTTGTGTTCATCCTACACAGACCATTTGGTCAAAGAAATTTGTCCCTGGTGAAAGAAAACTGGAATGAAAAAAATTCCATAAGCATCCATCTGCTGGGTGAGTGGTTAGAATGTGGGAATTTTATCAGTACAGCCTGTGTTCGATTCCTGGTTAGAGAGTTGAAACTTATTCCTCCTGTGAGAGCTGTTCAAATCAATGTGATTGATTTGCTGGTTGAAAATAACACGGTGTTGCTCTGCTAGAATTGGTGGAGTGAGAGTTTAAGTTTCACATCAGAGCTGGAAATGTCACAAGGGCAAAACTCGGGAATAAAACCAGAGTCGGAGTGAGGGGGTGAAAATAAAAGAGAAGGACTGTGATTGGTTACAAAGCACTGACTATAGAGCTGGTGGTGCGAGGCAGAATATTATTCCTGTATTACCCATGTTACATGCAGTTCTAATTTCCTGATTTATCCCTTGCCCAGCATTACCACTGCAGTTTGGTGGCCTATAAACAACTCCAGCCAATGTTTGTTGCCTCTTGCTGTTTCTTAGCTCCACCGAAACTGATTCTACATCTTCATCCTTCAATCTGAGATCCTCTCTCACTGATGTACCGATCTCGTTCCTGATTAACAGCGCGACCCCGCCTCGTTTTCCTTTTTGTCCATTCTTCCTAAATGACTGATATCTTAAAGTATTCCGATCAACCAATCACACTGCTCTTTGGAAGCAGCACACAGGGCCGAATGGCCTCTTTCGTTGCTGTAACTTTCTGTCATTTTATGTTTCCTAACACCACGGTTAAGATGAACTTTCTTATCTTCCATGTGATGCTTTGAATTCAAGACAATAGGCAAATTTAGCGAGTTTTCTTATCATTTCTAGGACAGAATTTGGAACCGGACCCGTTGAACGACAATTAAATGGTCTCAATCGTTAGATGCAGCTCACCGAGTCCAAACAGGCACCGTGAGCATCAGCCTGTTATATACATTCTTGCTGTACATCTTCTGAGCTATAAGCTGATCACAGCTCCACTTTCTGCACATTGAAAGACAGTGTGAAAATAAGCACAATTTCAAATCTTAACAAGGTGCATATTTGTGATTTTCTGTGTGTGTCAATGTGGTTCAGTTTCTCATTTTCACCACCCAATCATTATCCATGTTAGTTCTCTGGCTTCACATCAGCAAAAAAAAAAGCAGTTAACAGGACATTTCTCTCTTTATTTTGAGTGGAGACTGTTCAACAACTAAACGCCCGGCTGTTACAAAGCGGAGGATGATTGAAGTTTTCACATGATCTTATTAAGTAGCTGAGAATGCTCAAGGGACCGAATGACTAATTCCTGATCATATTTTTTTATATTCTAATTCAGTGTCAATGTTGGTGAAGACAATGTTTGTGTCTAATCTGAATGTGGTAGTGAGGCCGAGCGGGCTCAGCTGCTGGTTCAGGTTTCGATCTCTCTGCTGACTTGAGCTTCACTCTCACCGCTGCCAAACTTTCTGGTGCTTTGTTATTTCAGGCGCTTCCAAAAGATTCTCCGTGCAGTGAAGGGGCAGCTGAGCTGTGCAGTGTTGTATTTCATTTGGAAGAATGAGAGACAGTGTAAATCCCAGGGTGACTGGGAAAAGGTGGAGCAATGGCACGGACTGGAAGACCTTCTTTCACTGGAACTCCCTGTATTCATTCTATTATTTTAAACAAACAACATGCAGCCTTTACCCAGTTGTCCTGGCCGAGTGGTTAAGGCGTTTTTCCACGTGGTTCGAATCCTGCCAACTCCCCTTCTTCTCATTCCTGATTGACACAAACTGTCTGCAGAATAAATTATCAGTCAAACGAAAACGAAAACCACCCAAATACCCCCGTGTTTCTTACTTCTGTTCATCTGCAAACATTCACTACATTTGGCCCCTGAAATGGAACAATTATTGGCCAAGTTGGTGACATCTTTGCTTTCTGGGTGTTTGTCTCTCCTTCGGCCTCTGTCACGCTCGTTGTATATTTCTGTGTGTGTCAATGTGGTTCAGTTCCCCGACCGGCCAACACAAATTCACCATCACAAACTTAACTCACATTAGATGTGCAGCTTCTTATTAAAATGTCAAAGAGAAAAATATCAGGATGAACGATGCAAGTGGAGTTTGCAATGTTTGGAAGGAGGTGCAGCTAAGAAGTGGAAGATGTGAACAATGTTATTGATGATTGATGATTGAGAGGAATGCATGACAACCTTGGGGCTTTTGTTGGTCGATCACCTTCTGCACTTTGAAATTCAGAACAAGCTGAGGCTCCAGGTGGAAAACAACATTGATCTCCCTGAATATTTGCAAAGAAGCCGTTAGTACCCATGTCCAGCTAGCTCAGTCTGTACCACATGAGACTCTCCATCTCAGGGTCGTGGGTTCGAGCCCCATACTAGGCGCCTCCTGCTTTTAAAGCTTTGCTGTTTTCATGGGTGAACCCCAGTTCTCCATTCCTCCGGCAGTGTCACCGCTCAAACTGAGTCTCTCCCCATCCCACTTTGTTAATGTCACAGCCGCTGGTTCCTGAACGAGCACTGCTCTCGGCTTCACGAGAAGTCAGAGGGTTTGGTGCTTTCACCACCGCAGCCCAGGTTCACTTCCCAATCAGGATAAACCTTATTTCTTACCGCTGTGTGAACTGTCACAATGCACAGGAATTCCTCGAGTAAACTGTTAAAACGAACGTGGAATTTAATGTCAGGAAGCATGGAGTGATTCATGTTGGTTGAAAAAATAAAGAGAGGCAACATCAAACAAAGTGTACAATTCTACAATTCTCTGTTAATCAGCGAGTGGTTAGGATCTGGAATGCACTACCTGAGAGTGTGCGGGAGGGAGATACAATCGCGGATTTCAAAGGAGAATTGGACAGAAAATGCAGATCTCTGGGGAAAAGGCTGGGGAGTGGGACCAGGTGAGTTAGTTCCCAGAAGAGTAATAGGCCTCCCTTTTCAGACGGAGATGAGGAGATTTTTTCTCCCTCCGAGGGTGGTTAGCCTGTGGAATTATTTTCCCCAGAAAGCAGTGGAGGCTGTGTCACTGAATTTATTCAAGGCAGAATTAGACAGATTTTTGATCGACTAGGGGTTATGGGAGTTGGGGGCAAACAAAAAACTGGAGTTTGGACCACAACCTGATCAGCCATGAGCTTTTTGAATGGTGGAGCAGTCGCAAAGGGCCAAATGGCCTCCTCCTGCTGCTAAATCCTATATTTCAGTGACCCCGGCCGAATGGCCTCTATCTGTTGTGTAACATTAGCTGTCATTCTGTGATATTATGAGGGGCTCCAGGGGCAAAGTGGTTCCATTCCTACTCCTATTTGTTATGGTCTAATTCAGCACTGATACCACTCAAGGCAATGCTTACGGTGCTTCGGTTTGCTCGGTAGGGTGTGTGGCCGAGCGGCCCAAGGTTCCGAAATTCGGTTGTAGCGTTTCATGAAACGCGAGTTTTAGTTTCTTATGAAGCGGGGTTCAAATCCCACTGCGATCGAAATTTCAATTAGTATGTCTTTTTCGAAAATCCATTGGGATGCGCTCGGGGCAGCTGACGCCTGCGGTGCTTTATTTTGGTAGGAAGAACAAGGAGAGGCGATAAAAATTGCAGGGTGGCCGGAAGTGGGTGGGGCCAAGTGCCAGCTTTATCCACTGTGACCATTCTGCAATTTTAGCTCAACAACGTTCCATCTTCTGTACTAGTCGTGGCCGAGTGGTGAAGGCGATGGATTTGAAATTCTTTGGGGTTTCCCCACGCAGGTTCGACTCCTGCCAGCTTCCCTGTTTGTCCTTTTCGTTGTCTCGACAGCTAATTGCTGGTGAAATGAAATCAGAAGCTTCCAAATACTCCCGTGTTTTTTTCCGCTTCACTTGCGCGCTCTTTCATTTCCGTTCATCTGAAAGCATTCACCAAATCGCCAGAAATGGAAGAAAACTTTTGGTGTCATGGGTGTTTGTCTCTCTTTAGGCCTCTGTCATTCTCGGTGTACATATCTGTGTCTTCCTCTGAGTGTGTCAGTGTGCTTCAGGTCACCGAGGGGTGAACACATTTTTACCATCGCAAAATTCGTTCACTTTTGTAATGTATCTTCGTGGTAAATCGTACAGAGAATAACAAGAGGTTTAAATGTTGCCAGATATGATTGCCACTTCCTGTGTTTATTTTTGAGTGCAGACTGCTTAATGAATCAGTGCCCGAATGTTACACAGTGGAGGATGATTGAAATTTTCAATGAGCAACATTTAAACAGGCAGTGGATTACCCTTGTGTCCTTTTCGTGTAATCAATATGTGGGAGAACCAGGAAAATAGATCCTGTTTTATCTTTACCCTGTCATCTGCAAACCCATCCCTTCCGGAAGCTTTGGGACTTCCATTCTCTGTCCCTGCTTTCCAGGGGAAGCTTGGGTTCGCGAACTGACTGTGTCTGCATCAAGCAGCTAATTGACCTGAGAGCTGGATGGGCAGAGGGAGCTGGAGGCGGGGTAGGGACAGAAGCAGAAAGAGATGCGACATGACAGTGTTTGGAATTTGATGTGTCTCAGTTACTTTCAGTGATGAATGTCTGCCGTGTGTTCCCTTGTCAGTTTCACAGGAGCCGCAGTAATGAGGTTGGTGGGTTTTGGAAGTTGAAATTTACACAGGAGCAGCTTGTGGGACTATTTCACCTCACTGTCGATTTCATGTTCCAGCTCCCAGAAACGGTTGTCCTCATTGGCTGAACAATTGCCATTGAACAAGCCCTTCCTGTTCCAAGTAAATGCGCCATATTGTAGGACAAAGTTAACCCTGGTGAAGTGGGTCTGAAGCGAGGAAATGGCAAAATTGGAGTGGATGAGCCATTCTGTAAGGCTTGTGGACAGTGTTCGGAACGAGGAGATGAAGGAAAAAACACACACGGGCTGTGAAAGGTTGTTTGGTGGAGAACTGAGTAGAGGGATAGAGTGACGTGGGGCTGTATGTACACAAATCTTCGAAGGTAGCAGGACAAGCTGATCTCTCTGCTTTCTTTAGAAATAGCTCATGTCGTCCTTGGCTTCATTAATGGAAGCTTGGAGTTCAAAAGCAAACTGATGATGCTGAATCTTTGTAAACCATTTATTGAACCTCAGCTGAAATATTGTGTTCACACTTTGGGAAAGATGTCAAGTCTTTGGAGAGGTTACGGGCAGTATTCACATGAACAGTGTCAGGGATAAGCTATTTCAATCATGTGGAGAGGCGGCAGAATCTGGTATTATTCTCACAGGATGGAGGAAACAGAAATGGGAATTTGGTCCAACCAGTCCGCTCCGGGGTTTATGCTCCACTTGAGCCTCCTCCAATTTTCCTTCATTTGAATCTACAATTGTAATTATATATTCCCTTCTCCCTTAAATTCTTGCCTAGTTTCCACTTAAATGTATCTGTACAATTCACTTCAACCACTCCCTGTGGCACCGGGTTCCACATTCCCACCACTCTCTGGGTAAAGAAGATATTCCACTATTTCATCTCACTGTTCACTTCATGCTCATGTCTAACACACTCGATGCTGTTACTGGCTGAACAAGTCTTCTGTGTTTGAACTAAACACGCTCCCACTCCTGGCCCTCCTCAGGGAATGTTGTTTTCTTGCTGCTGTGTGAACTGTCACAATGAACTGTTCCTGGAATCTCTTTTCCCTGGGATCGACAAAACCCATCACTTCTCTTCCTCTCTCATTCTCACTTTTTCATTCCCAGTTTGGGAGGGAGAACGAGGAGGGACAGTATAAATTGCAGGGTTATGGGGAAAAGGTTGGGTTTTGGCAGTGACAGGGCAGGAAGAAGACCCTTTTTCTCTGCTGTAACTATTCTATGATTTCATATATTTCACAGTCAAGGTCTGTAGTCGTGGCCGAGTGGTTAAGGCGATGGATTTGAAATCCATTGGGGTTACCCCGCGTAGGTTCAAATCCTGCCGACTACGTTTCCCATTATTTCTGATTTTAACCATTGATCTCAGAAACAGGAAATGGAATCGACATTTTCACAACACCTGCAATAGCAAAGTTTTACCAGTGGGTGGCAGTGAAACCGTGATTGCTTCCATCACATGAAGCAGGCGCTGTCTCAATTATTAGTGCGTTTGGCACTGTCTCTGTTCATATTAAATTAGACGCCGTTTCTTTTTCTATTACACTAGGGCATGTCTATGATCATATTAAAGAAGGTTATCACTCAGTTGTTTCTGTAATTGGCTCAGTCACAGTTGTTTATGTCCTGGACTAAGGCCAAAATACAGTTGGCACTATCTCAGTCATGACTGCACTGAAGCAGATCTAGGCTAAAGTTACAATAAGCTATGCCCCAGTTGGCACTGCCACTAGAGCTTTTCTCTGGTTATAGAAAGCCAGAACATGTTTTTATTTGCATTTCGCAAGACTCTGTCTCAGCTGTAACTCCTGTAGAACCTGCCACGTGTCTATCAAACTGGACCCTGTCTCAGTTAATGTACTTTTCTGTTCCCAAAGATCATTTGGAAAATTATTATTTATTATTTCACGGGACGTGGGCGTCGTTGGCTAGTCCAACATTTTCATGCCCATCCCTAATTGCTCTTAAGAAGGTGGTGGTGACTTGCCTTGTTGAACCGCTGAAGTCCATGTGGTGTAGGTACACCCACAGTGCTGTTAGGAAGGGAGTTCCAGAATTTTGACACAGTGACAGTGAAGGAACGGCGATACATTTATAAGCCAGGATGGTGAGTGACTTGGAGGGGATCTCCCAGGTGGTGATGTTCCCATCTTTCTGCTGCCCTTGCCCTTCTAAATGGTAGTGGTCATGGGCTTAGGAGGTGCTATAGAATGATTTTTGATGAGTTCCTGCAGTGCATCTTGTAGATGGAACACACTTATGCTATTGTGCATCAGTGGTGGAGGGAGTGAATGATGAAGGTGGTAGGTGAGGTGTCAACAAGTGGGCTATTTTGTGCTGGATGGTGTCGAGCTTCTAGTGTGTTATTGGAGCCACGCTCATCCAAGCAAGTGGAGAGTATTCCATCACACTCCTGACTTGAACCTTCTGGGTGGTGGGCGAGTTTGGAGATTCAAGAGGTGAATTACTCTCCTCAGCATTCTCAGCCCCTAATCTGGTCTTGTTGTCACAGTAGTTACATTGCTGGTACAGTTCAGTTTCTGCTCAATGGTAACGCCCACAACGTTGATAGACGGGGATTCAGTGATACTAATTCCTTTAAATGTCAAGGGGAGGTGATTGGATTCTCTCTTGTTGGAAATGGTCACTACCGGGCGTTTGTGTGGCACGAATTCTGCTTGACGCTTATCAGCCCAAGCGTCTATGTTGTCCAGGTCTTGCTGCATTTGGACATGGTGTGTTTCAGTATATGTGGAGTCATGAATGGTGCTGAACATTGTGTAACCATCAGCGAGCATCCCCACTCCTGACCTTATGTTGGGGGGGGGTGGGGGGGGAGGACATTGATGGGGCAGCTGAAGATGTTTGGGCCTCGGACACTATCCTGAGGAACTCAGGGATTAGAATCACATCGAGAATGACGAGCAGTTTATTGGAAAATGGTCACCTTAGCATCTCACGGAAGCTCCTGATATTTACCTCAAAAGTGTGATGATTTATGCAAGCGACGGAAAAAATGATCCTGCACATTTACATGACATGATATTCACACACCTGAAATTATCCAATCAGTTATTCCAATTGTTGGAAAGGATTGAAACTCCCGTTGTTCTCTTTCTACGGTTTTTAACCGTGAGCTTTACAAATTCCACCCCGACCGTTCTAATCATTTTTGGACTAATTTGTCTGTCTCTTTAATTTGTATAATCTATGGAATCTTATCTGAAATGACTCAGGGCCTGGCGCAGCGTAAAGAGATAAACGACCTGGTGCAATATAAAAAGAGATATGGGCTAATGCACAATAACAGAAGCGGGCTCTGCTGTAACAGAAACTGAGATATCGGCTAGTGCAGTCATAATAGAGACATTACTTGTTCAGTAATAACAGAGGCATTATCCCGTGTAATATAAATAGAGATATGGGCTAGTGAATTAATAATAGAGACAGGATTCGCCGTAATATAGATAGAAATATGGACCAATACAATCATAACAGTAACTGGGGCTGGTACATTACAAACAGAGATATGGGCTAGTTCAGTGATTGGATAGGCAGGACCTGCTGGAACATAAACAAAGATATGGGTTTGTGCAGCGAGGACACTAACTGTCCCTGGATTTAATATACAAATGAGATACGGGCCAGTTTGGGGAGAAGAGAGACAGGTAATAATGGTAGAAGTTTCCATTAGAAATTGAATGACAGGTTGTCCCTTGATGCAACCATTGCAACGATTAGGATGCCAGTGTCTATTGGCTCATGATACCACCTGAATGATACTGGGTGACATTTTCTTCAGTGTTATGGAGCCACCCAGGTCGTCAAGATGGGAATACTAATTTGAAATGCGATTTTTTCGGCGTTAGAGCAAGATGGCATATTGGCGTGTGTGTGCGTGCATGTGTGTGTGTGTTTATGTGTATGTGCATGTGTCTGTGTGTGTGTGTTTGTGCCTGTGTGCATGTATGTCTGTGTGCGTCTGTGTATGTCTGTGTCTGCTTTTCTGACTTCATGTGTCTGTGTGTGCATGTATGTCTGCCTGTGTGTATCAGTGAGTGTCTGTGAATGTGTTTATGCGTGTGCATGTGTGTGAATGTGCATATGCGTCTGTGTGCGTTTGTGTGTGTGTTTGTGTCAGCGTGTGTGTGTGTGTGTTTCTGCGTGTGTATGTGCGTGTGTGTGTTTGTGAGAGAGTGTGTGTGTGAGTGTGTGTGTCGGCGTGTGTATGTTTGTGTGCGTCGGTGTGTGCGTGTGTGTGTTTGTGCTCTTGTGTGTGTTTCTTTGTGTGTCTTTGTGTGTTTCTGTATCTGCGTGTGAGCGAGCATGTATCATGTGTGTATGTGCGTATGTGTATGTGCATGTGTTTGTCTGTGTGTGTGTCTTTGTGCATGTGTGCCTGTATGTCTGTGTGCACCTGTGTACGTCTTTGTTTGTGTGTACGTGTGTGTGTGTCTGTCTATGTCAGCGCGTGCGTGTTTGTCTATCTGTATGTATTGATGTGTGCCTGTGTATGTGTTTATGTGTGTGTGCATATGCGTCTGTGTGTATCTGGCTGTGTACGTGTGTATGTGTGTGTGTGTGTGTGTGTGTGTTTGTGTGTGAAACATGTCATATGTTTTGCAACTTAATTTCGCAATGATCTTCGTCATCCTTCCATTCATGAAAGATGACGGACACATGGCAAACAAATCTATTTCAGATGGGTTGTCTCTATATGCTGCACAGTTTCTGATGGCTGAGGAGGTCAATCCTTGAGGGGCAGTTTCCATCACAAGTGCCTCACATGAAGCTAAAAGCGATGTTATGGGTTGTTGTTTCTAGTCTTGGCGTCTGTTGCCGAGCTGCTGTCGCAAATGGGCATCATGGTGATGCACAACAGCTCACAGGAAGTGCTGCAATCTTCCTCTGCAGTCATCGAGTGAAATTCATGTCAGATAATCGCTAATTAGGGCCTCCATGTCACGAATGTAACTGTCCTACAAGCAGAGCTTTGGACGTCTCACTGGCCGCCTGGCCCTTAGCTCTGTGACCACCTTCCATCCTCTAAACGGGCCCGAGCCATCCAACCTCCCTCTGTTTGATGAGCCTAAAAGACTTGGGAGCCCTGTCTTTGTGAGGACTGCCGCTTTCTGACTGTGTCCCACAAGGATATACCCAATAACCACCGCACACAGCACAGATGGAAATTGTGGAGCTTCTTTTCTTGATAGCTGTAAGTCGTCCATGTTTCACAGCCAGACAACAAGCTACTGAGGACACAGGCCTAATACACCATGAGCTTGGTGCCAAAGGTCAGCTTGATGTTATGCGCGTTTCATGAGTCAGGTGATATCTGCTTTCCCCGTGCGTGTATCAGGAACTGCATCAAGGAGCAGACTGTCTGTCACCGTGGAACCTGGGGAGCAGGATTTACTCACCACTTCCAGCCGGGTGTTATCTTGTGTGATCAGTGGTGGAAATGCAACAATTTAAACATGATTTTCTTAACGTTTTTTGTCAAATACTACAAGTTACAAGCATGCGAGAGATGGTAAATGATTCATTGTTGATCTTCCTGTACAACACCTCTGTGTAACAGAATTTAATAAACCCGTACTTGGGGCGGGGGTGCGCTTATGCTCTGTCATTGCAATGCTGCCGGCTGAAAACCGTACCATTAATTCAAGAATCTAGGATCCAAATGTGGTTCCACATGTAGTAGCTCCAGTAAAACCTCTGCTCCAGGTGAGGTTCGAACTCACAACCTCGGCATAGCCCGCTGATCGCACTGCTCTATAAGTACCGCGCGCTAACCGATTGCGCCACTGGAGCGCCCGCTAGTGGCTGCATTTGATCTGGTTACATTTTTCACAGATCACTGGGGTCAGACATGATTCCTTGGTGGCTGTTTGGTCAATGGGGTCTCAATAAATTTTAATGATATTATATGAACTGCAATATATTTTGAATTAAATAAAATGCCGACAATGGGGCAGGTAAACTTTGTTAATTTTCACGCACTGTACAAAGACACTGCCGGAGCTCCTGCGCCTTTTTCAACATTGTTTTCCTTAACTCCCAGTTTTCAAAAGGGAATTGGACAAATATTTGAAATGGAAAAGCTGCTGGGTTATGAAGATAGAGAAAGATATTGAGACTAAATGGGCAGCTCTTTGTAAAAACCTGGCGAGGGCACGATGGGTCCCAATGAGAGATTCTATTGCTCGATCAATATCTCTACGCTGTTCCTAAATATCCCAGCCCAATCCTATTTCTGCAAAGCATAATCCAGAACTGCAGCATGAGGACACAGTTTGAAATTCTATACAAGTCCCTCTGGCTAACTCGCTGTGCGGGGTTTCTGTCATGTCAGCCATGATCTTATTGAATGGCGGAGCAGCATCAAAAAGCTGAATGGTCGATGTTCCTCTGTCACGGTCTGAATGGCCTCAAGATTGTTACCTTGGCTCTGATTTTATAGAACTGTGAGGGGCTCGAGCGACAAAATGGTCTATTTCTGCTGCTACTTAAGTTCTTACTCAGCACCAATACCACTCAAGGCAATAGTTACTATCACATTGCCAGCAGTAGTGTGTTTGAGTGTTTGCAAGACTTTGAATTGAGACTGCAGCCTCGATCGAGTCGTGGATTTGAATCTCATCACTGCCAAAGTTTCAGTTGGTTCATCTTTTCAGACGTTTCATCAAATCCCTTAGAATAGGATCGGGGCATTTGACACATGACGTGGTTCGTCTTGGTAGGAAGAACAAGGGAGGCTGTAGGAATTGTAGGGTGAGTGGGAATTGGTGGGGCTGAATACTCTCAGAGTCTGCTGTAACCATTCCATGGTTTTACATGAACAAGATTTACACCAGTGTAAGGTCTCTAGCCATGGCTGAGTGATTAAGGCGATGGATTAGAACTCCACTGGGATCTGCCCACGCAGGTTCACATTCTGCCGATTGCGTTGCTCAGTGTTCCTTCCTTTTGGAAACTCCAGGGTTAATTATTGGCTAAATGGAGTCAGAACCTTCCAAACGCTCCCGTCTGTTTTTCCTGTTTCACTTCTGTGTTCCGTCTTTCCTGTTTATCCATAAGCATTCACAGAATTTGCAGTCAGAAATGGAACAAAGCTGAGTTAAATTGGTGACATCCTTGCTTTCTGAGAGTTTGCCTCTCCTCAGAGACAAACCCTAGCCCTCTGTCACTCTCGGTGTATATGTCTGTCTGTGTTCATGTGTGTGTGTCAATGTGGTTCAGTTCCCCGAGAGATGAACACATTTTTAACATCGCAAAACTTTATTCACTTGTATTATATATCTTCATGGTAAATGGTACAGAGAATAACAACAGCTATAAAAGTTGCAAGAGGAGATTGACGCTTTCTGTGTTTATTTAAGTGGACACTGCTTATTGATTCAGTGTCCATACGCTACACAGCGGAGGAAGATTAAAATTTTCACTGAGCAACATTTGAACAGACAGTGGATTCACGCGGTGTGATGGTGTGTTCCAGTTCGGTATATGCAATCAGAGAATCAATTTCTATTCGTTGCTTTGAACCCAATCTTTCTAATAGGATGGATGTTATGCACATGTTTCCCCCATTTTCTCGCTTTATTTGAAATGAATATTCATAAATCTATTTGTGTGGGAACTAACTGATTAACAGTAGAACTGGGAAACTTTGGGAAAGATTTCCTTGCAGCCAAAGGACACAAAGCAGAACTATGTAGGTAATATAAGTAGAAGCAGGAAGAGAGGGAGTCTACTTGACCCTCGGTGGTCTTAACCCATTAAACCTTCAGTTGGAAGCTAATTTCGTTCAAAGGTATGCTATAAAAACACCCTAATGGTTCAGATTCGATGCTTTCACCGACTGGGTTCCATTCCCTGTCTCAGTGTTGTGCAAAATGTCGTAACTAGGACCCAATTTATGGTTTGGAAAAGAGTCATGTTAAACATGAAAGCTTCACTCTGTTTCTCCCATCATATTTGCTGTCAGACCTGCTGAGAACTTCCAGCACTTTCTGTTTTTATTATAACATGAATTATTGTCTTTATCATACACATGAGCACAAGAAATATGAGCAGCAGTAGACCACATGGCCCATCGAACATTCTGCATCATTCAATTCAATCATGGCTGACCTTGGGCTTCAACTCCATTATCCTGCCCATTCCCCATATCCGTTAGTTCCCCAAGAGAGCAAAAACCTGTCCATCCCAGCCTTAAATGTATTCAATGATGGAGCATCCACAACCCTCTGGGTAGAGAATTCAAAGATTCACAACCCTTTGTGTGAAGTAATTTCCCCTCATCTCAGCCCCAAACTATCGGCCCTTTACCCTGAGACTGTGCCCCAGTGTTTTAGACTCCCTGACCAGTGGAAACAATCTCTGTGTCCACCCTATCAAGCCCCCTCAGAATTTTACAGGTTTCAATGAGATTGCCTTTCATTCTTATAAACTCCAGAGAATAGAAGCACAATTTATTCAGCCTCTCATCATAGGACAATCACTTCATCCCAGAGACCAATTTAGTGAACCTTCTCTTTACTGTCTCCATAGACAGTATATCCTTTTATCAATGTGCAGATGAAAACAGCACACGGGATTCTCGATGCCGTCTCACCAAAACCCTTCTTTAAAGATTTCTTAATTCTTGCTCTCCAATCCCCTTTTAATAAAGGCCATTGAGCTTCCTAATTTCTTGCTGACCCTGCATGCTAACTTTCTACATTGCTTGTACAAGGACACCAAGGTCTCTTTGAAAATCACCACATTCACTTTCTCACATTTTAAAAGCATTCTGCTGTTCCAATGTTTACAACAAAGTGAACATATTCGCACCTTCTGACATTATATGCCACCTGCCATCTTGCTGCCCACTCACATGACCTTTCGATATATTTTTAGAAGTGCTGTCCTCTAAGGTTACCTTGCCACCAAATTTCAGCTATAGGCCCCAGTGAGAATTGAACTCACGACCACTGGTTTACAAGACCAGTGCTCTAACCACTGAGCCATGGAGCCACTGGCTATATCCCACTCACAGTAAGTCTCCTCGTAGAACGAGGAACAGAGCAAAGTTCTGCATGGATGATATTTGATAGACCAGGAAATGTCTGAGATGGAGAACAGATAATTAAAAGATGCGACATGAAAACGGCAGAATTTGATGTGTGTGAGTTGATTTCACTGATGAATGTTTGCCGTGGTAATGTGGTAATGATTTTACTGCCGACTGTTTACACTGACACAAATATCGCTCCTGACCAATCAATCGCAACTGCTCTTTGAAAGCAGCACGCCAGGCCGAATGGCCTCTTTCTTTGCTGTAACTGTCTATAATTTTATGTCTTCCAGCATCATTTCCCAGTGATTCCGACATTTTGTTACATTCTATGGGAACGTACTTTCTTACATCCTCTCTTTTGAATTCAAAGCACTGAGCAAACTCAAAGTTTTTCTTTAATTCCAGTACAGGGTTTGGAACCAGACCAGTTGAACCACACTTTATTGGTGCCAACCCTTCGCTGCAGCTCACCCATTAAAAACAGTGGCTGTCATTGCCCGAAGATGTCATTTATGATAAAATTCTGTAGCAGAAACTTATCTCTGGTGAAAGTATCTGAAAAAGGACAAATGTGGCGTTGATAAAGCATGTTGCAAAGTTATAGATAGCTTTCCTCTTAATTTAGAGGTGAGGATTCGGCCCTTTCACTGTGGATTCGATTCCCGGCCAGGCTGTGAAGGTTTATTGATCTGGTACAAACTGTTAAAAGTGGACTGATTTACTTATTGATTGAAAACCGAAACACACAACAGCTCCGCCCGAATCAGTGGAGTGAGAGTTGAAGTTTCACATCAGAGCTGCAAATGTCACACGTGGAACAGCTTCGAGAAGAAATACAGTTCCTAATATCCGAGGGATATCAGTTTGGACTTTTTGCATTTACACATTCATTCTCTCGATGTGTCCATTGACTTAACCACTCGACCACAAGGACTCGATGTCTGGCTGTTTAAATGTTGCTCAGTGAAGATTTCAATCACCCTCCTCTTTGTAGCGTGCAGACACTTAGTAGCTGAATAGTCTCCACCCAAAAATGCAGAAACAAAATTCCTCTTGAACCTTTTAAGCCTGTTTTTATTTTCTCTCTACGATTTTAATATGAAGCCACAAAACTAAGGTGAATAAAGTGTGGATGGTGAAAATGAGGAACCGAAGCATACTGACACACACAGCGGAACACTCACTGACATGTACACCGAGAGTGAGAGAGGCCTAAGGAGAGACAAACACCCAGAAAGAAAGGATGTCACCAAACCGGCTAAGTTTTGTTCCATTTCCGTCTGCAGATTTCGCAAATCCTTGCAGATGAATGGAAATAAGAAAGCGCGGGAGTTATGTTTGATTCTATTTAATCGATAACTAATCCTGTTGGCACCTGGTTAAAACCAGGAACAACGAGAACCGCAGTCAGCAAACCAACGTTGGGGAAACCCCGATGGATGTCAGAAACATCGTCCTCAACTCTCGTCCACGACTAACAGCACTTCCTTGGGTAAAACATCTTCATATTAAACCAGAGGCGGCTATAAAGTAAGTCTTTCGGCCCGTCGTATCTGTGCTGGCTCTCAGGAAGAGCAACTAAACCAATTCCACACTGCCGCCTTTCTCCCACAGCAATTTCTATTTACATTGTCTCTCTCTGTTCACCCTGTCAAGATAAAGGACCACAACCCACCTCACTCCCCGTATTAAACTGGACTTGTCTCTTGCTCACCCAAAGAGAGTTCCTAATGTCCCCGAAAGTGGGAAGCAGCTGAAAATTTGGGAGCGGTGGGATTCGGACCCACTCCTCCAGAGACTGGAACCTGAATCCAGCTCTCCCGTTTGTAGAGAAAATGGAATTAGATTGTAGACAGCAGCTCAGAAATAATGATGACCGGCTTGATCAGGATAAAGTTCTTCTGTAATTCGATATGAAATCAATTGCATAAATAAATAATGTTTGTATCGAAAACTGTTTGAGGAATCCTAGTCCAACTCTTCATGTCAATGGGTCAGGGAAACTTTGTTAACGAAGGCAAACTGCGCATGGATTCTGCAGAAACTCCTTCTTCAAGCGAGAAATGGACAATGATTGAAAGGGGGAAAACTCAGGTTTAAGTAAAGACAGAAGGAATTTGAGACGAATTGGTTAGCTCTTTGAAAATAGCTGGCACAGATACGATGGGGTGAAGGGCTTTTTGTTAAAGTAAAAACAGAAAATGCTGGAAAAACTCAGCAGGTCTGGCAACATCTGTGGAGAGAGAAGCAGAGTTAATGTTTCGAGTCGGCCTGACTCTGAAGAAGAGACTTACGGACTTGAAACATTAACTCAGCTTCTCTCCCCACAAATGTTGCCAGACCTGATGAGTTTTTCCCAGCACTTTTTGTTTTTACTTCAGATTTCCAGCATCTACAATGTTTTGCTTCCATCTTAGGGCCTCTTACTGCGCTGTGCCATTTGATGATGACATTGTTGATCAGTCTGTCTCCAGCATTCCTAATGAGAACAGCCGAATTCCATTTCTTCAAAACAAAGACCCAAAGTGCTGCTGCATGACGTCACCGTTTAACATTCCAGACATCTCCATTGGGATCTTTACAGCGCAGGGTTTGTGCAGGGAAGTGGGGGGTCACGGTCATTTCACATGTGGCAGAGCAGTGGTTTGAAACCTGGTAAGAGCATCATCCAAGCTTGTTTATTTAATTGTGAGTGAATGTTCAATAATTTACATTTGTTGTTTAAAATGAACACATGGGTTCGAACCCTGCCGCCTGAGGATTTATCATTCTAAATAGGAGAAAACCCACCCAACCACACCCGTATTTTCTTGTTCATATGTCAGCATTCAGGAGGTGGCGTAGTGGCATTGTCAATGGGCTAAAAATCCAGAGATAAAAGCAAAATACTGTGAATGCGGGAAATCTGAAATAAAAACAGAAAATGCTGGAAAAATTCAGTATGTCTGGCAGCATCTCTGGAGAAAGAAACAGAATTAATGTTTCGATTCAGCGTGACTCTTCTTCAGAGTTCTTTGAGCAGCACACAGGACCGAATGGCCTCTTTCTTTGCTATAACTTTCTATAATCCTATGTTTCCCAAAACCACGGTTACTTCTTTCACAGTCATTCTGCCATTTTATAATCCTTCTTGCGAGTGGATTCAAAGGTTAACAATGTGCACAAGAATGGAAGGAGCCTGCGACTGTGGATAATCGGCACTCTGCACATTCCTGTAATCAGTATTTGGGAGAATCAGGAAGATGAGATCCCAGATTATCTTTACTATGTCATTTGCAAACTCATTCTTTCTAAAATCCTTGGGTCCCACATTCCCTGACCCTGCTTTCTAGGGGAAGCTTGGGTTCATGAACTGACTGTGTCTGCATCGAGCAGCTAATTGACCTGGGAGCTGGACGGGCAGAGGGAGCTGGAGGCGAGGCAGGGACAGAAGCAGAAACAGATGTGACATGAAAGTGTTTAGAATGTGATGTGTCAGTTACTTTCAGTGATGAATGTCTGCCGTGTGTTCCCTTGTCAGTTTCACAGGAGCCGCAGTGATGAGGTTGGTGGGTTTTGGAAATTGACAGTTGCACATGAGCAGCTTGTGGGACTATTTCACTTCACTGTCCATTTCATGTTCCAGCTCACAGCAACTGTTGTTGTCATTGACTGAAGAATTCGTTCCATCTAAAATGGAAACATGTTTGAAAGCAGCGTCGATAAACCAAACTGATAGAAGGGTCACAGCTCCCTTGCTGGTCTCGTGGTCAGGATTCGGCGCTTTCACTGCTGCGGCCTGGGTTCGATTCCCGGTCAGGGAATTTTGATTTTGTTAAGATGGGTATGAAGCACTTTTTGATTGAAAACATTTCGCAGCTCCACCAGAATCTTTGGGGTGACAGTTGAAGTTTTGCCTCCGAGCTGGAAATATCACACTTGGAACAGGTCGGGAACAAAGATAAAGGTGGAGTGAATGAATGAATGAAAGGAGGACAAGAGAAGGGCTGGGTGCAAAGCACTGACCACAGAGATGGTGGCGCGAGGCAAAATAAGGGTGGGGGAAGGACAAATTTTGGTCCCTACTGTTTGCACTGACAAAGCTATCACCCCTGATGGGTCAATCACAACTGCTCTTTAAACGCAGCACATCAGCTCATCAAGGCCGAACGGCTTCTTTCTATGCTGTAACTTTCTGTAATTTTATGTTTCCCAACAGCACGGGTGCTTCATTCACAGTCATTCTGCCATTTTATAACCTGCTCTAGCGAGATGTACTTTCTAACTTTCCATTCGGCTCTTTTGAAACCAAAATACGGAGAAAATTCAGCGAGTTTTCTTCTCATTTCTAGCACGAGATTTGTCACGAGACTAATTGAGCGACACATTAATGGTGCCAATCCTTCACTGGAGCTCACCGCGTCCAAAGAGCACTGTTATCATCAGCCTGTTATGTACCTTCATGCAGTACATCTGCTGAACAATATAAGCTTATCACAGCTCTGCTTTCTTCACATTGACATCCAGTGTGAAAATATGAACAATTTCAAAGCTGAACAACGTACACAAGACTGGAAGGAGAGTGTAGCGGTGGATAATCGGCACTGGGTGCTTTCCTGTAATCAGTACCTGGGGGAATCAGGAAGATCCTGGTGTCTCTTTGCCCTGTTATCTGTAAACTGATCACGTTGTGTTTTATGTTCACACGAACTGACTGAGTTTGGTAAAGTAGCTCCTGGAAGAGCAGAGAGAGCTGGAGATGAGGCAGAAAGAGATGTGACGTGAAAGTGCTTTGAAAGTTTTGTGCATCAAATGCTTTCAGTGATGAATATCCGTCATGTGCAAATTTTACAAGAACCGCAGTGATGAGGTTGGAGAATTATTTGTTTGAAAGAAGCTGCGCCCACCGTGGGGTGAACCCAAGGCCCTGGCATTACGCGCCTTCGCTCTACCGACTGAGCTAGACACAAAGTTAAAACCGGGAATAATGAGAAGCGGGAAACCCCAATGGATTTTGACTCCATCGCCTTAGCCACTCAGCCATGAGGACTGGCTCTCTGCACAGGATAGTGTCGTTGGTATAAAATCATAGGCGGCTACAGCAGTGGAGGAGGACATTCGGCCCATTGTGTAAATTCTGGCTCATGGAAGAGGAATTTAGCTAATTCAAAAACCCCACCTTTTCTCCACAGCTATTTATATTTTTATTGTCTCTCCTCGTTCTTTCCGTTAAAGTGAAACACCGCACACACCTGCTTTTACTGTGAGCTGGCACTTTTTCGACCAATAGGGAAATTTCAGCAGCATTGGGGTAAGAAACCACGCCTCAACAAAGAGTGAGACCTTAAATCAGCATCTACGACCGCTCAGCTGCGATACCGAGCTCAGGATGCTACAGCCCATTGCATTGTTTGGTATTTCTACTCAAAGAGAACAGAATCAAAACAGCAGCGACATGTCACAAGGCCTCACAAGCCTCGTCCGTCACACCACAAGATCAAGGCGGATCCCCAGTCCTAAGACCCGACCCCGAGAACCCTTCATTCCCTTAAGAGTACAAAGATCAGGAGAATTTTAGGAATTTTTTTATCTTCCATTGATCGGAGAGCTCTGTGGACACCTGGTTGAAATCAGCAATAATGAGAAGCACAATCGATAAGATTGGAACTTTCCTGGGGAAACCCCAGTGGATTTTAAAAGCATCGTTTTCACCACTCGGACACGATGATTGACCAAGGATGCAATGCTTTCCACTCAATCATCAATGCATCATTCACAGCTTCCGCTTCTCAGCTGCACCTCCTTCCAAACATTGTGATGCATTTTCCTCAGGATTTGTTTCTGGATTTAATATTTACCTGCTTTTTTTACCTCATTATGAAATCAGATTCAATGTCCAACACAAATTCAATTGCAAACCTGACGGACAAACAATGGAAAACAACTCACTCGGTAACACAAATCCCATGGTGCTCATTTTCAGATTTTCAATAAAATGTAGGAATTTTACATTGAAAACATTCAGAAAGTTTGTGTGACTGTTATTTGTGACTCACTAACTCGGGTATTATGTAAATGCTGCTCGGAGGTTTAGAATCTACCTGCATTTTCCTGAGCCTGTGCACGGTTAATTGGGAGGTTTGGCCCGGGTTGGAGTATCTTGTGTCCCAGGGATGGGCAGTAACCCGCTGATTGAAGCTACAGTCGCCGCTTTCTGCTGGCAGAGGGTGATTGGAGAGTGCGGGGCCGGAATATTGCTGCTTTTCTGCTTTACCCTGTCTCACTCACTGTGGAGCTGAGAAAGAGAGAATAATTGATGGGCTTGTTTGAATCCAATAACTTCATAAATTTCCAATGTGTTAGATGTCGGTACATGGTAGGGCTAATTGTTGTCTCATTACATTTGAAATGAATATTCGTAAAAAGCCGTTTGCCTGTGAACTCACTTGGATAACAGTGGAACTGGCAACATTTCAGAAATGTTTCTTTACAGCACAAGTACCTAATGACAGCCTGGAACTATGTGACGATGAATGCTGATGGGGGGAAAACAGTGTAAGCTTCGTCCCTGAGTGGTCTCGAACCACCAACCTTTCAGTTAACAGCCAAACGTGCTGACCAATTGCACCACAGAGACTGGTGCGGATTTAATCTAGGGTGTTAGCGAGTTAAAGCTTCAGATTTCTGCTACCGGAATGACAATTGTTCTCTATCAGTTTACCTTTTCCAAGGTAAAGTTTGGGACATTCATTATGGCTACATGGAAACAGTCTGATCCCACCCACTGCAGGCACATCCATGTCACCGGGAACCAGCTCTCCTTCGAGCCTTTGCGTGTCTTGCCTGTTCCCAAGTATTCTGATTGTCTTGAAGCCAATATTAGGTTTGAATTCCTGATGTGCAGAATCCTTTCAATGTCTCAGATCAGTTAATTTCACTGATAACATCAGATTCAATGTTCCAGCGTCTTAAAGAAGGGAAAGGTGCCTTGACTGTCTCTGGTCAGTCGGACAGTTCACACTTCATTCGCCTTGGATTCCATTCCTCAAAGGGGATTTTCTTTTTCTTCTTGAGTTCCCTGAACACATGTGGCAGCATCTTTGGATCGAGAGGCATAATATAGTGCCGTTCTGATGAAAACCATGTTTCTCTCTCCACAGACAATACCAGGTCTGCTGAGAATTCCAGTGTTTTCTGTTTTTATTTCAGATAGCCAGCATTGGCATTATTTTGCTTTTCTTTACCTGATTAGTGAAACATATGAGGTTCTGAGGGTACTTGACAGGGCGGATGTGGAGTGGATGTTACCCCTTGTGGAAGAATGTAGAACTAGAGATCGCTGTTTAAAAATAAAGGGTCACCCATTTAAAACGGAGATGAGGCGAATTTCTTTTTCCTCAGATGGTCGTGAGTCTTTGGAACTCTCTTCCTGAAAGGGTTGTGGAAGCAGAGTCTTTGAATATTTTTAAGGCAGAGATGGATATATTCTTGGTAAGCAAGGGGGTGATAGGTTATCGGGGATAGGTGGGGTACAGGTTTCAGGTTACTATCAGATCAGCCATGATCTTATTGAATGACGGAGCAGGCTTGAGGGGCCTAATGGCCTATTCCTGCTCCTTGTACTTTTGTACTGGAAAAGGAAAGGGATTCGCTCCATCATCCCATTTACTGACACAGCAACACAGTCTCACTGTTGGGAGACCATTCAGATGCTTCACGTGTGCAAATAGCTTTATTCAGTTTGCCCACATGTCAACATTCCAACTTTAAAAGTTCAAAGGATTTGATCCATAATCAGAGCATTGCTCCTGGCAAAACACGGTTTAAATGTTCCATGTGTAGGGGGAAAAAGTCACTAGCTCGTCCCATCTCCTGAGACTGCACTGAGTTCAGATCTAACTGTTGGGGTTTGTTCTGCTGTTCATAACATCCAGGAGAGAATTGTGGTGCAGCCTGGAGCAAAGTGGCCGTTGCATCAATTGATTTAACAATTTTATGTCTTGCCCCTATGGCATCGATCGTATTCTGATTGCAGGATGAAGACATTCTACAAATTGGTCTTTCAATGGCGGGGCGCTCACCCAGCTTTCACTGCGGTAGAGAATGTGCCCTATCCTCACAACAGAAATTCGCTGCGCATGCGCGTCTCTGAGTATACTGGGGCATGCGCATTGCTGTCTCTTTCATGAGCATGCGCAGTGCTGGTCTGTGGCTGAAGCTGCTCAGAGTGGTTGAGAGAAAGTCGAGCGGAGCAAACTAACAGAGTTAGTGGGTGTGTGAGGAGGAATGGAGCCAGCGGAGTGGACAGGGAGGCTTCATAAAGACACAGTGCAGGCCGCAGACCCCAAATAACAAGGTACCGGTCTTGGGTTTGCAGAGAACTGGATTCTGGATTTCTCCCTTCGCCAGGCCCGGGGTAACGGCCGCCATCTTTATAGGGGGGGAATGTGCAGCAGGGCGCATGCGCGGTCACATCCTGGTCTAGGTAGCAGGAGGAGACAATATTGTGCATTTCTATCCTGGACTGACAGGGATGGATTTTGGAAACTCCTTTTACAGGCACACAGCAAACTCAAACCAAGGGAGATGTTTGTCTCTTCTCAGTTTCTAATCTTGGACTTACAGTAGTGGATTTTAAATTCCTTTTACTGGCTGTAGAACTGAACCCAGCCAGAGCAGAGGGAGATAGAAAACTGGGAGAGGAAAGAAATGGTGGAGATTGCATGATGGATCTGGATTTCTCATCACAGGAAGGAGAGTGTGTGTGGGACTGTGATTTACAGCTTGGGGTGGGGGAGGGGAGACGAGAGGAAGAAATATTCCGTAGCAAGTGGAATTGTCAATTATTAATTTCCACGCTGGACTGACAATGATTACTTTTGATTTTCAGATGCCAAACATCATCAAATATTAAGATTTGTAGATTGGAAACGCAAACCAAACATCACATCAACATCTGACTGAGCCACTCGATTCATCAGGACATGAATATAATTAACCTTTGTATGTGGAAGGAGAAATGTTTGACTGTTCTTTCTGTGGGAAAAAGATTTCAAACATCAGTGTGACTGGAAAAGCACTGAGACACACACACCCGAGTGAGAGTGTTCCAGTGAACTCACTGAGGAAAGAGCTTTAACCAGTTACACAGCCTGAAAAATCATCGCACCATTCACAGTGGGGAGAAACTGTGTACGTGTTGTGTGTGTGGATGAGAAAATGTGAGAATGGTGTGAAGCTATTCAGTTATCCACCCCAGCTGGAAATTCATTGACACTCTCACATTGGAGCCAGCACCATGGTGAAACCGTGGAAATGTGGGGACTGTGGGAAAGGATTCAATTATCCATCTCTGCTGAGAAGCCATCGACGTATTCACACTGGAGAGAAGCCGTTCACCTGCTCCGTGTGTGGCAAGGGATTTACTCAGTCATCCACTCTGCTGACACATCAGCGAGGTCACACTGGGGAGAGGCCCTTCAGCTGCACTTACTGTGGTAAGAGGTTCAGGTCTTCATCCCACCTGAGTGGACACCAGCGATTTCACACTGGGGAGAGGCCATTCATCTGCAATTCCTGCGGAAAGAGGTTCAGGCATTCCTCTGACCTCACTGCACACCAGCGAGTTCACACTGGGGAGAAACCATTCATCTGCTCTGTGTGTGCAAAGGGATTCACTCAGTTAGCCAGCCTTCAGTCACACCAGCGAATTCACACTGGGGAGAAGCCATTCACCTGCTCTGTGTGTGCGAAGGGATTCACTCAGTCAGCCAGCCTTCAGTCACACCAGCAAGTTCACTCTGGGGAGAAGCCATTCAGCTGCACTTCCTGTGGAAAGAGGTTCAGGTCTTCATCTAATCTTAAAGTACACAAGCGAGTTCACACTGGGGAGAGGCCATTCAACTGCACTGTGTGTGGGAAGGGATTCACTCAGTCAGCCAACCTGCTGTCACACCAGCGAATTCACAAGTGACTGCAGGGATTGCATTTCGCTGTTATTGCTGCTGTTAGTCACACCCAGGACTGATAGTCAGATAGTATTAGCTTTGATTCTGCTGATATTAACACCCCTATAACTGGTTGGAGTTTAATTTTCTGGATCTGTCACTGATTATCTGAGCTGCAATGTCCCTTTCTTAAAAGCACCATCTGTGAACTTTCCTCTTAATTCAAGAACTCCCAACAGGAACTCGATTACAATAAAACTATGAATTTTTACTTCAATCCTAAATTTATCTTTGGAGCAAAGTCTACAATTCAATGTCTGAGAGGTTCCACTGATTAACATCTCCAATTAGAGAGTACTGATTAATCCTTGCTGACAATTCTTACTGACTTGTACATTCCACACAGAGACACCTCCATGATGAAATTAATTTATCAAGGAACATAAACAAAACAGTAAAATATTTTACAGGCACATCAGTAAAAGCTTCATCAGTCAACACTGATATTGCTGAATATTGGAAGTCGCTGAGTTCAATCATTTCTGACACAGCAGCAGCAACATTTGGTAAAGGTGGAACCCACAACAAAGACTGGCTTGAGACCTACTCAGCAGAGATGAATCTGTCATTGAAGCAAAAAGCAAAGCCTACCTGATTACAACATAAACCCAACAGCTAGAACACTGTGTAACTTGCAAGTAGCTGAGACAGTCGTGTAAAAAACAGGGAGAGACTGTGTAAATAAACACTGGATCAGCCCACGTCAAGAAATCCAAACTGCCTGTGACAATGGAAATCTATGTGCTGTGTATGATGGGATCAGGAGGGTGCTTGGTCCGACCATCACCAAAGTTGCCCCCCTGAAATCAGCAGATGGTGAAGTTCTCACTGACAGAAGTGAACAGATGTCCCAGTGGGTTGAAGATGACTGTGAGCTGTACTCCCACGGGACCGGCACCTCCCAGTCTCTGTTGACACTGAAGATGCTGACTGCATCTTCCAGTCATGGTTGAGTTGGACGAGGAGCCCTCATCACTTGAGCGCATAAAGGCCATTGATTGTTCAGCAAACAGAAAAGCACTCGGCAAGGATGGAATTGGGCCAAGTGCTGGTAAATGGGATTAGGTAGGTAGGTCAGGTGTTTCTCACGTGTCGGTGTAGACTCGATGGGCTGAAGGGCCTCTTCTGCACTGTGTGATTCTGTGAATTCCAACTGAACTGCTCAAGCCCAGGAAGTCCCATCTACTGCCGCACCTTCATGACCTCCTCCTTCTCTGTTGGGAAGTAGGATCCATTCCATAGAACACGAGTAATGCAAGAATTATCAAAATGTACAAAAATAAATTTGAGAGAGGAGATTGCAACAACCACAGGGACATCTCACTCCTCAGCATCACAGGGACGTCCTTCACTAGGGTCAGGCTTAAAAGACTCCATCTACTTGCAGAGCGAGTGTATCCAGAAGCACAGAGCGGTTTCTGTGCTGGCAGATCTACAGTGGACATGATCTTCTCCATACGCCAGCTACAAGAGATATGTAGAGAACAGGATAAACCTCTTTACCTTACTTTACTAGATTTCATTAAAGACTTCGACTCCGTCAGCAGGGCAGAACTGTAGAAGATATTGGAGAAACTTGATTGTCCACCAAAGCTGCTCAGTATTATCCACTCCTTTCATGACAACAGGCCATGTACTGTACAGGCTGATGGCAGAATCTATGACAGGTTCAGGGTGAAGAATGAAGTGAAACTGACACCAACACTGGAAACAAGAACCCACAACGAGACCTGATAAACATGAATAATAATAACTTCTGTCAGGGAGATAGAACAAGGAGATGTGACATTGAATGGTGAGGTAAGTAATTTAAAGTCCAGAAAGGGGTTGGATTAAATCAGTGCTTCCCACAGTTTCTCCTGATGTGACCCCATTTTAATGATTCAGCTTCATGTGACCCCCAGAGTGAAATTTGTTGAGGGGTGTGAGAGTTGTTGAGTGGTTGGGGTGCGGGTGGGGGGGTGGGGGTGCGGGTGGGGGGGTGATTACTAACAGGTTATTAATGTATTTGGACTCTGATTATTAATATACTAGCCTCCTGATTATAAATCTTATCAGATCATGATTATTGACACAATTGGCAAATGACTATAATGTAATAGGGCCCTGATTATCGCTTCAATAGGATTCTGATAGTTCATTGAAATAATTCTGATTATTAATGTATTTGCATCCTGATTATTGCTGCAACAGGCAGCCTGATTATTAATTCAGTGGAACCATGTTATTAATATAATTAGATCCTGATTAGTAATGTAAAAGGACTCTGATTATTAATGTAATAGGACTCTGATTACTAGTGTAATATGATGCTGATTCTTTATGTAATAGGTCACTGATTAATAACGTAATAGGACACTGACAATGTAATCAGGCACTGATTATTAATGCAATTAGATCCTGATTATTAATATAATAGGACACTGATTATACATGCAACTGGGTGTTGTTAGTATACATGTGAAAACTGTTGTGGTGCTTTTGGATGATGTCACCTAGTGGCAGAATGTAGATGAGAAATTGGAGGGGCCAAGGATAGATCCTTGGGGGACACAAAGTATAAGGACTTTGGAGAGGAAAGGGAGGCTGGAGATGGGGGCAGTTTGCAAAGACAGTGGGGTCAAAATTGTTTTTATTAGGATGGTTGATGATGGTGGATTTAAAGGTGAAGAGGGACAGTACCAAAAGAGAGAACCATTAACAATCTCATTGAACATGGAAAAGTTGGGCGATCAGCAGTTTAGTGGGAATAGGGTCAGTGGAGCAGAAGTTGGGTCTCATGGACAAGATGAGCATTGAGAGGGCATGAGGAGAGATGGGGAGAAACTGGAGAAAGATGTGGATTCCGGGCTCGGACAAGGGGGACCTTTACAGATAGTTTGGCCCGGTGGGCTAGTGGAAGGGAAGGAAGCAGCAGAGGCAGCTGATCGGATTGTCCCAACCTTAGTGACAAAGAAGCTCCATGAGCTCCTCACACTTCTTGTTGGAGGTGAGGATGGAGGAGACAAGGGACAGGGAGAGCCCTTCGAAAGGAACTAACTTGTCTAAGAGATATCAAAAAGATTTGACACACAGTATATTTCACATAAAATTGATTTATTAACTTTTATTCAGCACACTAACCCCTATAACTGGGCTGGAGTTTATTAAACATCAGCAGAAACAGACCCCAATGAACATGGTTCAGTCCTGGATGTGTTTAACAGCAAAATCCAATCACTGTAGTTACTTGTGAACTCGCTGGAGTCCCAGCAGGTGGGATGAGGTAGTGAATCCTTTTCCACACACGGAGCAGGTGAACGGTCTCTCCCCAGAGTGAACTCGCTGGTGTCTCAGCAGGTGGGATGATGAGTGAACCCCTTCTCACACTCAGAGCAATTGAGCGATCTCTCCGAGTGTGAACACATTGATGGTGCCTCAGTTCCCTGAATGTTTATAGCGCTTCCCGCAGTCTGGACATTTAAAAGGTCTCTCTTTAGTGTGAGAATCCTGGTGGGACATCATTTCCCCAGAATCTTAATAGCACTTCCCACACTGGATGCAGGTGAACAGTCTCTCCCCAGTGTGAACTCGCTGGTGTCTCAGCAGGAGAGATGACTGAGTGAATCCCTTCCCACACTCAGAGCAGGTGAACGGCTTCGCCCCAGTGTGACTGTGTCGATGAATTTCCAGCTGGGATGGGTAATTGAATCCTTTCCCCCACTCCCGATAGTTCAACAGTTTCTCCCCAGAGTGACTGCACATGTGTCTCGACAGGCCAGATGATGGGCTGAAGCCGGTCAAAGCTGATTTATTTGACGTTTAGCCAGAATATTAAGGCCTATAACTGTTCTGGAGTTTATTAACATCAGCAGAATCACATCCCAATGCACACGGTTCAGTCCTGGATGTGATTAACAGCAAAATCCAATCACTGTCGTTACTCATGAACTTGCTGGTGTGTCAGCAGGGTGGAGGAATCAGTGAATCTTACCCCACACTGGGGGCAGGTGAACAGCCTCTCCCCAGTGTGAGTGCGCTGGTGTGCAGTGAGTTGAGATGACCACCTAAAGCCAGTCCCACACTGAGAGCAGCTGACTGGCCTCTCATCAGTGTGAACACGCTGATGGGACATCAGATCCCAGGAGCTTTTAAGGCACTTCCCACAGTCTGGGCATTTAAAAGGTCTCTCCCCAGTGTGAACTCGCTGGTGTTTCAGGAGTTTGGATGAATGAGTGAATCACTTCCCACACTCGGAGCAGGTGAACGGTCTCTCCCCATTGTGACTGCGCCGATGAGTTTCCAGCTCAGATGGGGTTCTGAATCCCTTCCCACAATCCCCACATTTCCATGGACTCTCCCCGCTGTGACTGTGCTTGTGTCTCGACAGGCCAGATGATCGGCTGAAGCCTCGTCCACACACAGAACACGTGTACGGTTTCTCCCCACTGTGAACGGTGCTTTTTCCTTCCATGTTCAAAATCCGATGATATTCAGGTTTTGATAAATTGGGCGACTCTGTCAGATCCTGATGTGATGTTTGGTTTCAGTTTCCTGAATGAAAATCCTCCCCTTCTAATACCCTGTGAAATTGACTTAAAACAGAAAAAAGGGAGTGAGAGGGAACCCACAAAAACACAAAGGCAGGTTGTGAAATTGAGCTGAATGAATCTGGGAATTTGTGGGGCCGGCATGAGGAAAAAGTGACCATGAAAACTGCTGGATTGTCATAAAAACCCAACTGGTTCATTCATGTCCTTCAGGGAAGGGAACCTGCCACCCAGTCTGGGCCTACACAAGACTCTGGCCTTTATAAGAACATAAGAAATAGGAACAAGAGAAGTCCTAACACCCCGTCGAGCCTGCTCCACCATTCAATACGATCGTGGCTGATCTTGGGCTTCAACTCCACTTTCCCACCCACTCCCCATATCCCTCGACTCCCTGAGAGACCAAAAATCTCTCCATCTCAGCCAGAAATATATTCAATGATGGAGCATCCACAACCCGCTGGGCTGGAGAATTCTTTGTGACAAAGAGAGAGACAGAAAAAGAGAGAGGGGAGTGGGAGAGACAGAGAGAGATGGTTAGTGAACAAAGCACAAGATGCAGTGAACAAAATCCAAGCACATGGGATTGGGGTAATATACTACTATGGATTGAGAATTGGTGAGCAGACAGGAAACAGAGAGTCGGAATAAACGGCTCATTCTCAGGATGACAGGCTGTTACTTGTGGGTTACCCCAAGGATCAATGCTTGGCCCACAGCTGTTCACAAACTATAGAAATGATTTGAAGGCACCCATTTAAGAAGCACCCATATTTTCACATTCTCATCCTTGTTTTCCTCCATGGTTGTGATCATTCCTATCTCTGTAACCTCCTCCAGCCTCACAATCCCCCCCGAGATATCTGCGCTCCTCGAATTCCGACTTCCTGAGAATTCCTGATTATAATCACTCCATCACTGATTGTCACTCCATCAGTTTCCAAGGCCTAAGCTCTGGAATTCCCTCCCTAAACCTCTCCACCTCTCTACCTCATAGCATCCTTTAGGATGCTCCTTCAAACCAACCTCTTTGACCAAACTATTGGTCACCTGCCTGAATATCTCCTTATGTGGCTCAGTGTCAAACCTTGTTTTGTAACATTTCTGTGAAATGCCTTGGAAAACTGAATAACAATAAATGTGCAATATAAACACAAATTGTTGTTGTCGATTTGGACATATATCACTGTTCCTTCATCATCACTGGGTGAATAACCTGTAACTCCTTACCTAACAAAATTGTGGGAGCACCTTCACCACTCGGACTGCAGCGGTTCAAGAAGGTCAAACATCATCTTCTCCACAAGCAACTGGGGGTCACAATAGGCTCTGGTATCTGTGGAGAGTGAAACAGAGTTAACATTTCAGGGTTCACAGAATGAATTACAGGGGATAAAAATGGTGCAGAATTTGATGCTCAATGTAAGTTCAGAAGTGGAAGAGAAATGGATGATAGCGCAGGAAAAACAATTCCTGACTGTGAAAGATACTGTGGGAAGATAAAGCTGGTAAGATAGCAGCGCATGGTCTGAGGATGGGCAGCAGTGGAAACCTCATTTAGACACAGTGGGCAGAAGTTACAGTAAAACCCTAAACATACATCCTAAACAAACACTACACGCAGTATTAGAGACAGAGGAGGTCAGGCAATGGTAGAGAGGTGATCAGGGAGGGCAGATGTGAAACAGAGCAATGGATGGACATGGATTCAGGTCCACAGTAAGGGAGTCACACCAGCCCCAGAGCCATGGAACCTCTCACAGGTACAGAGCATAGAACTAAAAGCTAAACTAAAAGCTGTAGCTGAAAGGTGAAAATACTCAGCTCTGAAACAATTTAACAGTTTTCAATTTAAAATCTCCTGCTGGAGCCTGCAGCTGGAAAGCTATCAGAAGCACTGGAGTCAGAGAAAAATCTCCCAGTTGAGGAAATACCTGGGGAGCGGGGTGATGTCACAGTGTAATTGTCGATGTGTGATGATGTCACAGTGTAATTGTCGATGTGTGATGATGTCATAAACACAGAACATCTGGGTTTGTACAAACCAGTGATCACCACACATTATGAAGGATGTGAAGGTCCTGAAGTTTAGATGAGGTAGTTAAAGAAAAACTATTTCCATTAACTGATCGTAAAATGGTTATGGGAGACAGTTTAAAGAGCTTGGGAAGATCTACTAGAGGGATATAAGGAAGAAACGTTACACAGTGAGCGGTAATGACCTGAAACTCAATGCTTGCACTCAGAGACCGATAATATCCAGGTCCTGATGAATCGAGTGATTCTTGCAAATTCTAGTGTGATGTTTGGTTTGAATTTCCCACCTGCAAAATCTCATCTTCTAGTATCCTGTAATTGGAGATTACAAAATCCATCATTGTCAGTGCAGGATAGAAATTGAGAAGAGACAAACATTCCTCTTGGTTTGAGTTTGCTGCGTGTAAATCCTCCCCTTCTAACCCCCTGTAAAAGAATTTCCAAAATCCATCCCTGTCAGTCCAGGTTAGAAATGCACAACATTCTCTCCTCCTGCTATCTGGACCAGGAAGACCGCGCATGCGCCCTGCTGCACATTGCCCCCTAAAAAGATGGCGGCCGTTACCCCGGGCCTAGCGAAGGGAGAAATCCAGACTTTTTCGGCCCGTTCTCTACAAACACAAGACCGGTACCTTGTTGTTTGTGGTCTGCGGCCTGCACTGTGTCTTTATGAAGCCTCCGTGCCCACTCCGCTGGCTCCATTCCTCCTCACACACCCACTAACTCTGTTAGTTTGCTCCGCTCGACATTCTCTCCCCCGTTCTGAGCAGCTGCAGTCACAGACCAGCACTGCGCATGCTCGTGAAAGAGACAATAGTGCGCATGCTCCAATCACACACCGTAATGCGCATGTGTGGGGAGCTGCTGTAATGAGGATAGAGCACATTCAGTACCGCAGTGAATGCTGGGTGAACGCTCCGCCATTGAAGGCTAACATTGCAGAATGAAACTGAAGTCCAGTAATTAGAATACGATGGGTGCCATCGAGACAAGGTATAAAGTCTTCGAATGAATTGATACAGCAAGTAAAATGCTCTGGACTCCACATAATTCTCCCCTGGGTGTTATGAACAGCTGAACAAATACCCTGCAGTTAGATCTGAACTCGATGCAGTCTTAGCAGATGGATTATTTTTCACCAGACATGGAACATTTAAACCCTGCCAACAGGAATGCTCTGTCAGAGGATTTAATCCTTTGAATTTTAAAGTTGGTGTGTTTACTGCTTTGCAAACTGAATAAATCGCTTCACACATATGAAGTATCTGGATGGTCTCGTACTGGTGTGACTGTGTTGATGAGTCAGTAATTGGGACAATGGAATGAACCATTTGCATTTTCAGCTTAGGCACGTGAGTTTACTTACACATTTTCAGCTGAAACATCGATCTCAAGTCTTATGGCTTCCACATTCTTTGTGGAATAATTAGTTAAAGAAAATCAAAATGCTGCAGATGCTGGCTTTCTGAAATAGGAAAAACAGAAAATGCTGGAATTCTCAGCAGGTCTGGTCGCGCCTCTGGAGAGAAAAGCATAATTTTTATTTCAGGTCTGTAACATTTCATCAGAACTGCACTCCATCAGTGCACAGGTCTGGCAGGTCAGGAATTGAAACCTAAAATGGGCTTTGGGACAATATCAGACAAGACACAAAAAGGCTCGAAGTGAGAATCTGTTGTATGACAGGTGGTTCCTGGTGACATGGATGTGTCTGCAGTGGGTGAGATCAGACTGGTTCCATGTTTCCATAATCAATGTCCCACCTGCTCTTTTCGAAGAGTGAAACTGATAGAAAACAACTGTCATTCCGGTATTGACAATCTGAAGCTTTAACTCACTGAGTCAGTTTAAGATATCTTGCAGGTTTTGATTGTGTGAGCCTCTGTTATATGATTGGTTGGAATTTGGAAGGTAGCTGAAAGGTTGGTGCTTTAAGACCATCAGGGACGAAGCCTTTGCTGTTTTCTCCCATCATCATTCATTGTCACACAGTTCCAGGATAACAACTGGCATTTTGGCTGCAAGAAAATATTCGCCAAACATTGCCAACTCTACTTTTATGCAATGGATTCCCAAACTGACAGTGTTTTTTTTCTTGAATATTCATTTCAGATATAATGAGAAAACAATCAAACCTACCATGTACCTACTTGTAACCCATTTGAAATCTATGAAGTTTTTGGATTCAAACAAACCCATCAATAATTCCCTCGTCCTCAGCTCCACAGCGAGTGAGGCAGGGAAAATTAGAAAAGCAGCAATATTCCTGCCCCGCACTCTCCAAGCATTCTCCAATCACCCGCTGCCAGCAGAAAGAGGCGGCTGCAGCTTCAATCAGCGGGTTACTGCCCATCCCTGGGACACAAGATACTCCAACGTGGGCCAAACCTCCCAATACACCGAGCATAGGCTCAGGAAAACTCAGGTGGATTATATCCCGATCACTAAACCTCCGAGCAGCATTTACAGAATACCCGAGTGAGTGAGTCACAAATAAAAGTCACACCAACTTTGCATATCTTTTCAATAAAAATGCTTTCATTTTATTGAAAAGCGGACCATTGTGAATCTGAAAGTGAGCACCATGGGATTAGTGTTACCGAGTGACTTGTTTTCCATTGTTTGTCCATCATGTTAGCAATTCAAATTGTGTTGGATATTGAATCGAACACCATTTCAAAATGAGGGCACAAAGCAGGTAAATATTAAATCCAGAAACAAATCCTGAGGAAAATGGACCCCAGTGTTTGGAAGGAGGTGCAGCTGAGAAGCGGAAGATGTGAATAATGTTTTTGATCATTGAGTGGAAAGCAGTGGTCAATTATCATGGCCGAGTGGTTAAATGGATGGTTTCAAAATCTATTGGGGTTTACCCAGGTAGAATCAAATCTTACCAACTGATCATTATACTGATTTCAATCAGGTGTCTGCAGAACTAACTATCGGGTCAATGGGAGGAGAAGCATTTAAAAATCGTCTTTAGCTCTGAAGAGGGGTCAAACGGACTCGAAACGTTGAATCTGTTTCTCTCTCCAACAGATGCTGCCAGACCTGCTGAGTTTTCCACATTTTCTGTTTTTTCTTCATATTTCCAGCATCCACAGCATTTTTCTTTTGTCCAAAATTTCTCGTGATTTTTGGACTCTAAGGGAATGAAGGGCCACTGGGATCGGGTGGGAAATTGGTGTTCGGACTGGGGAACCGCCATGATCTTATTAAGTGACGGGGGAGGCTTGTGGGGCCTTATGAAGTATTGTTGCGGCTTTGCTTCTGTTCTATTTCAGTATCAATACCAGACAAGGCGATGGAGAGTAACAGCCTGAGCTTGATAGTGTGGCCGAGCAGTCTAAGGTGCTGGATCGTAATTCTACTTTCTGTGGAGGCGTCGGTTTGCAGCTTACAGTTACCAACATTGCACTTTCAGAACTCCCATTGGTCGAAGAAGTGCCAGCCTAAAGTTGGAGCAGGTGTGTGCGGTGTTTTATTTTAACAGGAAGAGCGAGGAGAGACAATAAAAATATACATTGCTGTGCAGAAAAGGCGGGTTGGCAAAGTCACTGAATTCCTCTTCCATCGGCCGGCACGGACACCAGAGGCCGCATGTCGTCCTCCTCTGCTGTCCTCATCTATGCTTGTATACCATAGGGTCAGTCGTCATCGCAGAGTGGTTAAAGCCATTGAGTCCAAATACATTGTTCTTTCCCGTTTTTTTTACTATGCCTGGTTTTAACTGTGTCTACAGCGTTAATTATTGGTTAAATGGAATAAAATCCATGCAAACACTCGGGCATTTTCCTATTTCTGGTCATTCACGAAACTTACAGTTGGAACTGGAATAAAACTTAGTGTTATGTTTGCTTTCTGGGTGTTTGTCTCTCGTTAAAGATAAGCCCGTGCCCTCTGTCACTCTCGGTGTATATGTCTGTGTGTGTTCCTCTGTGTATGTCAAAGTGGTCCAGTTCCCGAGGGGGTGAACACATTTTTACCATCACAAACTTTATTCACAACAGTTGTGCAGCTTCAGATTAAAATGTTACAGACATAAATGTCGGGATGAAAGATGCAAGAGGAGTTTGCAATGTTTGGATGGAGGTGCAGCTGAGAAGAGGAAGATCTGAATGATGTTATTGATGATTGAGAGGAATGCATTGCAACCTTGGGGCTTTTGCAGGTCGATTACCTTCCACACTTTGAAATTCAGAACAAGCTGAGGCTCCAGGTGGAAAGCAACAGTTGTTTACATATATGTTGTGATATAAATTACTGTTCCCGTATACCCTGCTAGCTCAGTCGGCAGAGTATGTGACTCTTAATCTCAACGTTGCGGGTTCAAGCCCCACTTTTGCTTTTAACGCCAACCCAATCCCTGCAGCAGCTGTGAAACTTACAAGGCAGACATTAACCACTGAAAGCAGCCGATGCTCATAAAATTCAAGTCACTGTCATGTTGCATATCTTTCTGCTTCTGCCCCTCCAGCTCCCTCTGCCCGTCCAGCTCCCAGGTCAATTAGCTGCTTGATGCAGACCCAGTCAGTTGATGGGAATGGAAGACACGATACCATAGATTTGCAGACCATAGAGTAAAAAGACACCAGGATCTCATCTTCCTGATTCTCCCAGATACTGATCACAGTAATGTCCACAGTGCCGATTATGCACAGTCACACTCTCCTTCCAGTCTTGTCTACGTTGTTCAGCTTTGAAATTGCTCATATTTTCACACTGAATTTCAATGTGAAGAAAGCAGAGCTGTCGTTGGCTGAAGAATTGGTTTGTCTTGAGTCCAAACATGCAGTTTTGAGGTAAAAGAGATCTGAAATATTTTTTAAATGGTGAAAGCAGCGTAGATAAGCCACACCGGAAGAAGACTTCACAGCTTTTCTGGTGGTCCAGTGGTTAGGATTCGGTGCTTTTAGCGCCTCAGGTGGGGTTGGATTCTTGGTCAGGGAATGAAGATTTATTGATCCTGTGAAATGGTTAAAAACGAGTGTTGCGAATTTATTTATTGAAAACATTTAATATTTGCACCGGAGTCAGTGGAAGGGGAGTTGGAGTTTTGCCTCAGAGCACAAAATGTCACATTGGGAACAGGTCAAGAACAGACACAGTCGCGGAGTGAAGAAATGAAAGAAGGAGAAGAGAAGGGCTGGTTGTAGAGCACTGACAATAGAGATGGTGGTGCCAGGCAAAATATGGGTGGGAGAAGGATATATTTTGCTGATTCTTGTTTGCACTGGCACAGATATTACTCCTGATCGACCAAACAATCAGAACTGCTCTTTGAAAGCAGTACACAAGGCCGAATGGCCTCTTCCGATGTTGCAACTTTCTGTAGTTTTATGTTTTCCAACACCACGACTGCTTCTTTCACAATAATTCTGCCATTTTATAGTCCACTCCAGCGAGATGTAATTTCTTACCTTGGAATCGGCTCCTTTGAAACCTAAATACGGAGCAAATTCAGTGAGTTTCCTTGTCATTTCCAGCCCGAGATTTGTCACGAGACTAATTGAGCGACACATTAATGGTGCCAATCCTTCACTGGAGCTCACCACGTCCAAAGAGCACTGTTATCATCAGCCTGTCATATGCCTTCCTACAGTACACCTGCCGATCAATAACAGCTTATCACAACTCTGCTTTCTTCACATTGAAATCCAGTGTGAAAATATGAACAATTTCAAAGCTGAACAACGTACACAAGACTGGAAGGAAAGTGTTACTGTGGATAATCGGCACTGTGCACATTCCTGTAATCAGTATCTGGGAGAATCAGGAAGATGAGATCCTGGTGTCTTTTTACTCAATGGTCTGCAAACCGATCGTATTGTGTCTTACATTCCCGTGAACTGACTGTGTCTGTATCAAGCAGCTAATTGACCTGGGAGCTGGGCGTGAAGAGGGAGCTGGAGGGGCAGAAGCAGAAATAGATGCAACAAGACAATGATTTGATTTTTTTGTGCATCGGTTGCTTTCAGTGTTTAATGTCTGCCTTGTAAGTTTCACAGCTGCCGCAGGGATTGGGTTGGCGTTAAAAGCAGCAAGATTAAAAGCAAAAGTGAAGCTCGAACCTAAGATTAAGGTTGGCATGCTCTGCCGACTGAACTAGCCGGCATATAGAAAAATCCATCCATATACCAACATACATGGAAAAAACTGTTGCTTTCCACCTGGAGCCTCAGATTGTTCTGAATTTCCAAGTGGAGAAGGTAATCGACCTACAAATGCCCCAAGGTTACAATACATTCATCTCAATCATCAATAACATCATTCACATCTTCCACTTCTTAGCTGCACCTCCTTCCAAACATTGCAAACTCCTCTTGCATCTTTCATCCTGACATTTTTGTCTGTAACATTTTAACGTGAAGCTGCACAACTATTGTGAATAAAGTTTGTGATGGTAAAAATGTGTTCACCCCCTCGGGAACTGAACCACTTTGACACACACAGAGGAACACACACAGACAGAAACACTGAGACAGAGGGCAAGGGATTGTTTCTAAGGAGAGACAAACACCCAGACAGCAAACATGACCAATAACTTTATTTTCCAGTTCCAACTGTAAGTTTCGTCAATGCCCAGAAATAGGAAAACGCCCGAGTGTTTTCATGCATTTTATTCCATTTAACCAATAATAAACTCTGTAGACACGCAATTAAAACCAGGCAGAGTAATGAACGGGAAAGACCAATGGATTTGGACTCAATGGCTTTAACCACTCGGCGATGACGACTAGCCCTATGGTATACAAGCATAGATGGGGACAGCAGAGGAGGAGGACATGCGGCCTCTGGTGTCCGTGCCGGTCGGTGGAAGAGGAATTCAGCGACTTTGACAACCCGCCTTTTGTGCACAGCAATTTATATTTTTATTGTCTCTCCTCGCTCTTCCTGTTAAAATAAAACACCGCACACGCCTGCTCCAACTTTAGGCTGGCATTTCTTCGACCAATGGGAGTTCTGAAAGTGCAATTTTGGTAACTTTAAGCTTCAAACCGACGTCTCCACCGAAAGTAGAAGTACGATCGAGCACCTAGGCTGCTCGGCCACACTATTAAGCTCAGGCTGTTACTCCCCATCGCCTTGTCTGGCATTGATACTGGAATAGAACAGAAGCAAAGCAGGAACAATACATCATAAGGCCCCACAAGCCTCCGCCGTCACTTTTTAAGATTATGGCGGATCCCCAGCCCCAACAACAATTTCCCACCCGATCCCGATGGCCCTTCATTCCCTTAGAGTTCAAAAATCAGGAGAATTTTTGGATAAAAGCAAAATGCTGTGGATGCTGAAAATATGAAATAAAAACAGAAAATGCTGAAAAACTCAGTGGTCTGGCAGCATCTGTTGGAGAGAGAAACAGATTCAAAGTTTCGAGTCCGTATGACCCTTCTTCAGAGCTAAAGATGATTTTTTGGATGTTTTTCCTTCCATTGACTCGATAGATCTGTAGACAACTGGTTGAAATCAGCAATAATGAGAACCACAGTCGGTAAGACTCGACTCTGCCTGGGGAAACCCCAACGGATTTTGAAACCATCCATTTAACCACTCGGCCATGATGATTGACCAAGGGCCCACTGCTTTCCACTCAATAATCAATATCATCATTCACAGCTTCCGCTTCTCAGCTGCACCTCCTTCCAAACATTGGGATCCATTTTTCTCAGGATTTGTTCCTGGATGTAATATTTAGCTGCGTTGTGCCCTTATTTTGAAATGGGATTCGCTTCAATAGCAAACACAAACTGAACTCCCAATCTGACCGACAAACAATGGAAAACATGTCGCTCGGTAACACTAATCACATGGTACTCATTTTCAGATTCACAAGAGCCGGATTTTCATTAAAATGAAAGAATTTTGTAGTGAAAAGATTTAGAAAGTTGGTGTGACTTTTATTTGTGACTCACTCACTCAATGTTCTGTAAATGCTCCTCGGAGGCTTAGTAAACAGCATATAATCTACCTGCATTTTCCTGAGCCTGTGCTCGGTGTATTGGGAGGTTTGGCCTGAGTTGGAGTATCTTGTGTCCCAGGGATGGGCAGCAACCCGCTTATTGAAGCTGCAGTTGCTGCTTTCTGCTGGCAGCGGGTGAGTGGAGAGTGCGGGACCTGAATATTGCTGCTTTTCTTCTTTTCCCTGTCTCACTCACTGTGGAGCTGAGGACGTGAGAATTATTGATGGGTTTGTTTGAATGTAATAACTTCATAGATTTCAATGGGTTAGACGTAGTTACATGGTAGGTTTGATTGTTTTCTCATTAAATTTCAAATGGATATTCATTAAAAAAAAACACTGTCAGTTTGGGAATCCATTGCTTAAAAGTAGAGTTGGCAATGTTTGGTGAATATTTTCTTGTAGCCAAAGTTCCAATTGTCATCCTGGAACTTTGTGACAATGAATAATCATGGGGAGAAAACAGCAAAGGCCTCGTTTCTGATGGTCTTAAACCACCAACCTTTCGTTTACCTGCCAAATTCCTACCAATCATACAACAGAGACACAAACAAAAAAAAAAATCTGCAAGATATCTTAAACCAAGTCAGCTATTTAAAGCTTCAGATTGTCAACACCGGAATGACATTTGTTCTCTATCAGTTTCACTCTTCGAAAAGAACAGGTGGGACATTGATTGATGGAAACATGGAAAAGGTCTGATCCTACCCACTGCAGACACATCCATGTCACCAGCAACCAGCTGTCGCACAACAGATTCTCCTTTCGAGGCTTTCGGTGTCTTGTCTGCTTTTGTCCAAAAGCCCATTTTAGGTTTTAGTTACTATCTGCCAGATTTGTGCACTGATGTAGTGCAGTCCTGATGAAAAGTTACAGACCAGATATAAAAACAGCGTTGTTCTCTCCAGAGACGCTACCAGACCTGCCGAGAATTCCAGAATTTTCTGGTTTATTTTATTTCAGAAAGCCAACATCTGAAGCATTTTGATTTTCTTTAACTAATTAGTGCTAAGAATGTGGAATCCATTCCCAGAAGAGTTTAAGATCCATGTTTCAGGTGAAAATGTGTACATAAACTCACGTACACAAGCTGAAAAAGGAAAAGGACTCACTCTATCGTCCCAATTACTAACACAGCAACACAGTCACACCAGTGGGAGACCAACCAGATATTTCACATGTGTAAAGGGATTTATTCAGTTTACAAAGCAGTAAACACACCAACTTTAAAATTCAAAGGATTTAATCCACAGTCAGAGCATTCCTACTGGCAAGACACGGTTTTAATGTTCCATGTATGGTGAAAAATGCCCCATCTGCTGAGTCTCCATTGAGTTCAGATCTTAGTACAGGGGTTTGTTCTGCTGGTCATTACATCCAGGTGAGACTTTACGGCGGATATAGAGCATTTTAATTGCTGTACCAATTAATTCGACAATTTTATATCCTGGACCTATGGCACCCATCGTATTCTGATTACTGAACTTGGGTTTCGATTTTACAATGTTACCGTTCAATGGCGGAGTGCACACCCAGCATTCGCTGCGGGACAGAATGTGCCCTATCCTCATTACAGCAGCACACTCGCACATACGCATTGCTGTGTGTGTGTGTGTGTGTGTGTGTGTGTGTCTGTGCTTGGAGCATGCGCATTGCGGGCTGTTTCACGAGCATGCGCAGTGCGAGTCTGTGACTGCAGCTGCTCAGAGCGGCAGAGTGAATGTCGAGCGGAGCAAACTAACAGAGTTAGTGGGTGTGTGAGGAGGAATGGAGCCAGAGGAGTGGGCAGGGAGGCTTCATAAAGACACAGTGCAGGCCACAGACCCCAAATAACAAGGTACCGGTCTTGTGTTTGGAGAAAACGGGCCGAAAAAGTCTGGATTTCTCCCTTCGCCAGGCCCGGGGTGACGGCCGCCATCTTTATAGGGGGCAATGTGCAGCAGGGCGCATGCGCGGTCATCCTGGTCCAGGTTGCAGGAGGAGAGAATATTGTGCATTTCTATCCTGGACTGACAGGGATAGATTTTGGAAACTCCTTTTACAGGGGGTTAGAAGGGGAGGATTTATACGAAGTCAGCTCAGACCAAGAAAAATGTTTGTCTCTTCTCAATTTCTATCCTGCACTGACAATGACGGATTTTGTAAATTCCATTTAAAGGATACCAGAAGATGAGGTTTTGCAGATTGGAAATTCAAACCAATCATCACATCAGAGTCAGCAAGAATCACTCGATTCATCCCGACCTGGATATTATCGGTCTCTGAGTGTAAGCATTGACTTCCAGGTCATTACTGCTCACTGTGTGAACTTTTTTCCTCATATCCCCCTTGTAGATCTTCACAAAATCTTTAAACTGTCTCCCATAACCCTTTTATGATCAGTTAACGGAAATCGTTTTTCTTTGTCTACCTCATATATACCTCAGGACCCTCCCATCCTTCATAATGTGTGGTGATCACTGGTTTGCACAGACCCAGATGTTCTGTGTCCGTGTGTGTGACATCATCACAAATCGACAATTACACGGTGACATCATCCTGCTCCCTGGGTATTTCCTCAACTGTGAGATTTTTCTCTGACTCCAGTGCTTCTGATATCTCTCCAGCTGCAGGCTCCAGCAGGAGATTTTAAACTTGAAAACTGAAATTGTGTCAGAGGTGAGTATTTTTCACTACTCAGGTACAACTTTTAGTTTAGGTTTTAGTTCTACGCTCTGTATCTGTGAGAGGTTCCATGGCTCTGGGGCTGGTGTGACTCCTTTACTGTGGATCTGAATCCATGTCCATCTATTGCTCTGTTTCACCTCTGCCCTCCCTGATCACCTCTCTACCATTTTCTAACTCCCTCTGTCCCTAATACTGGATGTATCTTAGCTCTGTTTAGGATTTTACTGCTACTTCTACCAACTGTGTCTCAATGAGGTTTCCTCCGCTGTCCATCCTCCGACCATGTGCTGCTGTCTTACCAGCTTTATCTTCCCACAGTATCTTTCATAGTCAGAAATTGTTTTTCCTGCACTATAGTCCATTTCTCTTCCACTTCTGAACTTATGTTGACCATCAAATTCTGCAGCATGTTTATTCCTTGGAATTCATTCTGCACACCCTGAAACATTAACTCTGTTTCATTCCCCACAGATACCAGAAAATATTGCCAATCCCCAGTTGCCTGTGGGGAAGATGATGTTTGACCTTGAATGGCTGCAGTCCGTGTGGTGAAGGTGCTCACACAATGCTGTTAGGTAAGGAGTTACAGGTTATTCACCCAGTGGTGATGAAGGAACAGTGATATATGTCCAAATCAACAACAACAATTTGTATTTATATGAGACTTTTAATGTAAGACAATGTTCCAAGACCATGTTTCACAGAAATGTTACAAAGCAAGGTTTGACACTAAGCCACATGAGATATTATGAGGAGATGACCAAGCTTTTGGTCAAAGAAGTGAGTTTTACAGAGTAAATTAAAGGAGGAAAATGAGGTAGAGAATGGGAGAGGTTTAGGGAGTGAATTCCAGAGCTTGGGGCCTTGGAAACTGATAGAATGGGCACAGATGTGGAACAAGAAAAATCAGGAATGCTCAGGAGGCCAAATTAGAGGAGCACAGATACCTCGGAGGGTTGTGACACTGGAGGAGGTTCCAGCAACAGGGAGCAGCCACACAGGAATTGGAAAATAGGGGTGGGAATTTAAAAATTTTGGTGCTTCTTAACCTGGAGTCTTTGCAGGTCCGTGAGTAGTGAGGTGATGGTGAACAAGACTTGGTGCGAGTAAGCACATGGGCAGCAGAGTTTTGGATGAGCTCAAGATTACAGGAAGGTTGAATGTGGGAGACCTGCCAGGAGTGCGTTAGGATAGTTAAGCCCAGGGGTACCAAAGGAATGGATGAGAGTTTCAGCAGCAGATGAGCTGAGACTGGGGTGGAGTCGGGCGATGTTACTGAGGTGGAAATAGGCGGTCTTGGTGATGATGTGGATATGTGGTTGGAAGCTAATCTTGGGGTGAAATATTTCACCATGGTTGTGAACAGTCTGGTTCAGCCTCAGACAGTTGTCAGGAGAGAGATGGAGTCTGTGGATAGGGAGTGGAGTTTGTCGTGGGGGCTGAAGACAATGGCTTCAGTCTGCCCAATATTGAAATGGAGGAAATTTCTGTTCATCCAGCATTGGATGTCAGACAAGTCAGGACGGTGTGTGACTTGGAGGGGAACTTGGAGGTGATGGTGTTCACATATACCTGTTACCCTGGTCCTTCCAGGGGGTGAAGGTTAGTGGTTCAGGAGATTCAACCCAAGTTCTGGTTTTGTTGTAGGTTTATTAAAACTCGCCCCTCACCCCCTGTCTCTCCCACTCCCCTTCTCTCTCAGCCTCTCCCACTCCCCTTCTCTCTCGGCCTCTCCCACTCCCCTTCTCTCTCCCCCTCTCCCACTCCCCTTCTCTCTCCCACTCCCCTTCTCTCTCCCCCTCTCCCACTCCCCTTCTCTCTCCCCCTCTCCCACTCCCCTTCTCTCTCCCCCTCTCCCACTCCCTTCTCTGTCTCTCCCACTCCCCTTTTCTCTATCTCTCTCTCCGCCTCCTCTCTCTCTCCCACTCCCTTCTCTCTCTCTCCAACTCCCCTTCTCTCTGTCTCTCCCACTTCCCCTTTCACTCTCCCACTCCCCTTCTCTCTCTGCCTCTCCCATTCCCTTCTCTCTCTGCCTCTCCTACTCCCCTTCTCTCTCTGCCTCTCCTACTCCCCTTCTCTCTCTGCCTCTCCCACTCCCCTTCCCTCTCAGCCTCTCCCACTCCCCTTCTCTCAGCCTCTCCCAATCCCCTTCTCTCTCTGCCTCTCCCACTCCCCTTCTCTCTCCGCCTTTCCCATATCCCTTCTCTCTCCGCCTCTCCCACATCCCTTCTCTCTCCGCCTCTCCCACTCCCCTTCTCTCTCTGCCTCTCCCATTCCCTTCTCTCTCTGCCTCTCCTACTCCCCTTCTCTCTCTGCCTCTCCTACTCCCCTTCTCTCTCTGCCTCTCCCACTCCCCTTCCCTCTCAGCCTCTCCCACTCCCCTTCTCTCAGCCTCTCCCAATCCCCTTCTCTCTCTGCCTCTCCCACTCCCCTTCTCTCTCTGCCTCTCCCACTCCCCTTCTCTCTCTGTCTGTCCCACTCCCCTTAAATCCTACTTGCTCTCTCCCACTCCCCTTCTCTCTCTGTCTCTCCCACTCCCCTTCTCTCTCTGCCTCTTCCACTCCCCTTCTCTCTCTGTTTTTCCCAGTCCCCTTCTCTCTCTGTCTCTCCCACTCCCCTTCTCTCACTGTCGGTACCACTCCCCTTCTCTCTCTTTCTCCCACTCCCCTTCTCTCTCTGTCACATAGAATTCTCCAGCCCAGCAGGTTATGGATGCTCCATTATTGAATATATTTCAGGCTGAGATGGGGAGATTTTTGGTCTCTCAGGGAGTCGAGGGATATGGGGAGTGGGTGGGAAAGTGGAATTGAAGCCCAAGATCAGCCACGATCGTATTGGATGGTGGAGCAGGCTCGACGGGGTGTCAGGACTTCTCTTGATCCTACTGCTTATGCTCCTAAAGAGGCCAGAGTCTTGTGTAGGCCCAGACCGGGTGGCAGGTTCCCTCCCCTGAGGGACATTAGTGAACCAGTTGGGTTTTTATGACAATCCAGCAGTTTTCATGGTCACTTTTTCCTCGTGCCGGCCCCACAAATTCCCAGATTCATTCAGCTCCATTTCACAACCTGCCTTTGTGTTTTTGTGGGTTCTCTCTCACTCCCTTTTTTCTGTTTTAAATCAATTTCACAGGGGATTAGAAGGTGAGGATTTACAGTCGGGAAACTGAAACCAAACATCACATCAGGATCTGACGGAGTCGCCCTATTGAACACGGACGGACAAAGCACCGTTCACAGTGGGGAGACACTGTGGAAATGTGGGGATTGTGGAATGGGATTCAGATTCCCGTCTGAGCTGGAAACTCATCGCCGCAGTCACACTGGGGAGAGACCGTTCATCTGCTTCGTATGTGGGAAGGGATTTACTCGATCATCCAGCCTGCTGACACACCAGCGAGTTCACACTGGGGAGGGACTGGTCACCTGCTCCGAGCATGGGAGTGGATTTACGCGACCATCAGGGCTGGTACAACACCAGCGAGTTCACACAGGGGAGAGACCGTTCACCTGCTCCCAGTGTGGGAAGGGATTCACTAGGTCACCCAACCTGCTGAGACACCAGCGAGTTCACACTGGGGAGAGACCGTTCACCTGCTCCGAGTGTGGGATGGGATTCATTCAATTATCAACTCTGCTGACACACCAGCGAGTTCACACTGAAGAGAAACCTTTTAAATGTCCAGACTGCGGGAAATGCTACAAAAGTTCTGGGAACCTGATGTCCCATCAACGCATTCACACTGACGAGAGACCGTTCAGGTGCTCTCACTGTGGCACTGGGTTCAGGGAATCATCTCAACTCACTGTACACCAGCGCACTCACACTGGGGAGAGACCATTCACCTGCTCCAAGTGTGGGAAGGGATTCACTCAGTCATCCAGCCTGCTGAGGCACCAGCATGGTCACAAGTAACTCGTAACATTGAGTGGATTTTCCTGTTAGTCTCATCCAGGAGTGAACCATGTACATTGTGGTCTGTTTCTGCTGATGTTAGTAAACATCAGCCCAGTTATCGGTGTTAATATTAAAAAAATATATATAATGTGATAAAGTCAATTAAATCAGCTTTGTATGAAATACAGTGAGTTGAATCTTTTTAGTGGCTCTAACACAAGTTAGTTCCTTTTGAAGGGCTCTCCCTCTCCCCTGCCTCCTCCACCCTCACCTCCAACAACAAGTGTGAGGAGCTCATGGAGCTTCTTTGTCACTGAAATTCAGCCAATCCGATCAGCTGCATCTGCTGCTTCCCTCCCTTCCACTAGCCCACCGGGACAAACTGTCTGTAAAGATCCCCCTTGTCTGAACCCTGAACTCGCATCTTCCTCCAGTTTCTAAGGAGGTGTTGGAGAGGGTACAGAGGAGGTTTACCAGGATGTTGCCTGGTCTGGAGGTTATTAGCTATGAGAAGAGATTGGAGAAACTCAGATTATTCTCACTAGAGCGACGGAGATTGAGGGGGGACTTGATAGAAGTTTACAAAATTATGAGTGGCATGGACAGAGTAGATAGTCAGAAGCTTTTTCCCAGGGTGGAAATGACAATTACTAGGTGACTAAGGTGAGAGGAGAAAACTATAGAGGAGATGTGCGGGGTAAGTTTTTTACGCAGAGGGTAGTGAGTGTCTGGAATTCGCTGCCAGAGGAGATGGTGGAAGCAGGTACGATAGTGGTGTTTAAGAGGCAGCTTGACAAATACATGAATAGGATGGGAATAGAGGGATACGGACCCCGGAAGTGCAAAATGTTTTAGTTGATGGGCAATATGATCGGCGCAGGCTTGGAGGGCCGAAGGGCCTGTTCCTGTGCTGTACTTTTCTTTGTTCTTTATTCTTTCTCTCCCATCTCCCCTCCTGCCCTCTCAGCGCTCATCTTGTCCATGAGACCCACCACCTGCCCCATCGACCCTATTCCCACTAAACTGCTGATCATCTAATTTCTCCATGTAGCTGATATTGTTAATGGTTCTCTCTTTCTCCTGGGACTGTCCCTCTTCACCTTTCAATGCACTGTCATCACCCATCCGAAAAAAACAATCTCTGATCCCCCACTTTTCAAACTGCCGCCCCATTTCCAACCTCCCTTTCCTCTCCAAAGTCCTTGTACTTGGTGTCCCCCAAGGATCTATCCTTGGCCCCTCCTATTTCTCATCTACATGCTGCCACTCGGTGACATCATCCAAAAGCACCGTGTTAGTTTTCACATGTACACTGACAACACCCAGCTCTATCTCACCAGCATCCCTCTCCATTCCTCCACTGTCCCTAAATTATCAAACTGCTTATCCCACATCCAGTACTGGATGAGCAGAAATTTCCTCAATTAAAAATTGGGAAGACCAAAGCCATTGTCTTCGGTCACCACTACAAATTCCGTTCCCTAACTACCGAGTCCATCCCTCTCCCTGGGAACTGTCTGAGGCTGAACCCACACTGTTCACAATCTCGGTGTCATATTTGACTCCAAGGTGAGTTTCTGACCACATATCCACACCATCACTAACACCAGATATTTCAATCTCCATAACATCGCCTGTCTCCACCTCACCCCCAGCTCATCTGCTGCTCAAACTCTCATCCATGTCCGTGTTACCTTTAGACTTGATGATTCCAATACATTCCTGGCCGGCCCCTCACATTCACCCCATCCCACACGGAATCATGAGATCATCAAAAACTCTGTGCCTGTGTGTTCTCACCTCAAATCCCGTTCACCCATCACCCCTGTGCTCATTGACCCACATCGGCTCTTGGTCAAGCAATGTCTCCATTTTAAAATTGCATAATTGTTTCAAATCCCTCCATGGCCTCATCCCTCTCTAATCTCCAGTACTACAACCCTCCTAGATTTCAGCACTCATCCTCCTGGCCTCTTTGGCATCCCTGACTTTAATTACTCCACCATTGATGGCCGTGCCTGGTGTGAAGCTTTGAAATTCTCTCCCTCAACTTCTCCATCCCCTCCACCTCTCTCTCCTGATTAAAGATGTTGGTTAAAATCTACCTCTTCAATCACGGCTTTGTCCATTGACCCTAATATCTCCCTATGTGACTTGTCAGTTTTTTCTTTAGGAAACTCTTCTGAAGCACCTTGGGATGTTTTATGTAAGTTGTTCCTGTTTCAGAACAACCTGTTTGTGCACAGTAAGGTTCCACAAACAGCAATCAGACTAACTGATTAATCTAGTTTTTTTGGTGGTGTTAGTTAAAGCATGAATGTTGGTCCCACTGCACCAGGAGAACTCCCCTGTGGACAGGATGTGGAGTTGTTGAGCTCTCCTGAGCTGAGAGTGGAGCTGATTGAGCTGTCGGGCCTGCAGTGTACCTTGAAGAACCGCTGTCTGGGATCTTTCCTCTTAATTCACTGACCCCCAGCTGAAGTTATTTCTGCGGTTAAATAGTTAACTTTGAATATCAATCCCAATTTAAACTTTTAGCAAAATCTGCAACTTTAAATCAGCTGTAAAAGAGAAAGATAATTCATGCTAATGCATTTGGAGAGGGCAAACAAAGCTGGAGAATACACAATAAACAGGAGAACATTGGGAGGGGTAGAGGAAGTGAGAGGCCTTGGAGTCCATGTCCACAGGTCCCTGAAGGTGGCAGGACAGATGGATCAGGTGGTAAAGAAAGCATATATTTATCAGAACTCACCATACACCAGAACACTCACACTGGGGAGAGGCCATTCACCTGTACGGAGTGTGGGAAGGGATTCACTCAGTTATCCAGCCTGCTGAGACACAAACAAACTCACACTGAGGGGAGGCCATTCAGCTGCTCCGAGTGTGGGAAAAGATTCGACCATTTGAACAACCTTGTGAGACACCAGCGAGTTCACACTGGGGAGAAGTTGTTCAGCTGCTCCGAGTGTGGGAAGCGATTTACTCAGTCATCCCACCTACAGACACATCAACAAATTCACACTGATGAAAGACCTCTTAAATGCCCAGACTGTGAGAAGTGCTTTAAAAATTCCAGTGAACTGATGTTCCATGAACGTGTTCACACTGACGAGAGACCGTTCAGGTGCTCTCACTGTGGGACTGGGTTCAGGTGGTCATCTCAACTCACTGTACACCAGCGAGTTCACACTGGAGAGAGGCCGTTCAGCAGCTCCGAGTGTGGGAAAGGATTCACTCAGTCACTAACCTGCTGAAACACCAGCGAGTTCACAATTAACAAGTGATTGGATTTTGCTGTGAATCACATGCAGGCTTGAACCATGTTCATTGGGGTCTGTTTCTGCTGATGTTAATAAACTCCAGCCCTGTTATAGGGGTTTATATCTTGGATAACAATCAGATTTGTGTTAAACACATGGTGTATTGAGTCTTTTTTAATATTGCTGCTACAAATTAGTTCTTTTTGAACATAGGAACATGTCTCAGGACATTGGGGCAGCAATGAACAAACACAGGGGAAGATTGGATACAGAGTCAAAACAACATTATATTCTTTCTCCATGTGACCTATCTCAGAATTCTCTCATCAAACAGACCATCAACATGAGAGGAATTGACATTTTAAGTCATCCCAAGAGGAAATTAGAGGCTGTAATTATCCAGGATGTTGTTCTGAAATTTACACTACCTCCCACTGTCACTGGCAATAGACAGCTCATTGTTCTAATTGTGTTGTAGCCTCTGTCCCAGATGTCGTTCAATGTAGATTTAATGTTCAGAGAAAGGGGTGAGACTGGATGGTCAAAACCGCTCACGGGCTATGGAGGGTGATGTTGACTTGAATGTGCCAAAAACAGTGTTCTTCACAGGCACCAATACTTTATCCCCAGTATTAGTCACTTTGGTTGGTGTTGTCCACCTGATAGGACAGGATGTGTCCTCATGTGTCTGTTTGTATGGGTGCGGGTGTGTCCCTGAGTGTGGAAGTGTGTGTAAATGTGTGTGGGTGTGGAGAGGTTGTCTGAGTGTGTGAGACAGAGAGAGAATGTGTGTGTGGGTCTCTGTGTGTGGTTGTCTGTACTGCTTCTCATTAGCTATAACAGGAACCTTCCTCTCCAAGCAGACATCATGGCTCCTGAGAATCCCATCCAGTGATGTGAATGGTACGATTCGGAGATCCTTCATCCAGGGTGAAACCACAGGCTGACTGTGTGCTGTGTAAAACCTGACACCTACACAACCAGGCCCCACTTCTCCTGGAGCAACATGAAGTGTCTGCTGCTTTCCAAATCCATTCCTTTCCCCTCACTATTATCCTCAGATAGTTCACAAATTCCTTGTGTACAACATCCTCCAACATGCCAATGGTTTCCATTTTAAATATTTCCATCGGTCTTTTTCACAGACAGCAATGGGATTGCTGCTATCACAGGAATCAGTTCTGAAATACTGTCCCTCTGATCATTAGGCTCCCTGGAGTAATACACTGATCCAGATCTTCCCACCTAACACAAATCCATATCCCCATCTGAGTTCCAGATTTTAATGTGATTGTCTAATATAGAAAACATATATCATTTAACCCACTTAAACCTGAGTCAGCGCACCCCCTCCACACACACTACAAGAGGTTGTCTTTGAGATCAGCTGTTCCTTTGTAATCTGGGTTGTTCTGAATGATGACAATATGAACCTTCTTCCTAACCTGTCCTAACCCTTGAAAGGGGGTAATGTGCCATTAACACATGTATGCTTCAAGTTAATAATTCTGCTTTGTCTGACTGACATGGTTAATTTACAGAGGGATTAGGGTATGGTCGAATGGACAGATGTCCAACGGGGACATAAGGGGACTTCTTGCTAATGTCGGGATTACAAGGTTAGACATTATTTTTACGTTGATTTTTATAACAATTTGCTGATTTTTGATGGAAAGGGAGACAGTGAGAAGGAGCTAGAAAGTCGAGAAGGTTAGAGGTGGTGGTGTGGGGTGGGAGGGGAATAACAGAGGAACCAGGTATGGGTACAGACCATTTCTACATAGGCATGAACGTACAGGATCGAAATTATAAACAAGGGCACACGGTTCATTCTTTAATCATGATCAATGCTGTAATGTCTACAAAATACTCCAAACGTATGGGAGAAACTTCTATCGATGAGATGTCTTTGGGGATCTCCTGTATCCCCATATTTGTCGTTAATGTTGCTTTTCCATCACACAGCTGACTCATGTCTAGTGTCTTAGATTCTCCACAACACCCTTCTGTCAGTTCATTCACTGAAACCACGGACTCTCCTTGTTGTAACGGTGACATTCCCTGTCTGCCCGGTTATTTCTTGAAGTCAGTCAGCCCTTGAATTGTTTGTACATTGTTTCATCATGTCCCACCCAGCTGGCCACCAGTGCAGAGGCATTGGAGGAGGACGGTTTGGTCCACGTTGTTAGAGGCTGTGGACAGGCCGAGAAGGACAATGAGGGAGTTTTCCTCTGTCACATTCACATCGGGTGTCATTGGTGACTTTGGGAAGAGCTGTTTCAATACCGTGACAGGGACAGAGATCTTATTGGAGGGATTTAAACATGGAGTTCTGGGAAATGTGGACATGGATTTGGGAGGTGATCAGGACTTTGGAGAGCGAAAGGAGGTGGGAGCTGGAGCGGGAGTTTAATAGGATCGTGGGGTCAAATGTTGGTTTTATTGAGGACAGGTGATGTTGGCAGATTTGAAGGAGAGATGGGCAGTACCAGGAGCAAAGTGAGCTCTGAGAGGGCAGGAAAGGGAGATTGGAGAGAAACTGGAGAAAGATGTGGATTCAGAGCTCGGACATGGGGGATCTTTAGAGACAGTTTGTCCCGATGGGCTAGTGGAAGGGAAGAAAGCAGCAGAGGCAGCTGATCAGTGATAATGTCTTAGGGATAGTAAAAAGATTCAACATCATGTATTTAATAGAAAGCTTAATGATTTTATTTTTATCCAGAATATTAACACCTATAACTGGGCTGGAGTTTACTAACATCAGCAGAAACAGATCCCAGTGAAACATGGTTCAGTTGCAAAACTCAATCACTGTAGTTTCTTGTGAACCTGCTGGTGTCTCAGCAGGTTGGATGACTGAGTGAAACCTTTCCCACACTCAAAGCAGGTGAACGGTCTCTCCCCTGTGTGAACTCGCTGGTGTTTCAGGAGGTTGGATGACTGAGTAAATCCCTTCCCACACACGGAGCAGGTGAACGGCCTCTCTCCAGTGTGAACTCGCTGGTGTGAAATAAGATTAGCTGATCGCCTGAACCCAGTCCCACAGTGAGAGCACCTGAACAGTCTCTCGTCAGTGTGAACATGTTGATGGGACACCAGGTCCCCGGAACTTTTATAGCACTTCCCGCAGTCTGGACATTAAAAAGGTCTCTCCTCACTGTGAACTCGCTGGTGCATCAACAGATGGGATGAATCAGTGAATCCCTTCCCACATTCTGAACAGGTGAAATGCCTCTCTCCAGTGTGACCATGCTGGTGTCTCAGCAGGTTGGATGATTGAGTGAATCCCTTCCCACACTTGGAACAGATAAATGGCTTCTCCCCAGTGTGAATACGTTGGTGCACAGTCAGATGAGACGATCGCCTGAACCCAGTCCCACAGTAAGAGCAGCTGAACAGTCTCTCATCAGTGTGAATGCGTTGATGGGACATCAGTTCCCAGGAACTTTTGTAGCACTTCCCACAGTCCAAGCATTTAAAAGGTCTCTCGTCAGTGTGAACTCGCTGGTGTTTCAGGAGGTAGGATGAACGAGTGAATCCCTTCCCACACTCGGAGCAGATGAACAGTCCCTCTGCTGTTTGACTGCACCGATGTCTTTCCATGCAATTGAATCCCTTCCCACAGTCCCCACATTTCCACGGTTTCTCCCTGTTGGGACTGCATTTATGTGATTAACAGATTAGATGATTGGCTGAAGCCTTGTCCACACACACAACACGTGTATGGTTTCTCCCCACTGTGAACGGTGCATTTTCCTTCCATGTTCAAAATCCGATGAAATTCAGGCTACGATAAACTGTGCAACTCCATCAAATCCTGATGTGATGTTTGGTTTCAGTTTCCTGACTGCAAATCCTCTCCTTCTAATATCCTGTGGAATTGATTTAAAACAGAAAGAGGGAGTGAGAGAGAACCAACAAAGGCAGGTTGTGAAACTGAGCTGAATGAATCTGGGAATTTGTGGGGCCGGCACGAGGAAAAAGTGACCACGAAAGATGCTGGATTGTCACAAAAACTCAACTGGTTCACTAAGGTCCACCAGAGAAAGGACCTTCTACACAGTCTGTGCACATAAATTTCAAAATTGTGCCTGAACACCAAGGTCTAGGTCATAGGAGCAGGAGTCCTAACACTGACTCCTGGGGAAATCCACTTTCAACCTTCCTCCATTCTGAAAAATAATTTATCTCTGTATCCTGTCACCCAGTTAATTTTGTACCCATGTTGCTGCTGCCCATTTTGTTCTATGAGCTATAACTTTGCTCACAAGTCTGTTATGAAGACCATGTACACCACATTAACAGCATTATCCTCATCAACCACACTGTTAACTCTTGAAAAACCTTAAGCAAGTTAGTTTAACATGATTTTCCCTTAACAAACTTGTGCTGGCTTTCCTGAATTAGCCCACATTTGCTTAAGTGACTATTAATTTTGTCCAGAATTATCACTCCCAAGGTTAAACTGACTGGTCTGGAAGTTGCTGGGCTTATCATTACACCCTTTTTGAACAAAGGTGTATGGTTTGCAATTCTCCTGTCCTCTGTCACCACTCATGGGTCTGAAGAAGATTGGAATAATATGGTCAGTGCCTCCACAATTTCCACTCTGAATTCCCTCAGTATCCTTGGATACATCTCATCCAATCCTGGTGCCTTGTCAACTTTATCAGACAGCCTATATAATACCTTCTCCTTATCAATATTAAACACCACAAGTGTTTGAACTACTTCCTCTTTAACCATGACCTGTGCAGCATCATCTTTGGTAAAGACAGATGCCAAATATTCATTTATACCTCATCCATACCCCTTGTCCCAATGGGTAAATCACCTTTTTTTTAAATCCCTAATCAGCCCCTGTCTCCTTTTACCGCCCTGTTACTAGGTATCAGCCAGAGAAAGCGTTTTGATTTCCTTCCATGTTAGCTGCCAGTCTCTTCTCATACTCTCTCTTTGCTTCTCTTACTTGCTTTTTCCAATTTCTCTCTGAATATCCTTTCTTTATCCTGTCTCTCGGTTGTATTAGCCACCTGATATCTCTGTTAGCAGATTTATTCATCTTCATCTTAATCTCTTCTCTTATTTAGTGAGCTGTGGATATGTTCGCCACACCTTCCTCATTTGTAAGAATAAGTCATTACTATGTCTGATCTATTTCCTCTTTAAGGCAGCCCATTCCTCAATTACAGTTTTTCCTGCCAACCTTTGATTCCACTTTACTGGGTCAGATCCATTCTCACCCTATTGAAGTTGGCTTTCCCCAGTTAATTATTCTTTCTCCTACAAGTAATCTTTGCCCACAGACAGACAGGCCAACTGTTTACCTTCCAGATTTAAAGGCCGATGATATTCAGGTCCTCACGAATCGAGTGACTCTGCCAGATCTGAATTGATGTTTGATTTGAGTTTCCCATCTGTCCTTAACTTCTAAGATCCAGTAAAAGAAATTTACAAAAACACTAGCCGCCAGTCCAGGACAGAAATTGAGAAGAGACAAACATTTCTCTTGGTTTGAGTTTGCTGTGTGTAAATCCTCCCCTGCTAACCCCCTGTAAAAGGAGTTTCCAAAATCCATCCCTGTCAGTCCAGGATAGAAATTTACAACATCCTCTCCTCCTGCTACCTGCACCAGGATGGCCGCGCATGCGCCCTGCTGCACATTGCCCCTGTGAAGATGGCGGTTGTTAACTCGGGGCTGTCTCCGAGAGGAGACGCGGGTCAGAGTTGTCGCCTCTCCGTTCGGTGTAACCGCAGGACCGGTAGCTTCTTATTCAAGATTTCAGACCTTCACAGGGTCTTCATGAAGCCTCCCCGCCCACTCCGCCGCCTCCATCCCTCCCCCACTCACCGGCTCCTTTTACTCGCCTGTGTTCGCCATTTTTCCGCGTCTTCCAACAGCTCCAGGTACAGATGGTACTGCGCATGCTCCAGTCAGAGATCGCAATGCGCATGTACCAGTCACTGCCAGCTACTGCGCCTGCGCGAGGACCGCCTGTCGTCAGGATAGAGCACATTCTGCCCCCCACTGAATGCTAGGTAAACGTACCGCCATTGAAAGGCCTTTTCTGATAAGATAATTATGTTTTATGATCCGATGATGATTGGCGCCATAGGGCCAATATATAAAATTATTAATATTGATATGGCAACCATTGTGCACGGCCCCTCCACCATAGTTCTGTCCTGGGTGTAATTAACAACAGAACAAACCCTGACAGTTAGATCTGAACTCACTGGAGTCTCAGCAGCGGCGCAGACAAGTGATTTTTCTTCCCATATTCTGACTACTGAAACTCTGTTTTGTCAGTTGGCATGCAGCAATTGTGGATCTAATCCTTTGACCTTCTCAAATTGGAGTGTTAGCAGGTGGGCAGTGAGCAAAGGGTTGCATACATGAAGTATCTGAACGGTCTCCCACAGGTATGACTGTGCTGCTGTGTCAGAAAATGGAATAACGAGGTGAATCCATTTCCACATTCAGCTGGTGTGATTTCATGGTGTGATTTTGCAACATGAGTTTCAGCTCACACTGGGATCTCAAACCCTTCTAAGAATGTGCTCTACATTCTCAACCACAGTTAGAGAAAGGTGGTGCTGTAAATCTGAAATAAAAAAACAAAATATTGGAATTTTCAGCAGATCTGGCAGTGTCTGTGGATAGTGAAAGATGTATTTAAATTTCAGGGCTGTGACTTTCCATCAGAACTGCACTGCATCAGTGAGCAGACTTGAAAACTTAACTCTATTTTTCAATTCACAGATTCTCCTGCATTTGCAGAGTATTTCCATGATTTTCTGCTTTTATCTCTGATTGAAGAAGTTGCATATGAATTGTGCATTAGATTTATTGATGACTAACGTATATTTATTCTCAACCATCTACAAGTGGAAAACTCTTCCACTTGTCTACCCTGTCAAACTCATTCATTATCTTAAAGGCCTTAGTCAAGTCATCCCTCACTTTCTTTTCCAGAGGAAAACTTTTCAATCTGTTAAATCTTTGTGAATTTGACATATTTTCCAATTCTGGCATCATTCCAGTAAATCATTTTTGCACCATACCCAGTGCTTCACTCCTTCCTATAATATGGAGGCAGAGCTAATCTGAGCATCAAAGTCACATTGTCCCAAATTCCTGTATGTTGTAAGGATCATTCTGGCAGTGGGAGAGGGAATGTGGTTTCGAGCTGTTATTCACCATCCCCTGTTTCAGCCATTCTCCCACGAGCTGAAAATAAGATTAGATGAAATGAGCCAGTCTGTGACATGATCCATCAATTACAAAGTTGTCTCTCAGCCTTACAGTGAAGCAGAGGGTATTTTTCATTCTAAATTTGCTAATTATACCATTAAGAATACCTGTCAGAGAATGACTAGATTTCAGCATGGGGCCAGTGTAAAGCTCATTTAACATGATTACCAAGCAGTGAAGAGGTGAATTTGTAATTCACATGCACCTTGTTTGTGCATTTCCCAGATTAATAGTTGCACTGAGTCTGTTGTTCTCCATCTTGATTTGTTCAAGATGAAAATCCATAAATATTTGGGCACTAAGGGATATGGTGATAGGATGGGAAAGTGGAGTTGAGCTGGAAGAACATTTAATGGTGGAGCAGGCTCAAGGGGCCTTTTGGTCCAACCCTGCTCCTATTTCTTCTGTTCTTATGAACATCAGTGTGTATCATTTCCATTCAAGCACAGCAGATGCAGCAGCACCCGTCCACCTCCTCCCTTCCCACATTCCAGGGCCCAAAACACTTTCCAAGGGGCACAGTGATTTACTTGTACTTCTTGCTATTCAGTATTGTCTATTCACTGACCACAGTGCGGTGTTCTCTACATTGAGGAGATTAAATCCCAATTGGGTAACTGCTTTGTGGAACATCGCCTTTCAGTCTCCAAGTGTGACCCTGAGGTCCTGGTCATTTACCAGTTTATTCTCCACCCACTCCCACTCTGACCTCGGCCTCCTGCACTGTTCCAATGAAGCTCAATGGAAGATCGAGGAACAGCAGCCCATCTTTCATTGGGCACTTTACATCCTTCTGGACTCAACATTCATTTTGACAATTTCAGATCATAACCACTGCTCCCATTTTTTCTGACAGTAGGTGCTGGTAATGGTTCTTCTTTTACCATTTATCCCTCCTCTGGGCCTGTGTTGTTTCTCCACTTGTCCCATTAGTTTATTTCCTTGTCTCATTATCACCCAATGCTGCCTTGCACCATCAACCCCTTTGTCATTTAATCACGAGTTCAGGCTCGGACAAGGGGGATCTTTAGAGATAGTTTGTCCCGGTGGGCTAGTGGAAGGGAGGGAAGCAGCAGAGGCAGCTGATCAGATTGTCTCAATCTTAGTGACAAAGAAGCTCCATGAGCTCCTCACACTTGTTGCTGGAGGTGGGGATGGAGGAGACAGGGGAGAGGGAGAGCCCTTCAAAAGGAACTAACTTGTGCTAGAAATATCAAAACGACTCAACTGTTCATCGCAAAGCTGGTTTATTCCAATTTTATACAGAATCTGTAACTGGGCTGGAGTTTATTAACATCAAAAAGGAACTAACTTGTTAAAAATAGTAAAAAGGTTCAACACATTGTGTTTTACACAATGCTGATTTATTTGACTTTTATCTAAGTGGGCTGGAGTTTATTAATGTCTACAGAAACACACTATTAATGAACATAATTCAGTCCTGAATGTTATTAAGAGCAAAATCCCATCACGACAGCTACTTGTGAACTTGCTGGTGCAACAGCAGGTTGGATGACTGACTGAATCCCTTCCCACATTCGGAGCAGGTAAATGGCCTCTCTCCAGTGTGAACTCTGTGGTGTCTCAGCAGGTGGGATGACTGAATAAATCCCTTCCCACATTCGGAGCAGGTAAATGGCCTCTCTCCAGTGTGAACTCTCTGGTGCAGCAGCAGGCTGGATGACTGAATGAATCCCTTCCCACACCTGGAACAGGTGAACGGTCTCTCTCCAGTGTGGACTCGCTGGTGTGCGATGAGTTGAGATGATCGTCTGAACCCAGTCCCACAGTGAGAGCACCTGAACGGTCTCTCATCAGTGTGAACACGTTGATGGGACTTTAGTTCCACAGAACTTTTGAAGCACGTCTCACACTGTGGGCATCTAAAAGGTCTCTCATCTGTGTTAACTCGCTGGTGTCCCATGAGGTTGGCTAATTGAGTGAATCCCTTCCCACGTTCAGAGCAAGTGAATGGTCTTTCCCCAGTGTGAGTGCACCAATGAGTTCCCAGTTCCAATGGGGATTTGAATCTCTTCCCACAGTCCCCACATTTCCACGGTTTCTCTCCATTGTGACAGCATTTATGTTCCATCAGGTCAGATGATCGGCTGAAGCCTCGTCCACACACAGAACACGTGTACGGTTTCTCCCCACTGTGAACGGTGCTTTTTCCTTCCATGTTCAAAATCTGAAGATACTCAGTTTAAGATAAATTAGGCGACTCCATCAGATCCTGATGTGATGTTTGGTTTCAGTTTCCCAACTGCAAATCCTCCCCCTCTAATACCCTGTGGAATTGATTTAAAACAGGAAAAAGGGAGTGAGAGAGAACTCACAAAAACACAAAGGCAGGTTGTGAAATTGAGCTGAATGAATCTGGGAATTTGTGGGGCCGGCACGAGGAAAAAGTGACCATGAAAACTGCTGGATTGTCATAAAAACCCAACTGGTTCACTAATGTCTATCAGGGAAGGGAACCTGCCACCCGGTCTGGGCCTACACAAGACTCTGGCCTCCATAAGAACATACAAAATAGGAACAAGAGAAGTCCTAACATCCTGTCGAGCCTGCTCCACCATTCAATACGATCGTGGCTGATCTTGGGCTTCAACACCACTTTCCCACCCAATCCCCATATCCCTCGACTCCCTGAGAGACCAAAAATCTCCCCATCTCAGCCAGAAATATATTCAATGATGGAGCATCCACAACCCACTGGGCTGGAGAATTCAATGTGACAGAGAGAGAAAGAGAGAGGAGTGGGAGAGACAGAGAGAGAAGGTTACTAAACAAAGCACAGGCTGTCAGTAAACAGAATTCAAGTGCATGGGATTGGGGTAATATCCTGTTTTAGATTGAGAATTGGTGAACAGACAGAAAACAGAGGGTCGGAATAAATGTCTCATTCTCAGGATGACAGGCAGTTATTTGTGTGATACTGCAAGGATCGGTGCTTGGCCCACAGCCATTCACAAACTATACAAATGATTTGAAGGCACTCATTTAACGAAAACCTAAATTTTCACATTCTCATCCTTGTTTTCCTCCATGGTTGTGATCATTCCTATCTCTGTAACCTCCTCCAGCCTCACAATCGCCCCGAGATATCTGCTCTTCTCGAATTCGAGAATTACTGATTTTAATAATTCCATCACTGGTTGCCATTCTGTCAGTTTCCAAGACTCTAGAATTCCCTCCCTAAACCACTCCGCCTCTCTACCTCATTTGCATCCTTTAAGATATTCCTTCAGACCGACCTCTTTGACCAAATTATTGGCCACTTGCCCGAGTATCTCACTGGTTTCTAACATTTCTGTGAAATGTCTTGGTAAACTATATAACAATAAATGTGTGATGTAAACACAAATTGTTGTTGTTGATTTGGAGATATATCAATGTCCCTTCCTCATTGCTGTGTGAATAACCTGTAGCTCCTTACCTAACAGCATTGTGCGAGCACCTTCGCCACACAGACTTAATTAGTAATGGGTTGAAAGGTTATGGGGAGAGGGAGGGAAATTGGAGTTGAGGCCAAAATGAGATCAGCCATGATCATAATGAATGGCGGGGCAGGCTCGAGGGGCTGAATTGCCCACTCCTGCTCCTAGTTCTTATGTTCTTATGTTCAAGGATCTATGGACACGCACACCAAGGGTCTGTACTTCCTCGGGTCCTACCATTCATCATGTACTCCCTTGCCCAGTTAGTCCTCCCAAAATGCATCACCTCACACTTTTTGGGATTAAATTCCATTTTCCACTGTGCTGCCCATCTGACCAGCCTGTCTATATCGTCCTGTTGTCTAAGGGTTTCCTCCTCGCTATTTACCACACTAGTGATTTTTTTGTGTTACCTGTGAACTTACTGATCATACCTCCTACATTCATGTCTACATCATTAATGTCCACTAAAAAAGGGACCCAGCACCAAACCCTGCAGTACGCCACTGGACACAGGCTTCCAGTCACAAAAACAACCTTTGACCATCACCCTCTGCCTCCTGACACTGAGCTAATTCTGGATCCAATTTGCCAAATTGCCCTGGATCACATGGGCTCTTACCTTCTGGACCTGTCTCCCATGCCAGACCTTGTCAAAAGCCTTAGAGAATTCCATGTGGACTACATCAATTGAACTACCCTCATCTACAAACGTCGTCACCTCCTCCAAAAATTCAATCAAATTTGTTAGACATGATCTCTCACTGACAAAGCCATGCTGACTATCCTTGATTAATTCTTGCCTCTCCAGGTGGGGATTAATTCTGTCCCTCAATGTTACCAAAAGTTTTCCCTCCACTGATGTTTGACTCTCTGGCCTATAGTTCCCTGGTTTATCCTTACCATTCTTCTTTAATGGTACCACATTAGCTGTGCTCCAGTCCTCTGGCACACCTCCTGTGGCCAGAGAGGATTTGAAAATTAATGTCAGGGCCCCTGAAAGCTCCTCCCTTGCCTCCCACAGCACCTGGGATACATCTCATCTGGGCCTGGGGATTAATACACTTTGAAGGCCCAATAAAACCGCTAATACCTCCTCCCTCTCAATACTCATTTGTTCAAGTGTATCACAGTCCCCCTCCCTGATTTCTATACCTACATCGTCCTTCTGTGTAGTTAATACAGATGCAAAGTACTCATTTAAAACCTCACCTACATCTTCCAGCTCCTCACACAGATTGCCATTTTGGTCCCTGATGGGCCCTAATCTTTCCCTGATTATCCTCTTGCCCTGAATATACTTATAAAATGCCTTTGGATTTTAATTTATTTCACCCAGCTGTGTTTTTCATGCCCCCTCCTCGCCTTCCTAATTTCTTTTTTAAGTAACCCCCTGCACTTTCTCTACCCCTCAAGGGCTCCTGCTGTTTTGAGCCCTCGGTATGTACCATAAGCTTCCCTTCCCGCCCCCACCACCCCCCCCCCCCCCACCCCATCTAATCCTGTCAATTCCTCAACATTCCGGTTTCTCTGGACTTGTTGGTCCTTTGTGGGAAAACGTTGGCCCTGCACTCTCACTATTTCCTTTTTGAATGACTCCCACTGCTCCGATGTTGATTTTCCTACAAGTAGCTGCTCCCAGTCCACTTTGGCCAGGTCCTGTCTTCTCATATTGAAATTGGCCTTCCCCCAATTCAAAACCCTTAGTTTTGATCCATCTTCGTCCTTTTCCATAACTACTTAAATCTTACCGAGTTATGGTCATTATCACTGAACTGCTCCCCCACTGACACTTCTACAACTTGCCCAGCTTTGTTCTCTAAAAGGTCCAGCACCTCTCTTGTAGGACTTTCTATGTGCTGGCTTCAAAATCTCTCCTGGATACATTTGAAGAATTCAGCCCCCTCAAAGTCTTTCATACTTTGTCTATCCCAGTTAATATTGGGGAAGTTGAAATCCCCGACTATTATTACCCTATTATTTTAACACTTCTGAGATTTGCCTACGTATCTGCCCTTCTATCTCTCCCTGACTGTTTGGGGGTCTATAGTATGCTCCCAACAATGTGATTGTGCCCTTTTTGTTTTTTAGTTCTACCTATGCAGCCTGATTTAAGGAACCTTCTAAGATACCATCCCTCCTTACTGCAGTAATTGACTCCTTGATCAATATTGTGACACCACCTTCTCTTTTTCAACCTCTGTCCCCTTCCTGTCTCACCTGAAGGTTCTATACCTCAGAATATTGAGCTGCCAGTCCTGCCCCTCCCTCAGCCATGTCACCGTGATAGCAATGATATCATATCCCCATGTGTTAATCAGCATCTGCAACTCATCTGCCTTACTCACAACACTCCTTACATTAAAATAAATGTCATCCAGCCTTGCCATGTTGCCTTGTGCCTTAACTTGACTATGTACACTCTGCCTTCCAGACTGACTTGTTTTTTCTTATATACTTGTATGTACATCACCCCCTACTATACCTCCACTCAGTATCCCACCCCCATGCCAAATTAGTTTAAGAGCCCACCGACAGCACTAGCAAATCTCCCCGCAAGGTTCCCCACACCTTTTAAAGGACTTCTCACACTTAAATTAAAAGGTCTCTTGTCAGTGTGAATGTGCTGGTGGCCCAGCAGGTAGGATGATGTCCTGAACCTTTACCACACTGTGAACAACGAACAGCCCCTCGCCAGTGTTAATTCAATGTGTTTCAGCAGGTCAGTCCATGGAGACAAACATTTCTCTGGGTTGGAGTTTGCTGTGTGTAAATCCTCCCCTTCTAACCCCCTGTAAAAGGAGTTTCCAAACTCGGTGTAAACTGGGCTCCGGGAGTTTCTGATCCGGGTTTGGAGTCCTACACCGGGTGTTTGTGAACCCTCCCAGTCCACCCTCCGGCTCCATTCCTCTCCTTCACTCGGCCCTTTCTCACCCGCTGGACTTTAAATTCCACCGCAACAAAAACAAAAATACCTGGAAAAACTCAGCAGGTCTGACAGCATCTGCTGAGAGGAACACAGTTAACGTTTCGAGTCCATATGACTCTTCAACAGAACTAAGTAAAAATAGAAGAGAGGTGAAATATAAGCTGGTTTAAAGGGGGTGGGACAAGTAGAGCTGGATAGAGGGCCAGTGATAGGTGGAGATAACCAAAAGATGTCGCAGACAAAAGAGCAAAGAGGTGTTGAAGGTGGTGATATTATCTAAGGAATGTGCTAATTAAGGGTAGAAAGCAGGACGAGCAAGGTACAGAGAGCCCTAGTGGGGGTGGGGGGAAGGAAGTGAAAAAGGCTAAAAGGTAGAGATAAAACAATGGATGGAAATACATTTAAAAATAATGGAAATAGGCGGGAAAAGAAAAATCTATATCAATTATTGGGAAAAAAAATCCACCGCCTTCGTCCCGGTCCCCCGCCCACACTGCGCATGCTCCACTCCCAGCAGGCTCCGCCCCTCTCACTCCGATTGGCTGGAGAACCAATTGCTCCCGCTCGGTCCTCCAACCACGCCCCTTCTTCCTATTGGTCCGGAGCTGCCGCCAATCATTTGAAGTCGGAACATGCGCAGTTGGTGGAGACAAACGGGAGATCGAGCGAGCGGATTTAAAATGCGGGTTTAACAAAGACCGAATGCAGATCCAGAACCGAAAATAAACGTGTGAACAGAGATAGGGCCGGCGGATGAATTTGGAAGCTTCATAAACTCACGGTACCGGCCCCAATCCCTCAATAAGAAGCCACCATCCCCGGGTTTGTTCGGCGCTGCGGGAGAAATGCCCGAGTTAACGGCCGCCATCTTTATAGGGGCAATGTGGAGATTGGCGCATGCGCGGCCGCCATCTTGATGGGTCAATGTGCTACAGGGCGCATGCGCAGCCGCCATCCTCACGGGGACAATGAGCAACAACCCGAGGGAGACGTCCATAAAATGTGTGTTCACCAGGAGTTTTAGATCAGCAACAATAGAATTATAAACCCATAGTCACTCAGCAGCACAGAATTTAAGTATTGCTGAAAAAGGGAGACATATTGCTGATATTTCATGTTGCACTCCTCTGGACAGATGCAAAAAAAACAAATTTCTGAGCGAATAACAATTTGTGCCGCACAAGGAAAGGGTGTTGACTGGTTGGCCAGTCAGCTCTGATTGGTCAAGGCATTACCATGGAGAATTCACCAAAGAGCTATCATCCTCCATGCTTTTGTTTAATTCAACAAACGGCCCCATCCCTGGACATGCACCTTCTGTCTGCAGTGGTCAGTTCCCTGTGTATGAATATATGCAGCTTCTAGCAAGCAAAAGTAAGCCACATTTTGAGCCCGACTTATAATCTTTGAAATTTGATGTTCTTGCGCCTGTCCTGATGAGTACAAGAGAAAAGGTTTCAACAGAATGTCTCTTTTTTTAGCAATACTCAAGTGTCTTAAAGGGGGAAAATGTGGTAGACAGAGGGAGAGGTGTAGGGAGAGAATTTCAGAATTTGGGAACGAGGGAACTTAAGGCAAGGTCATTAATGCTGGAGCGATTAAAATGGAGAATGTACAAGCTATCAGAATTCGAGCAGTGCAGATATCTCAGAGGGTTGTAGGGCTGGAGGAGATTACAGAGATAAGGAAGGGCGAGGCTATGGAGGGATTTGAAAACAAGGATGAGAATTTTAAAATCAAGTTGTTGCTTGACCGGGATCCAAGACAGGTCAGGAAGCAAATGGGTGACAGAGGAACAGGACTTGCTACGAGTGACGACGTGGACAGCAGACTTTTGGATGGCTTCACATTTACGGAGAGTAGAATGTGGGAGACCAGCCAGGAGTGTGTTGGGATAGTCGTTCAAGTCTGGAGGTAACAACAGCTGTGATGAGGGTTTCAGCAGCAGATGCACTGAGACGGGGTGAGGGCGGGTGATGTTGCAGAGGTGATCTTAGTGACGGCACCGATATGAGGTCAGAACCTGATCTTGAGATCAAATGTAACACCGAGGTTATCAACAGACTGGTTTAATCTCAGACTGTTCCCAGGGAGAAGGATGGAGTTGGTATCTAGGGAATGGAGATTGGAGCAGGGACTGAAAACAGTGTCTTCAGTCTTCTCAGTGTTTAATTGGAGTTAATTAGTTATCAGGAAGAGAAGCAGTAACCAGAATGGACCATGAGACTGATCCCAGGTTTAACTTAGTTAGAGAGGGAGAGAAGGAAGGAAGGAAACCCAGGGAGGTTTGGAGAAACCATCTTTACAATCACTCATTAAATCTCCACACAGTAAGTTTTGGACATAAGGTTAATGTCTGCTATTCTGTAAGGTCGGTCAGGGGGTTTCAGATTAATGTTTTGTCACGAGTAATGAGTGAAGTGAATGATGAAACATATTGTTATCTTCAGTTGGACAAATTTGTAACAAAGATACAGGAAGAATTATCCAAAATTCTGTTTGGCTTCAGCACAGGGAGGAGGGAGAGTGTGGGACGGGGATTTGCAGCTTTGGGAGAAGAAGACAGGAAATAATGTTCCATAGAAATGAGAATTGTCTGCTCTGAATTTCTATCCTGTTCTTATAGTGATCACTTTTGTAAACTCCTTTTACAGGGTATCGGAAGGGGAGGATTTACAGAGGGGAACTCAAACCAAACATCACATCAAGATCTGACAGAGTCACTTGATTCATCAGGACCTGAATATTATTGTCTTTGAATGTCGAAGGAGAAATATTTGTCTGTTCTGTCTGTGGGAAAAGATTTCAAACATCAGTGAGTCTGTAAAAGCACCGAGACACATACACCCCTGAATGAGAGTGTTCCAGTGAACTGACAGTGGAAAGAGCTTTAACCAGTTACACAGCCTGAAATAACATCACACCATTCACAGCAGGGGGACATTGTACACGTGTTCTATATGTGGACAAGGATTCAACTGATCATCAAACCTGGAGAGACACAGGGACACCTGCACCATGGTGCCCCCTAGTTCTGCACTCACCCACAAGAGGAAACATCCTTTCAACCTCCACCTTGTCAAGGCCATTCAGGATCCTGTATACTTCAGTCAAATCACTCCTCCCTCTTCTAAACTCCAGTGGAAAAAAGCCCAGTCTGTCCAACCTTTCCTCATAAGACAGCCCGCTCATTCCAGGTAACAATCTAGTGAACATCCTTTGAACCACCTCCAATACATTTATATCCTTCCTTAAATAAGGAGATCAAAACTGCACACAGTATTCAAGGTGCAGTCCTGTATAACTGAAGCATAACATCCTTACTTTTATGTTCAACCCCTCTCGTAACAAAGGATAGCATTCCATTAGCCTTATTAATTACTTGCTGTACCTGCATACAAACTTTTTGTGACTCATTTACTCGAACACCTAGGTCCCCCTGCACCTCAAAATTATGCAGCCATTCTCCATTTAATCAGTACTCTGCTTTTTTGTTCTTCCTGCCAAAGTGACTAACTTCACATTTTCCCACATTTCACTCCATTTGCCAGATCTTTGGCCACTCATTCAACCTATCTACATCCATCTGCAACCTCCTCGTGTCCTCTTCACAACTTACTTTTCTACCTACCTTTGTGCCATCTGCCAATTTCGTTACCACGTCTTCACTCCCCTCAAATAAGTCATTGATGTAAATCATAAAAAGTTGAGGCCCCAGCACAGATCCCTGTGGGACTCCATTCATCACATCCTGCCAATCAGAAAAAGACCCATTTACACATACTCCCTGCTTTCAGCCATCCAGCCAATCTCCTATCCAGGCTAATAAGTTACCCCCTACACCATGCGCTTTTATTTTCCATAATAATCTTTGATGTGGCACCTTATCAAACGTCTTCTGGAAATCCAAGTCCAGTACGTCTATAGGCTCTCCTTTATCCATTGCGCATGTTACTCCTTCAAAAAAACTCCAATCAGTTGATTAAACATGATTTTCCTTTCACAAAACCATGCTGACTCTTCCCGATTGCCTTGAGCTCTTCTAAGTGCCCAGCTATAACCTCCTTAATGATTGATTCTGATAACTTCCCCCCGACAGATGTCAAGCTAACTGGCCTATAGTTTCCTGTTTTCTGCCTCCCTCCCTTCTTGAATAGAGGGGTTATATTTGCTACTTTCCAATCTGATGGAACCTTTCCAGAATCTAGCGAATTTTGGAAAATTAACACCAGCGCACCAACTACCGCATTAGCCGCCTCTTTTAAGACCCTAGGATGTAGTTCATTGGGTCCCAGAGATTTGACATCAGCAGCTCCTTCAATTTGCTCAATACCATTTCCCCAGTGATTTCAATTTCAACAAGTTCCTTTCTCCTGTCACCTTCTGATTTGCAGCTATTACTGGAATGTTTTTTGTATCCTTTATATTGAACCCAGAAGCAAAATATTATTCATTTCTTCCACCATTTCCTTATCTACTATTAACTCCCCACTGTCACCCTCTAGAGGACCAACACTCACTTTGCTCACTCTTTTCCTTTTTAAGCACCTGTAGAAACACTTGCTATCCATATTTACATTTCTAGCAAACTTCCTCTCACACTCTAATTTCTTTCTCCTGATTAACCTTTTATGCATTTTCGACTGTTCGTTATATTCTGTCCAATCATCTGTCCTGCTGCTCATCTTTGTGGAGTCGTATGCTTTTTCCTTAAGCTTGATGCTTTTCTTAACTTCTTTAGTTAACCACAGATGGTGGGTCCTCCCCTTATAATTTTTCTTTATGGTCGGGATGTACTCATTCTGAATACTTTGAAATATCCCCTTAAATGTCTGCCACTGCTTCTCTAGTCATCTCTCCTCTAGCCTAGTTTCTCAGTTCACTTCGGCTAGCTCAGCTTTCATCCCCACATTGTTGCCCTTATTTAAGTTTAAGATACTAGTCTTTGACCCACTCTTCTCCCTTTCAAACTGGATGTAAAATTGAACCATATTGTGCTCGCTGCTACCTAGTAGTGCCCTTACTCTGAGGTCATTAATTAATCCTGTTACATTACACAATACCAAGTTAAATATAACCTGCTCTCTGATTGGCTCCTGAACATGCTGCTTCAAGAAACTATCTCAAAAGCATTCTAAGAACTCCTCATCCAGGCTATTACTGCCAATCTGATTTTTCCAGTTAATGTGTAGATTAAAATCACCCATGATTATTGCCGTCCCTTTATCACAAGCACATAATATTTTCTCTTGAGTACTTTGCCCTCCACTATGGCTGCTGTTAGGGGCCTGTCAACCACTCCCACTAATGACTATTTTTCCCCTACTAATCCTCATCCTGATCTCCTGATCCAAGGTCATCTCTAACTATTGCACCAATGCCCTCTTTGATTAACAATGCAACCCCTCCACCTTTACCGAGCTTCCTATTCTCCTTGAATGTCATGCACCCCTCAATATTAAGGACCCAATCTTAGTTGTCCTGCAGCCACGTCTCCATAATTACTATCAGATCATATGTGGGTCATCAATTCATTTACTTTGTTTTGAATGCTATGTGCATTCAGATAGAGAGCCTTCAGTCTTGTCTTATTGTTACCGTTGTAACATCTAGTCTTGACTGTTGATTTATTCTTAGGTTTTTTCTCTCAGTCCTTTCCTGCCTTTCTCTGACCTCATTTCTCATATTACTATTTTGCTCTCCTGTCTTGACTCTACACCTTGAATTGCTACCTCTACCCAAGCTTGATCCCTCACCGCTCTTGTTTAGTTTAAAGCCTTCTCTACTTCCCTAGCTATGCGATTTGCGAGGACACCCATCCCAGCACGGTTCAGGTGTAAACCGTCCCAACGGTACAGCCCCCACTGTCCCCAGCACTGATACCAGTGCCCCACAAACCGGAACCAAGTTCTCCCACCCCAGTCTTTGAGCCACGCATTGGTCTCGCTAATCTTATTTGCCCGATGCCAGTTTTGACTTGGCTCAGGTAATAATCCAGAGATTATTACCTTTGAGTTTCTGCTACATAATTTGGTACCTAGCTCCTTATACTGACTTTACAGAACCTGTTTCCTAGTTCTACCTATGTCATTGGTACGTACATGGACTATGACAACTGGATTCTCCCCCTCCCATTGCAAGTCCCTCTCCAGCACTGAGCAGATGTCCCGAACCCTGGCACTGGGTAGGCAACCCAGCCGTCTGGACTCTCACTTTTTGCTGCAGAAAACAATGTCAATGCCCTCACTATACTACCCCTTACTACCACTACATTCCTTTTTGCTCCCCCTGCGTGAATGGCTTCCTGTACCACAGTGTCATGTCCAGCCAGCTCTTCCATCTTGCACATTTCACTTTCATCCACACAGGTTGTGAGCACCTCAAACCTGTTTGACACTTGCAAAGTCTGAGACCCCTCCACTACTGCCTGCTCAGTCCCATTACCTGCCTCACTGACAGTCACACCGTCCTGTCCCTCACTGCTGATCAAACAGATGACCCTCTTCTCAGAGGTGTAACTGTCTTCTGGAACAAAGTATCCAGGTATTTCTCCCCATCCCTTATGTTGCACAGTGTCTGCATTTCGGTTTCCAGATCAATAATCCTGATCCGGAATTCCTCAAGCTGCTTACACTTCCTGCAGACGTGTTTGTCATGGATCGCCTTGGCATCCAAAAGCTCCCACATCTCACAGCTGCAACAGAACCCCTGTCCTACCATTCTAACTTATGTTATTTAGTTAATTTACTTTAATTACTTTCTTCCTATGCATGCTACAATTTACTGTGTTTACTGAATGCTAGTACCACTGACAACTAAAGATTACATGCTTCTTAACAACAAGGTATGTGTATTAGATGTTTATTTAAGTAACTCTATTTTATTGCTTGTTTAAAATCTTTGTTGTTTTATTTGAATTTTAAAGTTTTCAAATTTTGGTTTGTTATTGTAAAGTTATTTTTATTTATAGATCTACCTGAACTCGCCTGTCCTAAGCTGGTTTCTCACACACTGTCCCTTCGACTGAACACTTATCGACCAATCAACGTACCAGCTTCCTGTGACATCACAGTTGCCTCTTTCCCTCCCACTCCTGCTGCCTCACAGCAGCTGCAACAGTGAAACAGCCCATTCCTCACTGAAATATCCCGTCTGTATTTATAGACGTTCCTCACTCAAATCCCCCGTCTGTATTTATAGACGTTCCTCACTCAAATCCCTGGTCAGTATTTATAGACGTTCCTCACTCAATTACCCCATCTGTATTTATAAGCGTTCCTCTCTCAAATCCCCAATTGGTATTTATAGGCGTTCCTCACTCAAATACCCCATCTGTATTTATAGACGTTCCTCACTCAAACCCCCAATCTGTATTTATAGAGGTTCCTCACTCAAATCCCCGGTCTGTATTTATAGACGTTCCTCACTCAAATCCCCCGTCTGTATTTATACACATTCCTCACTCCTCACTCAAATACCCCGTCTGTATTTATAGACGTTCCTCACTCAAACCCCCGTCTGTATTTATAGACGTTCCTCACTCAAAATCCCCATCTGTAGTTACGCTCCACACTCAAATCCCCGGTCTGTATTTATAGGCGTTCCTCACTCAAATCCCTGGCCTGTATTTATAGACACTCCTCACTCAAATCCCCGGTCTGTATTTATAGACGCTCCTCACTCAAATCCCCGGTCTGTATTTCTAGACGTTCCTCACTCAAATCCCCGGTCTGTATTTATAGGCGTTCCTCACTCAAATCCCTGGCCTGTATTTATAGACACTCCTCACTCAAATCCCCGGTCTGTATTTATAGACGCTCCTCACTCAAATCCCCGGTCTGTATTTTTAGACGTTCCTCACTCAAATCCCCGGTCTGTATTTATAGACACTCCTCACTCAAATCCCCCGTCTGTATTGATAGACGTTCCTCACTCAAATCCCCGGTCTGTATTTATAGACGCTCCTCACTCAAATCCCCAGTCTGTATTTATAGGCGCTCCTCACTCAAATCCCCGACCTGTATTTATAGGCACTTCTCATCTCCCGAGTATCTCCCACAGGTCCGATCCGCTCCAACTCCCAGCAAGGTAGAGGGATGGAGCCAGTGACTATGGAGTGGAGTTTGTAGCGAGGACTGAAGACAATGGCTTTCGTCTTCTCAATATTTAAATGGAGGAAATTTCTGTTAATCCAGTTCTCCCAGTATCCTTGGGTGCATCTCATTTGGCTCAGGTGACTTCACAACTTTAAAGTAAAAGCAAAATACTGCGGATGTTGGAATTCTGAAACAAAAGCAGAAAATGCTGGAAAAACTCAGTAGGTCTAACAGCATCTGTGGAGAGAGAACAAAACAGTGAGTCATACGGACTCGAAACATTAATTGTTTTTTTTTCATTCCACAGATGATCTCAGATCTGCTGAGTTTTTCCAGCAGGGACGGAGGAGTGGGCGGGGCTGGATGACCGAATGGGAGCAGCTGCTCCTCCAGCCAATCAGAGTGAATGAGGGGCGGGGCTGATCTCGGTTCTCCCTCATTGGCTGGAACTCTGCATCATTCTGAAAGCTGATTTGTCTCAAACTCCAGGAGAAAACTGGACCTTTCTGTTTGTGACTTTAAACAGATGAAACCCGGTGGGTGTGGAGCAGACATTTCAACATTTGTTACTGAAATGTGGGAACATGATAAAACAATGTACAAATAATTCAAGGGCTCACTTCAAGGAATGACGAGCCAGGCAGGGAAAGTCACCATTAGAACAAGTAGAATCCCTGGTTTCAATAAATGAACGGGCAGAAGGGTTAGGACAGGTTAGGGAGAAGGTTAATACTGTCATCATTCAGAACATCACATGGAAGCCCAGGCCTGGGAGAGGGGGATCCACCGCAGACATAGGAACAGGGGAACGAAAACAAAAAATGCCGGAAAAACACAGCAGATCTGAAAGCATCTGCGGAGAGAGAGACAGAGACAATGTTTCGAGTCCGTAAAACCCTTTTTCAGATCTAAAAGGAGGTGGAGATGTGGTGAAATATGTACTGATTAAAGGGGATGAATTTGCCCAATCTCTCTTCATAAGACAGTCCCGCCATCCCCGGAACAAGCCTGTGAACTTTCATTGCACTCCCTCTATGGCAATAATATCCTTCTGAGGCAAGGTGACGAAAACTGCACACACTACTCCAGGTGCGGTCTAAAAAAGATTCTAAACAATTGAAGCAAGACTTTACTACTCCTGTACTCAAATCCTCTTGTGGCAAAAGCTAACATTCCACGAGCCTTCTGAATAGCTTGCTGCATCTGCAGGTTAGCCTTCAGCGACTTATGGACAAGGACACCCAGGTCCCTTTGTACATCTAGACTTTCTAATTTCTTATCATTCAGGAAATACTCTGAACGTCAGTTCCTTCTGCCATTTTTCCACAATATATTCCATCTGCCATGTTCTTGCCCACTCACTAAGTCAAATCCTCCCATAGCTGCTTTACATCTACCTCACAACACATTCCCACCTCGCTTTGTATCATTTGCGAACTTGGAAGGATTACATTTGGTCCCCACATCCAAATCGTTAATATATATTGTGATCAACTGGGACCCATTTACTGATCCTTGTGGTACCCCACTAATCACAGCCTACCAACACGAGAATTACCCGTACTCTCTGTTTTCTGCCTGTTCACCAATCCTTAATCCATATCAGTGTATTGCCTCCTATCCCATGTAGGTTTATTTTGCTAATTAATATGTCAGATCCCAGTGACTTATCAACTTTCAATCCCATTCTTACTGATATTAATTTCCTTCAACTCCTTATTCTCCCTACTCCCTTGGATCTCTAAACCTGGGAGATTTCTTCTATCTTCCCCGGTGAAGGCAGACTCAGAATTATCATTTAGCTTCTCTCCCATTTCTCTATTCCCCGACTCTGCATGCAATGGACCCTCATTTGCCTAAAGCAGCTTTTAGAGTCTGTTTTTATCTTTTCTCTAGATTGCATTCATATGCTATTCTCCCTTTCTTTACCAGTTTCCTGGTCTTCTTTTGTTGTGTTCTAAAGGCCTCCCAGTCCTCAGGTTTACTACTACTTCTGGCAACTTTATAAGCCTTATCTTTAAATCTTATACCATCCTTAACTTCCTTTGTCAGCCACGGTTGACTGACGTTTTGGGGGTTCTGCACTTTGAAGGAAGGTGTATGTGCTGTAAGCTATGTAATAATTCTTTGAAGACTATCCATTGCCTCTGTACAGTTTAATGTATTTTCACATTCTATCTCAGCCAATTTCTCCCACACGCCTTCATAATTTCCTTTATTCAACTTTAACACCCTTGCTTCAGAGTGAACTACCTCATTTTCAAACATAGTATAAAATACTATAATATTGTGTTCACTCGCCCCTCAAGGTTCTTTTACAACAAGATTATTAATTTGTCCTTTTTTATTACATAATGCTAGATCTAAAATAGCCTGTCCTCGAGTCAGCTCCTCAACATACTGCTCTAGAAAACCATCCCCAACATACTCCAGAAATTCATCTTCCACAACATCAGTGCTCAATTGGTTTACCCAGTGTACATGTAGATTGAAGTCATCCATGATCAATGTATAGCCTATGCTACATGCTTCTATCATCTCCTGATTAATACATTACTATTACCATTACTATCTGGTCAGCTATGAACAACTCCAACCAATGTCTGCTGCCTTTTGCTAATTCTTAGCTCCACCCAAACAGATTCCACACATTGATCTTCCAAACTGAAATCTCCTTTACTAATGTACTGATCTCATCCCTTATTATCAGCACAACTCCACCTCTTTGTCAGTCTTTACTAAACTTCCAGTATCCATGAATATTCAGTTTGCAGTTTTTTGTCACCATGCAGCCATGTTTCCATAATGGCAATAATATCTTACCCCAATAATATCTTACTATTTGTGCCTTTTGATCATCGATTGCGAATGCTGTGCACATTCAGGGAGAGCTCCATTAATTTTGTCTTTTTAACATAATTCTGCATTCGAAGCAGACTCAATGCTCTGCTTTGTTTCTCCTGCCTTTTAGCCTCACTACTACTTCCTGTTACCCATTTTACTTCCTTCTCATTTTACACTTAAAGGAGGATGAGTAGAATAAATTAACAGTAACTTCATTTTGCGATACTTCTCCTAACTTTGCTTACTTTGGTTTACTTTATGACTCTATTTCACTTTGACTTGATTTAACGTTACTTCCCTATTGTTGGTGTTCCTTACTGAAATCCAGGCAGCTACCTCTTTATATATGTTATGCTTTTTTTTTCTAGTTTTAAGCTATTTAAACACACTCCCTAACAGCAACTTCTCACCAACCAAGTTTTCCTGTGATGTCGCCCTTGAGTTTATTTTCAAACTTAGCCCGCTGCCCGATCGGAGGTGCTCCTCACAGGTCTGGCTGTCTCCTCTCCAAGAAGGTGAGACACATCGGGATAGACCAGAAGAGAAAGTTTACCTGTGTCACAGCCACATAGGATCTCATTTGTGGCTTTGATAAGAACTGTTTTCGAACTGAGGCAGGGCAGAAACCTGATTGGAGGGATTCAAGCAGGGAGTTCTCGGAAAAATGGACACAGTTTTGGGAGATTACAAAATGTCTAAGGATTTTTGAAAGGAAAGTGAGGCTGGAGATTAGGCGGCAGCATGCAAAGATGGAAGAGTGAAGGGCTTGTTTTTATTTAAGGATATATAATGATGGAAGGTTTAAAGGAGAGCAGAACAGTATCTGAAAAGAGAGAACCATTGATAATGACAGTAAACATGGGGAAGTTGGATGGTCAATAGTTTAGTGGGAATAGGGTCGATGGAGCAGGTGGTGCACACAGAGGGCATGAGAGGAGACGGGAGAGAAACTGGAAAAAGATGTGTTCACGGCTCAGACAGTGGCAGAAATTTAGAGACAATTTGTCCCGGTGGGTTAGTGGAAGGGAGGGAAGCAGCAGAGGCAGCTGATCGGATTGTCTCAATCTTAGTGACAAAGAAGCTCCATGAGCTCCTCACAATTGTCGTTGGGGCTGAGGATGGAGGAGACAGGGCAGAGGGAGAGTCCTTGAAAAGGAACTAACTTGTGTTCGAGTTATCAAAATGACTCTACACACTGTTTATCGCAAAGCTGATTTATTCCAATTTTATACAGAATCTGTAACTGGGCTGCAGATTATTAACATCAGCAGAAACACACTCCAATCAATATGCATCAGACAAGAATAACATTGGGAACTAAATCCAACCAGAGCAGTTACTTGTGAGCACGCTGGTGTCTCAGCAGATTGGATGATTGAGTGAATCCCTTCCCACACTCGGAGCAGGTGAACAGTCTGTCCCCAGTGTGAACTTGCTGGTGTTCCAGTAGGGTGGATGGATCAGCAGATCCCTTTTCACATGTGGAGCAGGTAAATAGTCTCTCCCTAGTGTGAACTCTCTGGTGTCTCAGCAGGCTGGATGAATCAGTGAATCCCTTCCCACAATCATAACAGGTAAATGGTCTCTCCCCAGTGTGAACTCGCTGGTGTCTAGGCAGGGTCCATGAATCAGTGAATCCCTTCCCACAATCAGAACAGGTAAATGGTCTCTCCCCAGAATGAACTCGCTGGTGTCTATGTAGATGGAATGACTGAGTGAATCCCTTCCCACAATCAGAACAGGTAAATGGTCTCTCCCCAGTGTGAACTCGCTGGTGTTTCAGTTGGTTGGATGAATCAGCAAATCCCTTTTTACACACAGTGCAGGTAAACGGTCTTTCCCCAGTGTGAACTCGCTTATGTTTCATGAGGGAGGATGAATCAGCAAATCTTATTTTACACACAGAGCAGGTAAACAGTCTCTCCTCAGTGTGAACTTGCTGGTGTCTCTGCAGGTTGGATGAGGTAGTGAATCCCTTCTCACACTCGGAGCAGGTGAACGGTCTCTCCCCAGTGTGAACTCGCTGGTGTCTCAGCAGGTGGAATGACTGAGTGAATCCCTTCCCACACTCGGAGCAGGTGAACGGCCTCTCCCCAGTGTGAACTCGCTGGTGTCTCAGTCGGTTGGATGAATCAGAAAATCCCTTTCCACTCACTGAACATGTGAATGGCCTCTCTCCAGTCTTTGTGCGCTGACGAATTTCCAGCTGGGATGGGTGATTGAATCCCTTCCCACAGTCCCCACATTTCCATGGATTCTCTCCAGCGTGACTGTATTTCAACAGGTCAGATGATCGGCTGAAGCCTCGTCCACACGCACAACACGTGTACGGTTTCTCCCCACTGTGAACGGTGCTTTTTCCTTCCATGTTTAATCAGGCGACTCCGTCAGATCCTGATGTGATGTTTGGTTTCAGTTTCCCGACTGCAATTCCTCCCCTTCTAATCCTCTGTGAAATTGATTTAAAACAGAAAAAAGGGAGTGAGAGAGAACCCACAAAAACACAAAGGCAGGTTGTGAAATTGAGCTGAATGAATCTAGGAATTTGAGGGGCCGGCACGAGGAAAAAGTGACCATGAAAACTGCTGGCTCGTGATTGTCTTCAGTCCCCACTACAAACTCCACTTCCTCGTCACTGACTCCATCCCTCTCCCAGGCAACTGTCTGAGGCTGAACCAGACTGTTCACAACCATGGGGAAATATTTCACCCTAAGATGAGCTTCCAACCACATATCCACATCATCACCAAGACCGTCTATTTCCAACTAAAAACAGAAAATGTCAGAAAACTCAGCAGGTCAGGCAGCATCAGTGCAGAGATCGAGAGTTAATTTTTCAGGTTGTGATGACCCTTCCTCAGAACTGTGGAAAGATAGAAATGTAATAGGTTTAGAGTCAGTGAAAGGGGGATTGTGAGGGAAGAACTAAAGGCAAGGTCTCTCATTGGGTGGAACCACCTCAGTAACATCGCCGGACTTTGTTTCTGCCTCAGCTCAAACATTTTTGAAACTCTACGTAGTCCACTTGGACTTCAGCAAGGCTTTTGAAAAGGTCCCGCGTGGGAGACTGATAACGAAGGTAAGAGCCCATGGGATCCAAGGCAATTTGGAAAATTGGATCCAGAATTGGCTGAGTGGCAGGAAGCAGAGGGTGATGGTCAAGCGGTGTTTTTGTGACTGGATGCCTGTGTCCAGTGGAGTTCCACAGGGATCGGTGTTGGGTCCCTTGCTGTTTGTGGTATATATAAACGATTTAGACTTGAATGTCGGAGGGTTGATCAGTAAGTTCACGGATGACACGAAAATTGGTGGGGTGGTAATTAGTGAGGAGGATAGCCTTAGATTACAAGAGGATATCGACAGGCTGGTCAGATGGGCTGATCAATGGCAAATGGAATGTAATCCAGATAAATGTGAGGTGATGCACTTGGGCAGGGCAAACAAGGCACGGAAATACACGATGAATGGTAGGACACTGGGAAGTACCGAGGATCAGAAGGACCTTGGTGTGCATGTCCACTGGTCTCTTAAGGTAGCGGGACAGGTAGATAAGGTGGTTAAGAAGGCATATGGGACACTTGCCTTTATTAGCTGAGGCATAGAATATGGGAGGTTATGCTGGAACTGTCTAAAACGCTGGTTAGGCCACAGCTAGAGTATTGCGTGCATTTCTGGAATCCGCATTACCAGGAGGATGTGATTGCACTAGAGAGAGTGCAGAGGAAATTGAGCAGGATGTTGCCTGGGCTGGAGAGTTTCAGTTATGAAGAGAGATTGCATAGACTGGGGTTATTTTCCCTGGAGCAGAGGAGATTGAGGGAGGACATGATTGAGGTGTATAAAATTAGGAGGGGTATGGATAGGGTAGACAGGAAAGAACTTTTACCTTTGGTGGAGGGATCAATAACCAGGGGGTATAGATTTAGGGTAAGGGGCAGGAGGTTTAGAGGGGACGTGAGGAAGAATTTTTTCACCCAGAGGGTGGTGTGAATCTGGAACTCACTGGCTGAAAGGGTGGTAGAGGCAGAAACCCTCACAACATTTAAGAAGCATTTGGATGTGCACTTGCGATGCAATGGCATATACGGCTATGGGCCTAGCACTGGAAAATGGGATTAGAATAGTTAGGTGCTTGTTTGACCGGCACAGATTCAATAGGCCAAAGGGCCTTTTTCTGTGCTGTAGACCTCTATGACTCGGTGAATCTCATCCATTCCTTTGCTCCCTCTCGACATGTCTGTGCTGACACTTTCCTATCAGGCCTCCCACATTCAAACTCCACTAACCTGATATAATCCAAAACTTCACTGCCTATCACAGACCCATATAATTCGGAGAGCATTGAAGGAGACCATTCGGTCCTTCCTGTCTGTACCAACTCTCTGAATGAGCAATTCACTTTGTGCCATTTCCCCACCTTCTCCTCATAAGCCTGCACATTCTTCCTTTTCAGGCCCTGATCATCTTGAATGCCTTGATTGAAGCTGCCTCCACCACACTCTCAAGCTGCACATCTTAACCGCTCGCTGTGTGAAAAAGTTTCTTCTCATGTCTACATTGATTATTTTTTCTTAAATCTGTGCCATCTTGTTCTCTATCCTTTCACCAATGGGAACAGTTTCTCCCTCTCTACTCTGTCCAGACTCTTCAGATTTGATAGAGGTATTCAAAATCATAAGTAAATCTTACTTACACTGTATCTCTTCCTCTCATCAGCACTCTGCTCATTGAGCTACACAGGCTCCTGGTGAGGCAATACCTCAATTTTAAGATTCTCATCCTTGTTTTCAAATCTCTCAACAGATTCTCCCTCTGTTTTTTCCAGTCCCTATGATGATTGAAATCTTTTTCCACAGATAGAACAGACAAACCTTATTCCTTCCACATTCAATGCTGATGATCGTCAGGTCCTGATGAACGGAGTGAATCAGATCTTGATGTGATTCTTGAATTGAGTTTCCTGTCTGTTAATTCGCCCTTTCTAATGTCCTGTAATAGAAATTTACAATAGCCATCACTGTATGTCCAGGATAGAAATTGAGAAGAGACAAACATTTCTCTTGGTTTGAGTTTCCCATCTGCAAATCCTTCCCATTCAACATTCTGTAAAAGGAGATTTTAAAAAAAATCTGTCAATGTCAGTCCAGGATAGAAATTGAGAAGAGACAAACATTTCACTTGGTTTGAGTTTGCTGTGTGTAAATCCTCCCCTTCTAACCCCCTGAAAAAGGAGTTTCCAAAATCCATCCCTGTCAGTCCAGGATAGAAATGCACAACATTCTCTCCTCCTGCTACCTGGACCAGGATGACCGCGCATGCGCCCTGATGCACATTGCTCCCTATAAATGCGGGAATGAGAGGAGCGGACGAGGTCCCGCAGTTGCCGCCGGATTCGGAGCAAAGGTGGGACCTTTACATTCCTACTGTGGGTTTGGGGCCTCCACTGGGTGTTCATGAACCCGCCACACCCACTCCGCCGCCTCCATTACCCTCCTACAGTCGTTCATTTCTCACTCGTTGCGGAGCCAAAATGATCACAAACTCCCTAGCTACAGCACCCGGTGCGCATGCGCCAGATGGAACACGGATCGCGCATGCTCCGTTCAAGCCAAGCCACCGCGCATGCGTAGCCGCCCCTGCAGTGAGGATAGGGCACATTCTGTGTCGCTCCGAATGCTGGGTAATAGTCCCGCCATGGAAAGGCGATCGTGTTGAAATTTTTGGGATTTGATTGCGATGGAGCCATAGCGGATGGATATAAAATTATTAACTACTAAGAAAAAAGCAAAAAACTGCGGATGCTGGAAATCCAAAACAAAAATAAAAGTACCTGGAAATACTCAGCAGGACTGGCAGCATCTGTGGAGAGGAACACAGTTAATGTTTCGAGTCCGAATGACTCTTCAACAGAACTAACGAAAAATAGAAAAGAGGTGAAATATAAGCTGGTTTGGGGAGGGGAGGGGGGGCGGGGTGGGTCAGGTAGAGCTGGATAGAGGGCCAGTGATAGGTGGAGATAACCATAAGATGTCATAGACAAAAGGACAAAGAGGTGTTGAAGATGGTGATATTATCTAAGGAATGTGCTAATTAAGGGTAGAAAGCAGGGCAAGCAAGCAACAGACAGCCCGAGTGGGGGTGGGATGGGGTGAACGGAAGGGATCGAAATAGGCTAAAAAGTAGAGATAAAACAATGGATGGAAATACATCTAAAAATAATGGAAATAGGTGGGAGAAGAAAAATCTATATAAATTATTGGGGATAAAAAGGGGGGGGATCGCAAATGGGGTGGGGATGGAGGAGAGAGTTCATGATCTAAAATTGTTGAACTCAATATTCAGTCCGGAAGGCTGTAAAGTGCCTAGTCGGAAGATGAGGTGCTGTTCCTCCAGTTTGCGTTGAGCTTCACTGGAACAATGCAGCAGGCCAAGGACAGACATGTGGGCATGAGAGCAGGGTCGACTGTTGAAATGGCAAGCAACAGGGAGGTCTGGGTCATGCTTGCAGACAGACCGAAGGTGTTCTGCAAAGTGGTCACACAGTCTGCGTTTGGTCTCTGCAATATAGAGGAAACCGCATTGGGAGCAACGAATGCAGAAGACTAAATTGAGGGAAGTGCAAGTGAAATGCTGCTTCACTTGAAAGGAGTGTTTGGGCCCTTGGACCGTGAGGAGAGGGGAAGTAAAGGGGCAGGTGTTGCACCTTCTGCGGTTGCATGGGAAAGTGCCATGGGAGAGGGTTGAGGTGTAGGGGGTGATAGAGGAGTGGACCAGGGTGTCCCAGAGGGAACAATCCCTGCGGAATGCTGCCGAGAGTGTGAAGGGAAGATGTGTTTGGTGGTGGCATCATGCTGGAGTTGGAGGCAATGGCGGAGGATGATCCTTTGAATGTGGAGGCTGGTGGGGTGATAAGTGAGGACAAGGGGGACCCTATCATGGTTCTGGGACGGAGGGGAAGGTGTAAGGGCGGATGCACGGGAGATGGGCCGGACACGGTTGAGATCGGATAAATGAGCAAACCCCTTCCCACACTCGGAGCAGGTAAATGGCTTCTCCCCAGTGTGAACTCACAGGTGTATCAGCAGGTTGGATAACTGAGTGAATCGCTTCCCACACTCGGAGCAGGTGAACTGCCTCTCCCCAGTGTGAACTCTCTGGTGTATCAGCAGGTTTGATGACCGAGTGAATTCCTTCCCACACTCGGAGCAGGTGAATGGTCTCTCCCCAGAGTGAACTCTCTGGTGTGTCAGCAGGTGGGATGACTGACTGAATCCAAATGAATTTCCACGTGTTTTTTTCTTTAATCAAATGGGGGTTTCTGCCTCTACCACCAGCTCAGGCAGTGAGTTCCAGACCCCCCCACGCCCACTGAGTGAAACAAATTAATTGACAACTCCCATCTAATCCTTCCATTAATTCTGTTAAATTGAATTGTTGGTTTTGCTGTGGCTCTGATGTTAATACTTTCCCCTTTATGTTGGAAGGCTATGTCAAATCTCATTGCTAAAAATTGAGCACAGCATTTTAAGTTGACATTCCCTCAGATGAATGATTGAGTCCTGCACTTGTGGTGGTGTTTCCTTGAGATTTTAAACTGAGCCACCCCCCTCCCCCTTCCCTCTCAGGTGGGTGTAAAATTCCCCATGTCGCTATATCACAAAGAGCAGGGTCCCATGTCCTGTCCAATATTTATCCCCCAATCAACATCACAAGAACAGATTCTCTGCTCATTGTGACGTTGCTGTGTGTGGGAGTTGCTGTGTTTCCTACTTTACAACAGTGAATCCACTTCCAAAGTACCTCATTGGCTGGAAAGCACTTTGGGATTCTGGTAGTGGGGAAAGGCGCTATATGAATATGAGGATTTCTTTATTTCTGAATCTATGTCCCTGGTTATTGATCTCTCTGCTCACGGAAATAGGTCCTTCCTATCCACTCTATCTCGGTGACTCATAATTTTATACACTTCAATTAAATCTCCCCTCAGCCTCCTCCGTTCCAAAGAAAACAACCCCATCCTATCCAATGTTTCCTCGAAGCTCATTTTGATTTGAATAAGGTTCAGAAGGAGTTCCCGAAAACTACCCCCTAATCTTATGAATCAGATCATTCTCATCTGGATCCTGTTTAATGTGGACCCGCCACTATCGGTCCCCCAGGAAGTGTCCATTCTAATTCTGTGACTCTGAACAGCTTTGTTGGTACAGGGGCTTGAGTGGAACTCGCTGCTTTTAAAGTGTCATCACTCATTGTAAATTAGGCCGCACCTACAAACTTGTCTCACGTACTTCCAGTGAAGTGGAGGGTGGTTTTCACATATATACTTGCAGCTGTGATATTAACAAAAGCACACAGGAGAAAGACTCAGTTTGAGCGGTGATACAGCAGGAGGAATGGAGAGCTGGGTTCACCCATGAAAGCAGCAAAGTTTTTAAAAATGGCATCTAACATGGGGCTTGAACTCACGATCCTGAGATCGCATCTCATGCATGACCAACTGTGCGAGCCAGACATACCAAAAGAACATCTCCATGTCTGTTATCACAGCGAGTTCACTTTCTGACTGAAATGGCAGAGAAGGTAATTGACCACTACTTTCCACTCAATCATCAATAACATCATTCACAGCTTCCGCTTCTCAGCTGCACCTCCTTCCAAACATTGTAATCCATTTTCCTCAGGGTTTGTTCCTGGATTTTATATTTACCTGCTTTGTGTCCTCATTTTGAAATCAGATTCGCTTCAATATCCAACACAAATTGAATTGCAAACCTGACGGACAAACAATGGAAAACAAGCCACTCTCTAACACAAATCCCATGGTGCTCATTTTCAGATTCATAACTGTCAGATTTTCAATAACATGAAGGAATTTTACAGTGAAACGATTGAGAAAGTTGGTGTGACTTTTATTAGTGAGTGAACTCGGGTATTCTGTAAATGCTGCTCAGAGATTTAGTGACCAGGTTATAATGTACCTGCATTTTCCTGAGCCTGTGCTCGGTGTATTGAGAGGTTTGGGCCGGGTTGGAGTATCTTGCGTCTCAGGGATGGGCAGTAACCCGCTGAGTGAAGGTGCAGCCACTGCTTTCTGCTGGCAGCGGGTGATTGGAGAGTGCGGGGCTGGAATATTGCTGCTTTTCTGCTTTTCCCTGTCTCACTCACTGTGTAGCTGAGGAAGAGAGAATAATTGATGGGTTTGTTTGAATCCAATATTTTCATAGATTTCTAATATGTTAGACATAGTTACATGGTAGGTCTAAATGTTTTCTTGTTATATTTGAAATGAATATTCGAACAAGTTGCTTGTGAGGGAACTCACTGGGTAACAGCTGGGCAATGTTTTCCTGCTGTTAAAGCACCCAGTGAGAACCCAGACCTGAGTGTCAATGACTGCTGATGGGTAGAAAACCGTGAAAGCTTCACTCCTGGATGTGTTCTGAACCACCAATCTTTTGGTTAACAGCGAATGCGCTGACCAATTGCACCACAGCAACTGATATAAAACCAGTCTGCAAGATATCCTGAACCAGGGAGTTAGCGAGTTAAAGCTTCAGATTGCTGCTACCGGAATGACAATTATTCTCTATCAGTTTTACTCTTCCAAAATAAAGGGCGGGACATTCACTGTGGATACATGGAAACAGTCTGATCCCACCCACTGCAGACACATCCATGTCACCGGGAACCAGCTCTCCTACAACCGGTGCCATCTTCCTTCGAGCGTTTCGGTGTCTTGTCTTTTATCAAATATTCTGATTGTCCAGAAGCCGATATTAGGTTTGAATTCCTGATGTGCAGTAACGAGAATCCTTTCAATGTCTCAGGTCAGTTAATATCACTGATGACATCGGTGTCAATGTTCCAGCATCTTAAAGAAGGGAAAGGTGCCTTGACTGTCTCTGGTCAGTCGGACAGTTCACCCTTCATTCTCCTCTGTTTCAGGTTCCCAAAGAGTTTCTAAAGATTCACACAGCTTGGCGGGGAGGGTAGGGAAATGGTGGAGGGAGGTGGGGACGGGAGGTTTGATGGAGCAGATAGGGAAGAAACTGTTTCCATTGACCGGGGTCAGTAACCAGACACTGGGATTTAAGATAATTAAAGAAAGACAGGCTTGCATTTATATAGCTCTTTTCCCGACCAGCGGACGTCTCAAAGCGCTATCCAGCCAATGAAGGGCTTTTTGAAGTGTCGCCATTGTTGTGATGTAGGAAACACAACAGCCAATCACCGCTCAGCAAAATCCCACAAACAACAACGTCATAATGAGCGGACAATGTGTGTTTGTGACGTTGATTGAGGGATGAACAGGACACGTGGCTGTGAGACACTGTATTCCCTTAATATTTAGCATCAAACGTGAATTTTTGGGTATTTGCTTACCATTAAATTAACAGATTTTGATCATGTTTCTGCCCAGTTTCAAAGCGGGGACCTTTCACATGTGATAACCACTCCAATACAGAACAATACCTGACAGAGCCAGAGGCAGCTACATATCATGTTAAACTGTGAGGTCCTGCAGCAGCACTTTGGGTCTTTGATTTACGGAAATGGAATTCAGGTGGCAGATTTAGAAATGCTGCCGTCAAATTAATCTGATAATGTTATCATAAAATGACATAGCACGTGAGGAGACCATTCAGCCCTTCATATCAATAACAACTTTTTACGATGTTCTTTCTAATTAGTCTCCGTGTCGTTTTCTTTCTCCATAACCATGATCTTTGACACTTTCAAGTCATTGTCCAATTCCCTTTCGAAAACTCTGAGTTAAGAAAACCAATATTGAAAGAGGTGCCGGAGCTTCTGCAGTGTCCATGCTCAGTGTGTGAAAATTAGCAAAGTTCCCCTGACCCAATGACATGAAGAGTGAGGCTGGGGCTTCATAAACAGCTTTCAAAAAATGAAGTTCATTTCAAATGGAATTTGCAAAGGAATTTATTCTGGCCAAGCATCTCCTTATTTTTCTCAGCCGATATATACAATCTAATTCCCCTTGCTGTACAAACTGTTATAGAGGCTGTTATAGAAAAAAGGGAAAGGTTTTCTACAGCTACACAAAGCCCTGGTTAGATCACACCTGGAGGACTGTGTATCATTCTGGAAATGGCACCTTATAAAGGATCAATATTTGCCTTGAAAGGTTCAGAGGAGCCGCATTGATTAGGTTGGTGGGTTTTGGAAATTGAAAGTTGTACATCTGCAGCTTGTGGCACTATTTCACCTCACTGTTCACTTCATGCTCATGTCTAACACACTCGATGAACAAGTCTTCTGTGTTTGAACTAAACATGCTATTATTCAGCGCTCCTACTCCTGCCACCCGGGTTTGGCCCTCCTCAGGGAATGTTGTGTTCTTGTTGCTGCATCAACTGTCACAATGAACTGATCCTGGAGTCTCTTTCCCCTGGGATCTACAAAACCCGTCACTTCTCTTCCTCTTTCATTCTCACTCTTTCATTCCCAGTTTCACTCGGTTCTCCTGTCGGACTCTTCAACAAATCCATTTGGGCGGACAAGTGGCAGCTGGAATTTAATGCAGGGATGTGTGAAGTGATTCATGTTGGTCGGAACAATGAGGAGAGGCAACCTCAAATAAAGTGTACAATTCTAAAGGGGTTTCTCTGTTACACAGCGAGTGGTTAGGATCTGGAATGCACTCGCTGAGAGTGTGGGGTAGGCAGATTCAATCGCGGATTTCAAAAGAGAATTGGACAGAAAATGCAGGTCGCTGGGGAAAAGGTGGGGGAGTGGGACCAGGTGAGTTAGTTTCCAGAAGAGTAAGAGATCTCTCTTTCCAGACAGAGATGAGGAATTTTTTTATCCCGCCGATGGTCTGTGGAATTATTTTCCCCAGAAAGCAGTGGAGGCTGGGTCATTGAATTTATTCAAGGCAGAATTAGACAGATTCTTGATAGACAAGGGAGTCAAGGCTTATATGAGGGGGGAGCGGTGGGGGAGCATGAAAGTGGAGTTGAGACCAGGACCAGATCAGACATGAACTTATTGAATGCTGAAGCAGGCTTGCAGGGCTGAATGGCCTCCTCCTGTTCAAAACTCCTGTGTTCCTCAAGCCAGGGCCAAATGTAACCTTGTCTCTGATTCTCCAACACCATGGGGGGGGGGGGGGGGGGGGGTTGGGGGATGCTCGAAGGGCAAAATGTTTCCATTACTGCTCCAGTTGTTATGTTCTCATTCAGAGCTGGTCCCACTCGAAATAATGGTTGAAGGAGCATTCGCTGTCGTTACGTGTAGTTAATTGGCCTGATGAACTGAATTTAAATTGTGTGTTCAAACCCCACCACTGCCAAAATTCCAGCTAATTCGTTTTCTTTGGTCTCTTCAGCAAATCCCTCAGGATGCGCTGGGAAAGTTGTCGCCTGAAGTGCTTCATTTTGTTCGGGAAAATGAGGAGGGGTGAAATAAATTACAGGGTAACCGGAAATAGGTGGGACCGAATCCAGTTTTCTCTGCTGCAACAATACTATGATTTTCGTTGAGCAACATGACCATTAGCCCAGTGACTGTAGTCACGCCGAATGGTTAAGGCGATGGATTTAAAATCCATTGGGGTCTCCCCATGCAGTTTCGCCATCCTCCTGACTGCGCTGCTCACTGTTTCATCTTTTAGGTGCCCCCCGAATTAATTATTGGTTAAATGCAATAAAATCCTTCCAATCACTCGTGTGTGTTTTGTCCTGCTTCGCTTCCGCGTTCTTTCATTTCCGTTCATCGAGAAGCATTCACCAAATCTGCAGTCGGAAATAGAACAAACACTGAGCCAAGTTGGTGGTATTCTTGTTTTCTGGGTGTTTGTCTCTCCTTGGGCCTCTGTCATTCTCGGTATTTCTGTCTGTGTGTGTTTCAATGTGGTTCAGTTCCCAGAGGAATGAACATATTTTTACCATTGCAAACTTTATTCACATTCGTTATCTATCTTCATGGTAAATGATAAAGTGAACAACAACTGGTTTAAAAGTTGCAAGAGCTACAACATGGGACTGCTTGTGTGACAATGGATTTTTCTTCCTGCAGTTCAGACTGGGACAAAAGTCACTCCTGATTAACCAATCACAATGAGCAGATCATGTGTGTTTGGCTGAAGGATAAACAGTGATCAGGCCACATGGCTGTAAGGTACCGCCTTCAACATACATGAACCTGCAGATTTAGATAATGGTTCTGTGCAGTCTTGAACCAGGGATCTTATCATGTGTCAGGCAAATGTGACAATCACTGCACTGCAGAAACAGGAGATAACCGAAAAGCTCAATGGGCTTCACTGAAATGTTAAGTTGTGACGTCATGCAGCAGCACTTTGGGTCTTTGTTTTGAAGAAATGGAGTTCGGCTGTTCTCATTAGGAATGCTGGAGACAGACTGATCAACAATGTCAACATCAAATGGCTCAGAATGATAAGAGGTATTTTGGCCCAATGGATCTACGTCAGTTTTGTATAAAGAGCTTTCTAGTAATCTGAATTTCTTTGTCTCTGTCCATAACCCTGATTTTTTTTCTCCTCCTATCAAGTCATTGTGCAATTCCCTTTTGAAAACTCTGAGTTGAGAGGAACAATATTGAAAGAGGTACAGGAGCTTCTGCAGTGTCCATGCTCAGTGTGTGAAAATTAACAAAGTTTCCCTGACCCAATGACACGGAGAGTTGGATTCCGAATTTTTATTACTGTTATGAACATTTTAAAAATAGTTGATTTCAATCGAATGTTCTAAAAAAAATGTTTATTCTGACCAATCTCCTAATTTTTCTCAGTCGACAAACACAATCTAATCACCCTTTACCAACATTTCATTGAGCAAACACGCACAGTCACATGGGGAAAAAAAACATCATTTGAAAATCGAAATAATAAAACATTGAAATAAAAAAGTTACTACTGGAGATGACGTCTGTTTGTTACAAAGTGCAGGATGATCTGATTAACTGACGGAGTTGGTTCGAGATTCCCAATGACCGATTCCTGCTCCTTTGTTTCTGTTTTATTTTGGTGTCAACACCAGTGAAGGAAACGATTACTAACTGTACTCAGTGAGGTAGCGTGGCCGAGCGGACTAAGGCACTGGATTTAGGCTCCAGTCTCTTTGGAGGCGTGGGTTCGAATCCCACCGCTGCCAAATGCTCTGTCCTGTTTTTGGTGTCTGCAGCTGCCCCATTGGAATCAACAGATACCAGCTCACGGGTTTTGAATGCTTTTTGGTCTCCACAGGATGGCTGGAATCCTGCCAACTACGCTTATTATCATTCCTGAATTTTGCAGTGTACCTGCACAATTAATTAACGATTAAGTTGAATAAGAACCACCCAAAATCTCCAGCGTTCTCAAATTCCCATTCGTCTGCAAGCATTCACAAAAGTTGCAGCTAAAAATGGAACAAAACCGGAGCCAGGTTGGTGTCAGGCTTGCTTTCTGGATATTTGTCTCTCTTTAGGGTCAATTCCTTGCCCTCTGTCAATGTTGGTGTATATGTCTGTGTATGCCAATGTGGTCAGTTCCTCATTTTTACCATTCAAACATTATTCACGTTAATTGTGTAGCTTCATATTAAGATGATACAGAGAACAAGAAGAGCAGATTTAAAAGATACAAGAGGAGTTTTCTTTCTTTTTTTTTTGACTGGAGACTTTTCAGCTTCTAAGGGTCGGGGTGGTACAAAGTGGGGAATGATGAAAATTTTCACCGAGCAACATTTAAACGGACAGATACCCAGTCCTTGTAGTTAAGTGGTTAAGGCAATGGGCACATCGAGAGAATGAGTTTGTATTTGTATTGCCTATCCTTCTTCTTCCGGTTAAAATCAAACCCAATAAACACCTGCATTCACTTTGAGCCGAGTGGATTCACGTTGCAGCCAAGTGGCCTGGTCAGGGATTAACCCTCAACCAATAGCACGTGGTCTGCTCATTGTGACGTGCCTGATTATGACTGTTTCCTGAGCGGTGAATGGCTGCCGTGTTCCCAACATTACAACAATGACTGCACTTCAATAAAAGCAAAACACTGCGGAAATCTAGAAAGGAAAACAGGAAATGCAGGGAAAACGCAGCCGGTCTGACAGCATCTGTGGAGACAGAAACCTGCTGAGCATTTCCAAAATTTTCTGTTTTTATTTCAAAAAGTACTTAATTGGTTGGAAAGTTGTTTGAGACATCCACTGGTCGGGAATAGCGATATTAAAATGCAAGCCTGTCTTTCTTTAATTATCTTAACTCCCAGTCCTCTGGTTACTGACCCCCGTCAGTGGAAACAGTCTCTCCCTATCCGCTCCATCAAACCGCATGTCCCCATTGACCCCACCCCCATCATTTTGAACAGCTCCGTGAAACCTTCATTTAACCTTCTTTATTTTAAAGAGAACAATCCCGGTCTCTATAATCTCTCCACAAAACTGAATTTCCTCATCCCTGGACATGATGCAAGGCGGAGGATTGAGACGAGATTTTGGAAAATATTGTCAGTTGGCAGGAAGGAAAATGAAGAAGGAAACAAAACAGAAAACCCACTTGCCAGCTTTGTAAATCTTCAGAAAGACTTTGGGAACCGGAATCAGAGGAGAATGAAGGGTGAACTGTCCGACTGACCAGAGACAGTCAAGGCACCTTTCCCTTCTTTAAGACGCTGGAACATTGTGAAATTAACTGATCTGAGACATTGAAAGGATTCTCGTTACTGCACATCAGGAATTCAAACCTAATATCGGCTTCGGGACAATCAGAATACTTGGTAATAGACAAGACACGCAAAAGCTCGAAGGGAGACGGCACCGGTTGTAGGAGAGCTGGTTCTCGGTGACATGGATGTGTCTGCAGTGGGTGGGATCAGACTGTTTCCATGTATCCACAATGAATGTCCCAACCTTTATTTTGGAAGAGTAAAACTGATAGCGATCTGGGTCGTGGCAATCTGAAGATTAGACTCAGTGACTCCCTGTCTGGGATAGCTTGGAGGCGGGGCTTGTATCTGTGGCTCAGGAGAAACACAGGTAGATTGTATCCCGGTCACTAAACCTCCGGGCAGCATTTACAGAATTCCCGAGTGAGTGAGTCACAAATAAAAGTCACACCAACTTTCTAAACCTTATCACTGTAAAATTCCTTCATTTGATTGTAATGCTGACTGTTGTGAATGAGCACCATGGGATTTGTGTTACCGAGTGACATTTTTCCATTGTTTGTCCGTCAGGTTTGCAATTCAATTTGTGTTGGATGTTGATGCGAATCTGATTTCAAAAAGAGGTCACAAAGCAGGTAAACATTAAATCCAGGAGAAAATCCTGAGGAAAATGGATCACAGTATTTGGAAGGAGGTGCAGCTAAGAAGTGGAAGATGTGAATGATGTTATTGATGATTGAGAGGAATGCATTGCAACCTTCGGGCATTTGTAGGCCGATTACACTCCACATTTTAAAATTCCGATCAAGTTGAGGCATTAGGTGGAAAGCAACAGTATTAACCATGTATGTTGAGATACGAAGCTATATTTGGCATGCCGTGCTAGCTCAGTCGGTAGAGCATGTGGCTCTTAATATCAGGTTCGTAGGTTCGAGCCCTAAGCTGGGCGGTGTAAAAAGTTTAAAAATCTGATTAAGAGTCGTACGGACTAGAAACATTGGCCCTGTTTCTCCCTCCAGCTGCTGAGGTTTTTCCAGCATTTTCTGTTTTTGTTCCAGGTTTCCACCATTCGCAGTAATTTGCTTTTATCTTTTAACTTTTAAATATTGTTGCTTAAATACAAAAACACCAAATAATCACAGCGGCTCCTGTGAAACTTACAAGTCAGACGTTCACCACTGAAAGCAACTGACACACATCAAATTCAAAGCACTTTATTGTCGCATCTCTTTCTGCTTCTGTTCCTGCCTCGCCTGCAGCTTCCTCTGCCCGTGCAGCTCCCAGGTCAATTCGCTGCTTGATGCAGACACAGTCAGTTCGTGGGGATGGATAAAAATCGTGGGTAAAGAGACACCTGGATCTCACCTTCCTAGTTCTCCCAGATAATGATTACAGGAATGTGCACAGTGCCGATTATCCACAGTCACACTCTCCTCCCAGTTGTTCAGCTTTTGAATTAATTTTCACACTGGGTTTCGATGTGAAGAAAGCAGAGCTGTGATAGGCTTATATTGTTCAGCAGACGTCCTGCAAGAATGTGTATAACAGGCTGGTGATAAAAGTGGTCTTTGGACGCGGTGAGCTCCAGGGAAGGATTGGCACCATTAATGTGTCGCTCAATTAGTCTCGTGACAAATCTCGTGCTGGAAATGAGAAGAAAACTCGCTGAATTTGCTCCGTGTTTTGGTTTCAAAAGAGCTGAATACAAGGTAAGAAAGCGCATCTCGATCGAGTGGGTTACAAAATGTCAGAATGAACCGTACTGTTGGGAAACATAAAATTATAGAAAGTCACAGCACAGAAAGTGGCCATTCGGCCGGGCGTGCTGCTTTCAAAGAGCGGTAGTGATTGGTTCATCCATCAGGAGTGATATTTGTGCCAGTGCAAACAGTAGGCAGCAAAATTCGTACTTCTCCCATCCATATTTTGCCTCACACCAACATTTCTATAGTCAGTGCTTTGCAACCAACCTCTTATCCTCTTCCTTCATTCCCTCACTCCACTTGAACCAAGTGTGATGTTTTCCAGTTCTTGGGGTGAAACGTCAGCCCTCACTTCTCTGATTCTGGTGGAGCTTTTAAACGTTTCCAATCAATGAGTAAACAGCTCTCGTTCCGAAAAACTCAATAACTCGATATTCCCTGACCGGGAATCGAACCCGGGCCGCGGCGGTGAGAGCGCCGAATCCTGACCACTAGACCACCAGGGAAGCTGGAGTAATATTTTTCGATTTGGCTTATCTACGCTACTTTTGCCTAATGTTTTTCAGTTCACATCTCTTTCACCACAAACCTGCCTGTTTAGGTCCAAGATAAACGACTTCTTCAGCCAATGAAAACAACGGTTGCTGTGAGCTGGAACATGAAATCGACAGCGAGGTGAAATAGCCCCACAAGCTGCTCATGTGCAACTTTCAATTTCCAAAACCCTCCACCCTATTCGCTGTTGGTCCAATGGAAGCGCCAATCCCGAGTCACTGGACATCAGGGAAACTACCAATAAGGATTATGGAGGCAAGTTTTCACTTCTTTTTTCATTCCCGATCTCTTTCACCAGAGACAACTTTCTCCGGCCAAATGATCTGTTTAAGTTGAACACAAGCGACTTCTTAACCAATGAGAAGAACCATTGCTGTTAGCTGGAACATGAAATAGATACTTTCCTCCTTTAAGACAGTTCTTAAAGCCTCCCCCTTTGAACGAGCTTTTAGTCATCTGACCGAATATGAGGCCCAGTGTCACACTTTGTTATAGAATGATCCTGGGGAACGCATTGTGATGTTTCAACAGGTTAAAGGCGCTTTATATATACAAGTTGTTATTGTAGGATAAATAAAGAAAGGGCCACTCTCCTGTTCTATCTTTCACGCTGATACTTTTCTCATCGACATTTTAACCTGAACTAATGTGAATCAAGTTTCCGACGTTAAAAAAGTTTTCACCCCCTGAGGGAACTGAACCACACTGACAATCACAGAGGAACAGACACAGAAATATACACCGAGAGTGACAGAGGCTTAAGGAGAGACCCACACCCAGAAAGCAAGGATGTCACCAACTTGGCTCAATGTTTGTTCCATTTCCAAAAGCAAATTTCCTGAATGCGGACAAATGAATGGAAATCAGAAAATACGGACGTATTTGGATATGTTTCCTTCTAATTGACTGATAATTAATTTGGTTAAAATCACAAATGGTGAAAAATTTAGTCAGCAGGATTCCAACCGTCGTGTTCATATTTACAACAAACGTAAATTATCGAACTTTCACTCACTCGAATAAAAAAGCTTGGATAATGCTCTTATTTGGTTTCAAACCACAGCTCCATCATATGTGAAGCGAATATGACCCCACTCGCCTCTATAAAGCCTGCGCTGTAAAGAGCCCAATGGAGCTGTCTGGAATGTTAAGCGGTGACGTCATGCAGCAGCACTTTGGGTCTTTGTTTTGAAGAAATGGAATTCGGCTGTTCTCATTAGGAATGCTGGAGACAGACTGATCAACAATGTCATCATCAAATGGCACAGGGCAGTAACAGGACCTTACACCCATGGTGTCTATGTCAGTTTTGCACAAAGAGCTTTATAATTAATGACAATTTCCTTCTCTTTCTCCTTAACCCTATTTTTTTTTTCGCTTTCAAGCCATTGTCCAATTACCAATTGGAAACTCGGTGTTAAGAAACCCAATGTTGAAAGCTTCAGCTGGTTCCTCACTTGAGCAAATACGTCAGACTTTGCAGGGCTTTACTTTGGTCAGAAGAACAAGGCAATATAATTTGCAGGCTAACCTGAATCTTTTCTTAAATTCATTCATGGGATGTGGGCTTCGCTGTCTGGGCCAGCATTTATTGCCCATCCCTAATTGCCCTAGGGAAGGTGATCTGCCTTCTTGAACCGCTGCAGTCCATGTGGGGTAGGTACACCAACAGTGCTGTTAGGAAGGGTGTTCCAGGATTTTGACCCAGTGACAGTGAAGGACAACAATATATTTCCAAGTCAGGATGGTGAGTGACTTGAAGGGGAGATTCCAGGTGGTGGTGTTCCAATCTATCTGCTGCCTTGGCCCTTCTGCCTGGTAATATTCGTGGGTTTGGGCGCTGCTGTCTAAGAAGCCTTGGTGAATTCCTACAGTGCATCTTCTAGATGGTACACACTGCTGCTACTGTGTATCGGTGGTGAAGGGAGTGAATGTGGATGTGGTGCCAATCAAGCAGACTGCTTTGCCCTGGACGGTGTCCAGCTTCTTCATTGTACTGGGGACTGCACTCATCCAGGCTAGTGGGGAGTATTCCATCAGACTCCTAAATTGTGCCTTGCAGATGATGGACAGGCTTTGGGGAGTCAGGAGGTGAGCTACTCGTTGCACGATTCCTAGCGTCTGACCTGCTCTTGTAGCCACAGTATGGCTAGTCCAGTTCAGTTCCAGGTCAATGGTAACCCCCTGGATGTTGATAGCGGATGATTCAGTGCTACAAATGCTATTGAGCATCAAGGGACGATGGTTGGATTCCCTCTTGTTGGAGATGGTCACTGCCTGACACTTGTGTGGCGCGAATGTTACTTGCCACTTGTCAGCCCAAGTCTGCATATTGTCCAAGTCTTGCTGCATTTCGACATGGACTGCTTCAGTATCTGAGGAGTCGTGAATCATGGTGAACATTGTGCAATCATCAGTGAACATCCCCACTTCTGACCTTATGATGGACGGAAGGTCATTAGTGAAGCTGGTTTGGCCGAGGACACTATCCTGAGAACGTCCTGCAGTGATGTCCTGGAGCTAAGATGACTGACCTCCAACAACCACAACCATCTCCCTTTGTGCCAGGTATGACTCGAACAAGCAGAGAGTTTCCCGCTGATTCCCATTGACCCCAGTTTTGCTCGGGCCATGCCACATTCTGTCAAATGCTGCCTTGATGTCAAGGGCAGTCACTCTCACCTCACCTCGGGAGTTCAGCTCTTTTGTTTATGTTTGAACCAAGGCTGTAACGAGGGCAGGAGCTGAGAGGCCCTGGCGGAACCCAAACTGGACATCAGTGAGCAGGTTATTGCTAAGTCAGTGCCGCTTGATGGCACTGTTGATGATTCCTTCCAATACCTTCCTAATGATGGAGAGTAGACTGATGGGGCGGTAATTGGCCGGGTTGGGTCATTCTCACTTTTTCATTCCCAGTTTGGTGGGAAGAACGAGGAGAGACAGCATAAATTGCAGGGTTCTGGGGAAAAGGTCATGTCATGGCAATGAAAATGGCAATGACAGAAAGACTGCTTTCTCTGTTGTAAATATTTTATAATTTCATACAAATACTAGTAGTGTAGAAGGATTTTCTGTAGTCGTGGCTGAGTGGTTAAGGCAACGGATTAGAAATCTATTGGAGTTACCCCGCACAGGTTTGAATTCTGCCGACTATGTTTCTCATTATTTCTGATTTTAACCGTGCACCGACAGAGCTAATTATCTTTTGAATCGGGGAAAAGTGCTCCATCTGTGTTTGCTTATTTCCATTCATTTGTCAGCCTTCTGCAAATCTCCAGTCGGAAATGGAAAAAAAAACCTGAGCCAATTTGGTGACATGATTTCATTCTGGCATTTGTCTCCCCTTAGGCCTCTGTCTCTCTCTGTGTATAACTCTGTGTGTGTTCCTCTGTGTGGGCCAATTTTGTTCAGTTCTCCAAGGAGCTGAACACATTTTTACGAACACAAGCTGTATTCACATTAGTTGTGCAACTTCACATTACAATGTTACAGTGAAAAATATGAGGATGAAAGAGGCAAGAGGAGTTTGTTTCTTCCTATGTATGGACTACAACAACTTATATTTATAAAGCTCCTTTTTCCTAATGAAACGTCACAAGGCGTTCCCCAGGATCATTATATTACAAAGTGTGACACCGAGCCACATATTCGGTCAGATGACTAAAAGCTCGGTCAAAGGGGGAGGCTTTAAGAACTGTCTTAAAGGAGGAAAGTATCAATGGTTCTTCTTTATTGACTGAAGACGTCACTTGTGTTCATCCGACACAGACCATTTGGCCAAGGAAACTTGTCTCTGGTGAAAGAGAAGTGGAATGAAAAAATGCCATAAGCAGCCTGAATGTGTCCTACTGCTGGGTTAATGGTTAGAATAGGGTAATTTTATCAGTACAGCCTGCGTTCGATTCCTGGTTAGGGAGTTGAAACTTATTCCTCCTGGGCAAGCTGTTCAAATCAATGTGATTGATTTGCTGTTTGAAAATAACACAGTATAGCTCTGCTCGAATTGGTGGAGTGAGAGTGGAAGTTTCACATCAGAGCTGGAAATGTCTCAAGGGCAAAACTCGGGAACAAACCCAGAGTCGGAGTGAGGGGGTGACAATAAAAGAGAAGGGCTGTGATAGGTTACAAAACACTGACTATAGAGCTGGTGGTGCACGACAGAATATTATTCCTGTATTACCCATGTCACAAGCAGATCTAATTTCCTGAATTACCTCATGCCCAACATCACCGACACAGTTTAGTGGCCTATAAACAACTCCCAGCAATGTTTGCTGCCTCTTGCTGTGTCTTATCTCCACCCAAACTGATTCTACATCTTGATCCTTCGATCTAAGACCCTCTCTCACTAATGTACCGATCTCGTTCCTTATTAACAGCGCTACCCCACCACCTTTCCCTTTTTGTCCATTCTTCTAAAATGACGAATATCTTTGGGTATTCACGCCAACCAATCACACTGCGCTTTGAAAGCAGCACACAGGGCCGAATGGCCTCTTTCTTTGCTGTAACTTTCTGTCATTTTATGTTTCCTAACACCACGGTTAAGATGAACTTTCTTATCTTCCATGTGATGCTTTGAATTCAAGACAATGGGCAAATGCAGCGAGTTTTCTTATCATTTCGAGGACAGAATCTGGAACCGGACTCGTTGAACGACATTTAAATGGCCTCAATCGTCAGATGCAGCTCACCGATTCTAATCAGGCACCGTGAGCATCAGCCTGTTTTATACATTCTTGCTGTAAATCTTCTGAGCTATAAGCTGATCACAGCTCCACTTTCTGCACATTGAAAGACAGTGTGAAAATATTCACTATTTCAAATCTTAACAACGCGCACATTTGTGATTTTCAGTGTGTGTCAATGTGGTTCAGTTTCCCATTTTTACCACCCAAACATTATCCATTTTAGTTCTCTGACTTCATATCAGCAAAAAAAAAAAGCAGTTAACAGGACATTTCTCTCTTTTCTTTGAGTGGAGACTGTTCAGCAACTAAACGTCCGGATGTTACAAAGTGGATGATGATTAAAGTTTTCACATGACCTTATTAAGTAGCTGAGAATGCTCGAGGGGCCGAATGCCCAATTCCTGAACATTATTTTTTATATTCTAATTCAGTGTCAATGTTGGTGAGGACAATGTTTGTGTCTAATCTGAATGTGGTAGTGAGGCCGAGTGGGCTCAGCCGCTGGTTCAGGTTTCGATCTCTCTGATGATTTGGGCTTCACTCCCACCGCTGCCAAACTTTCTGGTGGTTTATTATTTGAGGCGCTTCCCAAAGATTCTCCGTGCGGTGAAGGGGCAGCTGATCTGTGCCGTGTTGTACTTCAGTTGGAAGAATGAGGAGAGACAGTGTAAATCCCAGGGTGACTGGGAAAAGGTGGGGCAATGGCACGGACTGGAAGACCTTCTTTCACTGGAACTTCCTGTATTCATTCTATTTTTTTTTAAAAAAACAACATGCAGCCTTTACCAAGTTGTCCTGGCCGAGTGGTTGAGGCGTTTTTCCACGTGGTTCCAATCCTGCCAACTCCCCTTCTTCTCATTCCTGACTGACACAAACTGTCTGCAGAATAAATTATCCGTCAAATGAAAAAGCAAACCACCCAAACACCCCCTTGTTTCTAACTTCCGTTCATCTGCAAACATTCACTACATTTGGCCCCTGAAATGGAACAATAATTGGCCAAGTTGGTGACATCCCTGCTTTCTGGGTGTTTGTCTCAGCTTCGGCCTCTGTCACTCTCGGTGTATATCGCTGTGTTTGTCAATGTGGTTCAGTTCCCCGACAGGCCAACGCATATTCACCATCACAAACTTAACTCACATTAGATGTGCGGCTTCATATTAAAATGTCAAAGAGAAAAATATCAGGATGAGCGATGCAAGTGGAGTTTGCAATGTTTGGAAGGAGGTGCAGCTAAGAAGTGGAAGATGTGAATGATGTTATTGCTGATTGAGAGGAATGTATTGTAACCTTGGGACTTTTGTAGGCCGATTACCTTCTACACTTTGAAATTCAGAACAAGCTGAGGCTCCAGGTGGAAAACAACATTGATCTCCCTGGATGTTTGCATAGGAAGCAAACACCGTGCATGCCCGGCTAGCTCAGTCCATAGTGCATGTGACTCTTAATCTCAGGGTCGTCGGTTCGAACCCCACGCTGGGCGCCGTCTGTTTTTAAAGCTTTGCTGTTTTCAAGGGTGATTCCCCAGCTCCCCATTCCTCCGGCAGTGTCACCGCTCAAATTGTGTCTCTCTCCATCCCACTTTGTTAATGTCACATCCGCAGGTTCCTGAACGAACACTGCCCTCGGCTTCACTGGAAGTCAGAGGGTTTGGTGCTTTCACCACCGCAGCCGATGTCCAATTCCCAGTCAGGGAAAACCTAATTTCTTACCGCTGTGTGAACAGTCACAATGCACAGGAATTCCTCGAATAAACTGTTAAAACGAACCTGGAATTTAATGTCAGGATGTATGAAGTGATTCATGTTGGTTGAAAAAATTAGTAGAGGCAACATCAAACAAAGTGTACAATTCTGAAGGGGTTTCTCTGTTACTCAGCGAGTATTTAGGATCTGGAATGCACTATCTGAGAGTGTGGGCGAGGCAGATTCAGTCGCGGATTTCAAAGGAAAATCAGGCAGAAAATGCAGGTCTCCGGGGAAGTGGAACCAGGTGAGTTAGTTTCCAGAAGAGTAAGAGGTCTCCCTTTTCAGACGGAGATGATGAGATATTTTCCCCCTCCGACGGTGGTTAGTCTGTGGAAATATTTTCCCCAAATGACAGTGGAGGCTAGGTCACTGAATTTATTCAAGGCAGAATTAGACAGCTTTTTGATCGAGAAGGGGTTATGGGGGTTGGGGGCAGACAGGAAATTGGAGTTGAGACCACAACCTGATCAGCCATGAGCTTATTGAATGGTGGAGCAGTCGCAAAGGGCAGAATGGCCTCCTCCTGCTGCTAAATCCCATATTTCAATGACCCGGGCCGAATGCTCTCTATCTGTGGTGTAACATTAGCTGTCATTCTGTGATATTATGCGGGGCTCCAGGGGCAAAATGGTTCCATTCCTACTCCTATTTGTTATGGTCTAATTCAGCGCTGATACCACTCAAGGCAATGGTTACGGTGCTTCTGTTTGCTCTGTCGGTGTGTGTCCGAGCGGCCCAAAGTCCTGAAATTCGGATGTAGTGTTTTATGAAACGTGGGTTTTAGTGCCTTATGAAGCGTGGGTTCAAATCCCACTGCGATCGAAATTTCAATTAGTTTGTCTTTTTCACAAATCCATTGGGATGCGCTCGGGGCAGCTGACGCCTGCGGTGCTTTATTTTGGTCGGAAGAACGAGGAGAGGCGATAAAAATTGCAGGGTGACCGGAAGTAGGTGAGGCCAAGTGCCAGCTTTATCCCACTGTAACCTTTCTGCAATTTTAGCTCAACAACGTTCACATAGCTGCAGTTGATGTAGTCGTGGCTGAGTAGTTAAGTCTATGGGTTTGGTAATCCATTGGGGTTTCCACGCGCAGGTTCGAGTCCTGCCGACTTCGCTGTTCCTTGTCATGCCTTTTGCTGTCTCGACAGCTAATTGCTGGTGAAATGAAATCAGAAGCTTCCAAATTCTGCAGCGTTTTTTTCCGCTTCACTTGCGCGCTCTTTCATTTCCGTTCATCTGAAAGCATTCACCAAATCGCCAGAAATGGAAGAAAATTGAGCCAAGTTGGTGACATGGGTGTTTGTCTCTCTTCAGACCTCTGTCCCTCTCGGTGTATATGTCTGTCTGTGCTCCTCTGTGTGTGTCAGTGTGGTTCAGTTTACCAATGGGTGAACACATTTTTACCATCGCGAAATTTGTTCACTTTTGTAATGTATCTTCGTGGTAAATGGTACAGAGAATAACAACAGGTTTAAATGTTGCCAGATATGATTGCCACTTCTTGTGTTTATTTTTGAGTGGAGACTGCTTGTTGACTCAGTGCCCGAATGTTACACAGCGGAGGATGATTGAAATTTTCACTGAGCAACATTTAAATAGTGGATTGCCCTTGTGTCCTTTTCATGTAGTCAGCATGTGAGAGAACCAGGAAGATAGATCATGTTTTATCTTTACACTGTCATCTGCAAACCCATCCCTTCCGGAAGCTTTGAGACTTCCATTCTCTGTCCCTGCTTTCCAGGGAAAGCTTGTGTTCATGAACTGACTGTGTCTGCATCAAGCAGCTAATTGACCTGGGAGCTGGATGGGCAGAGGGAGCTGAAGGCGAAGCAGGGACAGAAGCAGAAACAGATGCGACATGAAATTGTTTATTATTTGATGTGTGCCAGTTACTTTCAGTGATGAATGTCTGCCGTGTGCTCCCTTGTAAGGTTTACAGGACCCGCAGTGAAGAGGTTGGTGGGTTTTGGAAATTGAAATTTACACAGGAGCAGCTTGTGAGACTATTTCACCTCACTGTCGATTTCGTGTTCCAGCTCCCAGAAACGGTTGTCCTCAATGGCTGAACAATTGCCATTGAACAAGCCCTTCCTGTTCCAAGTAAACGCGCCATTTTGTAGGACAAACTTATCCCTGGTGAAGCGGGTCTGAAGCGAGGAAATGGCAAAATTGGAGTGGACGAAACATTCTGCAAGGCTTATGGACAGTGTTCGGAACGAGGAGGTGAAGGAAAAAAACACACACGGGCTGTGAAAGGTTGTTTGGTGGAGAACTGAGTAGAGGGATAGAGTGACGTGTACACAAATCTTCGAAGGTAGCAGGGCAAGCTGATCTCTCTGCTTTCTTTAAAAATAGCTCATGTGGTCCTTGGCTTCATTAATGGAGGCTTGGAGTTCAAAAGCAAACTGATGATGCTGAATCTTTGTAAATCATTTATTGAACCTCAGCTGAAATATTATGTTCACACTTTGGGAAAGATGTCAAGTCTTTGGAGAGGTTACGGGCAGTATTCACATGAACTGTGTCAGGGATAAGCTATTTCAATCATGTGGAGAGGCGGCAGAATCTGGTATTATTCTCACAGGATGGAGGAAACAGAAATGGGAATTTGGTCCAACCAGTCCGCTCCGGGGTTTATGATCCACCTCAGCCTCCTCCAATTTCCCTTCATTTAAATCTACAATTGTAACTATTTATTCCCTTCTCCCTTAAATACTTGCCTAGTTTCCTCTTAAATGTATCTGTACTATTCATTTCAACCACTCCCTGTGGCAACGGGTTCCACATTCCCACCACTCTCTGGGTAAAGAAGCTATTACACTGTTTCACCTCACTTCATGTTCATGTCTAAGACACTCGATGCTGTTATTGGCTGAACAAGTCTTCTGTGTTTGAACTAAACACGCTCCCACTGCTGGCCCTCCTCAGGGAATGTTGTTTTCTTGTTGCTGTGTGAACTGTCACAATGAACTGTCCCCGGAGTCTTTTTCCCTGGGATCGACAAAACCCATCACTTCTCTTCCTCTCTCATTCTCACTCTTTCATTCCCAGTTTGGGAGGGAGAACGAGAAGGGACAGTATAAATTGCAGGGTTATGGGGAAAAGGTTGGGTTGTGGCAGTGACAGGGCAGGAAGAAGGCCCTCTTTCTCTGCTGTAACTATTCTATGATTTCATATATGAAATATATATATTTCACTGTCCAGGTCTGTAGTCGTGGCCGAGTGGTTAAGGCGATGGATTTGAAATCCATTGGGGTTACCCCGCGCAGGTTCAAATCCTGCCGACTACGTTTTCCATTATTTCTGATTTTAACCATTGATATCAGAAACAGTAAATTGATTCGACATTTTCACAACACCTGCAGTAGCAAAGTTTGACCAGTAGGTGGCAGTGAAACCGTGATTGTTCACATCACATCAAGCAGGCGCTGTCTCAATTATTAGTGCACTTGGCACTGTCTCTGTTCAGATTAAATTAGACGCCGTTTATATTTCTATTACACTAGGACATGTCTCTTATCATATTAGCGAAGGTCATCTCTCAGTTGTTTCTATACTGGACTAGGGCACCATACCGTTGGCACTATCTCAGTCACGACTGCACTGAAGCAGGTCTTGGCTAAAGTTACAATAAGCCATGCCCCAGATGGCACTGCACTAGAGCTTGTCTCTGGTTATAGAAAACTAGAACATGTTTTTCGTTGCATTTCACAAGACCCTGCCTCAGCTATTACTCCAGTAGAACCTGCCACGTTTCTATCAAACTTGACCCTGTCTGTTAATGCTGCACCAATACATGCTTCCATTCATATCAGACTTCCCTGTTCCTGTTGTTATTGCCCTAAACCATTACTCTCTTATTGCTGTACTTGTCCATGTCTCTGTTTTTATTAATCTCGTACCTTTGCCGGTATTTAATTCACCAGACACTGCGTCAATTTATATTATAAAGAGCCCTGAATTATGTGAAGCTCCACTAGACCCTGTATCAGTTTTCTTACACTGGATCCGGTCTGTCTTATCACTACACTAGACTGGTTCGTATTGCACAAGATCCTGTCTCAATTATTACTGCACTCTGCACTGTCTCACTTCTATTCCACTAGATCGCGGCCCTGCTTATAATACACTGAATCATATCTGCACTTATATTCCGCTAGACCATATTTCAGAACAAGTTACATTAGACTCTGTATCAGCCTGTATCACACTCGAGCTGTTCTGCCTTTTTAATTAAAATGGATCCTGCCTTTGCAGAGACTTTGTCTTTGTACCTCTGTCTCTGCTTCTATTCCACTCTCCCTGTCTCTGTTTTTACTCCACGAAATAATGTCTGTCTCTCTTACACTGGAGGCAGTCTCGGTTATTACGGCCTTAGACTCTCTCTAGGAAGCAATTATTCTATGTCCTGTGCCTGTAATGACTACCCTATTTCTCTTGATATTGATCCAGGCCCTGTATCAGTAACTACTGCACTAGACCCGTCTCCGATATTACAGCAGTAGTCCTTGTCTATGTTAATATAGCACTCGTCCCCGTCTTTGCTTAAGTAACATTAGATGCTGTTTCTATTATTACTGCGCTAGTAATGTCTCTGCTTAAATTGCTCTAGGTCCTGTCTCAGTAATTACCACACCAGGCTCTGTCTCTGTTGTTACTGCACTAGCCTATGTCTCTATAAGGTGGACGTCGAGCTCGAAATGGGCCTCTGACTTTGGCCTAAAACTAGAGGTTTCCCATTGACTCTTTGTTCTGCGCAGCTCCTGATAATCATTTTCATTACAGCCACAGAATTACATTTGAGACATCGCCTGTTCTGTATGTGTGTGTGAAAACAAATCATGCTGCATCATTCCACAAGGATAAACGAATTATCTTCACCAGAATGTTTCCGTTTGTTTTTATTCTCTCTTATTCAAACTGTAACTACAGATCGCCTAATACCGTAAATATTCGTCAGTGGTATATTCTGTTGTGTGCTCTTGTTAAGAAATTCATGTCCTACCAACTATTTCTTTGGTAAGACGGGCACGGAGAATGCTGCGGAGAGTAATTCACCTATTGAATCCCCAAACTCGCCCAGCACCTACAAGGCTCAATTCAGACGTCTCCACTTGCTTGGGTGAGCGCGGCTCCAGCAACACACTGTTGGCTCCAGCTCGACACCATCCAGCACAAAGTAGCCCACTTGTTGACACCTCACCTATCACCTTCGCCATTCACTCCCTCCACCACCGACGCACAGTAGCAGTAGTGTGTACCATCTAGAAGATGCACTGTAGGAACTCATCAAGGCTCCTTCGACTGCACTTTCCAAACCCACGACCACTACCATTTAGAAGGTCAATGGCAGCAGATGGATGGGAACACTACCACCTGGTACAGTAAGTCCCCATAATAAATGGAAAGGGGAACAGGATAACGTTCCACGTGGATTATATTTGATCGGCTGGAGATGTCTGAGAGGGAGGACAGGGAGTTAAAAGATGTGACATGAAAGCGCCAGAACTTGATGTGTGTCAGTTGCTTTCTGTGATGAATGTCTGCCGCGGTAATGTGGGAGATTTCACTGCCGACTGTTTACACTGACACAAATATCACTCCTGGCTAATCAATCACAACTGCCCTTTGAAAGCAGCGCGCCAGGCCGAATGGCCTCTTTCTTTGCTGGAACTGTCTATAATTTTATCTTTTCCAGCATCACGGTTGCTTCTTTCACTATCATTCCAACATTTTATTGCACACTATTGGGGAATGTACTTTCTTACATTCTATCCAACGCTTTTGAAGTCAAGACACTGAGCAATTTCAGGGGGTTTTCTTGTTATTTCTGGCACGGAATTTGGAATCAGATCAGTTGAACGACAGTTTATTGGTGCCAATCCTCCACTGAGCTCACCCCTTAAAAAGAATGGGTGCCATTCGCTGAAGATGTCGTTTGAGTTCTAGTTAAACACAAAATTCTGTAGGAAAAAATTGTCTCTGGTGAAATTGTCTGAAGAAATGACAAATGTGGCTCAGATAAAGCACGTTGCAAGACTTATAGACAGCTGTCCTCGTGATTTAGAGGTGAGGATTCGGCCCTTGTGCTGCCGCGGTTCAGGATCGTTTCCTGGTCAGAGAATGAAGATTTATTGATCTGGTACAAACTGTTAAAACAGGCCTGATTTACTTATTGATTGAAAACCAAAACGCACAACAGCTCCGCCCGAATCAGAGGAGTAAGAGTTGAAGTTTCACATCAGAGCTGCAAATGTCACACGTGGAAAAACTTCGAGAAGAAATCCAGTTCCTAATGTCCGAGGGATATGAGTTTGGGCTATTTGTATTTACAAATTATCTCTCTCCAGCGTCCATTTCCTTAAACACTCGATCATAAGGACCCGGTGAATGTCTGTTTAAATGTTGCTCGGTGAAAATTTCAATCACCTTCCACTTTGTAACATAGACACTTAGTAACTGAGCAGTTTCCACTCAAAAAAAATACAGAAAAAAATTCCCCTTCAATCTTTTAAATTTATTTTTATTTTCTCTCTACGATTTTAATATGAAGCCACACAACTAAGGTGAATGAAGTATGGATTGTGAAAAATGGGGAACGGAACTACATTGACACAGACAGAGGAACACACACAGACATATACACCGAGAGTGACAGAGGCCTGAGGAGAGACAAACACCCAGAAAGAAAGGATGTCACCAACTGGCTCAGTTTGTTCCATTTGTGACTGCAGATTTCGTGAATCCATACAGATTAATTTAAATAAGAAAGCGCGGGTGTTTTTGTTATATTCTATTTACCTGATAATTAATCCTGTTGGTACCTGGTTAAAATCGGGAATAATAAGAGCCGCAGTCAGCAGGATTGCAACCTACATTGGGAAGGCCCGATAGATCTTGAAACCATCGCTTCAAACACTCGTACACGACTAACAGCACATCCATAGTCCATGCACACTCATATCAAATCAGAGATGGTGACAAAATAAGTCACTCGGCCCATTGTGTCCGTGCTGGCTCTCTGGAAGAGCAACTCAACCAATTCCACTCACCCTCCTTTCCCCCACAGCAATTTGTATTTGTATTGCCTCTCCCCGTTCTTCCAAACAAAATCAAGGACCGCAATCCGCACGCTCTCCCCACCCCCCGCCACCCGCCCGGCATTAAACTGGAGTTGCCTCTTGTCCACCCAAACAGAATTCCTAAAGTGCCAGAAAGGGGGAAGCATCTGAAGGTTTGGCAGCCGCGGGATTCGGACCCATTCCGCCAGAGACTGGAACCTGAATCCAGCTCTGCCGTTTGTAGAGCACATTGAATCAGATTGTAGATATCAGCACAGAAATAGCAAGGGTATCTTGATAAGAAAAAATGTGTTGTTTTAAATTCGCTATGAAATCAATTGCATAAATCAATTATGTTTATGTCAAAAAGTATATATAGAACCGCAGCAGCGAAAGCGCCAATTCCTAATCACCTCTGCACCAGAGAAACTGTTTGCAAACCTCACAACCGGCTGATCTGTGCTACCTGTGCCTTTTATTCTCATTCCAGTCCTCGCTCACCAGAGACACGTTTCCCCCACAAAATTACATGTTTATATCGAACACAAACGACTTCCTCAGCCAATGACAACAGCGATTGCTGTTAGCTGGAACATCATTCATTGTCACACAGTTCCGGGCTGTCACTGGGTCCTTCAGTAGCAAACAAAATAAAATAAATAACAAAAATTGCCACCTCTGCTGTCACCCAGCGAGTTCCAACTGATACTTGTTTTTTTGTGAAAAGAGGAGTTAGTCCGAATCCCAGCGCTGCCACAGTTTCAGTCACATTCCCCCTTTCAGGCACTTTAGGAAGTTCCTTTAGGTGAGCAAGAGGAGATTCTGGTTTAATGCTCCTTTATTTTGACAGGAAGAACGGGGAGAGGCAATACAAATATAAATGGCTGCGGGGGAAATTCGAGTGTGTGGAATCGGGTGAGTTGTTCTTCCAAAGAGCCAGCACAGGCGCGATGGGCCGAGTGACTTACTTTTTCGCCATCTCTGATTTGATTAGAACACCTTTGAACTCGGAGGAGCTGTTGGTCATAACTCAATGTTTAAGGTGATGGATTTGAAATCCACTGGTGTCTCCCCCTGTCGGTTTGAATCCTGCTGACTACAGTTCCCATTATTCCTCATTTCAACCACATGTCACCAACTTCATCCCTGCGGCTCCTGTGAAACTGACAAGGCGACACATGGCAGAAATTCATCACTGAAAGTAACTGACACGCATCAAATTCTGCCACTTTCATGTCGCATCTTTTAACTTCCTGTTCTCCCTCTCAGACATTTCCAGGTCTATCAAATGTCATCTGCCTGAAATGTCATCCTGGTCCTCGTCCACTGAATATGGTTGACTTTCCGGGCATTTGATTGAGCAGTTGGCTCCATAGCTCAGTGGTTAGAGCACTGGTCTAGTAGACCAGGGGTCGCGAGTTCAACTCTTGCTGGAGCCTGTGGTTTAGCTGATGAAACCAAGTTCCGTGGGAAAATGGGCGATTGGTTGGACAATGCTGCAAAACAATATTGATCCTTGAAAAGGTGCCGTTCCCAGAACTACACACAGTCCTCCAGGTTCGATCTAAGCAGGGCTTCGTGTATCTGCAGTAAGCCTCTTTTGCATAACAGCCTCTGTAACAGGTTGTACAGCAAGAGGAATTAGATTGTAGATATCGAATAAGGAGTACTCTTTATTGTAATTATTTCTTTTTATTTCGAAGACCATATATGAATCCCCAGCACAACTCTCCATATAATTGGGTCAGGGAAACTTTGTTAATTTTCACACACTGAGCATGGACACTGCAGAAGCTCCTGCACCTCTTTCAATATTGGTTTTCTTCAATCAGAGTTTTCAAAAGGGAATTGGGCAATTATTTGAAATGGAAAATAAAACTGCAGGGTTATGAAGGAAGAGAATGACATTGGAACTAAGTGGAAGAAAGCACACACCCGATGGGTCGAAAGGCCTCCTAATGAGCTGTGTAAATTTACAATTAGATCAATTTCTCTGCAGCATTCCAAAATGTCCCACTCCAATTCAATACCTGTAAAACAGGATCTTGCAGTGCAGCATGTCTACACAGTTTGACATTCCATACAAGTCCCTTTGGCTTTTTCTCACAACTTGTTTCTGTGGTGTAGTGACCTGGCCAGCGATGTCCATATCCTATAAATGATTAGAGAAAAAATTAGTGGTTTCACGTTCACTTCACATGTGCTAGGTCGCTGGTTCGAAAACTGACGGAAACATTATTAAAATTGAGCCATTTAATTGTGAGAAGTTGCACAATTCCCGTTTGTTGCCAAATAATAGCTGAATACATTATCTCACAGCCATGTGACATTGGCACTTCCCCAGGCTTTGACTGATTTTCTCCAAAAGGCATGGTTGTAAGAAAGAGACAATAAGTCAGACGAATTGCAATAAGATAGTTCACACGTGTGTGAAGTGTTGAATAACCTGTTGATGTGCTGTGTCATTTTATGATTCTAATGTCAAGTCAATTTCTCTGCCGCATGGTTATGTTTTTCAGCCGAATTGTACTTCCACAAAACAGGGTTCGGAAGTGCAGTAAGACTGCATGGTTTGATATTCTAAGTCAGTCCATGTGGTTCTGCCCATTGTTTCTGTAGTGCAATGGTTACTACGTACACGCAAAAGGTCCCCTGTCTGGAAATGGGTAGAAACATTATCGAGATTTACACATCTAAGTGTGAGGGAAAGTTTCATAATTCACATTTGTTGTTGAATATTAATTGAATATAGTATCTCACCGCCACATTAAATCTGCCCTTCGCCAAGCCGCAAAAAGCCACCCCCCCGCCCCCAACAACCCCCCCCCCCCTCCCCGCTCCAAAATCAAGAGGGATGAAACTGACTAGGCACAAAAACTAGCAGTTTCTTTAGTTGACAACAGAAATTAATGAGTTTACAAATGCAAATTCACAGTTAATTACTGACTGAAAGATGACGACCGGTGTGATCCAAAGACTAGCGTCATCCTAAAGATAGATGCAACTGATACAATGATTGAACATGAGGGAGTGGGAGAGATGGTAGAAAATCACTTTGTATCGCGCTTCATCATGGATCTTCATTCTTTCATGAGCATCGCTGGCCAGCATTTGTTGCCCATCCTGAATTGCCCTTCAACTGTGTAACTTGTTAAAGCATTTCAGAGGGCAGTTGAGAATCAACCACATCCATTGTGCGTCTGGAGTCACATGCAGGTCAGACCAGGTAAGGACGGCCGATTGAATTCCCTAAAGGACTGGTGAACCACATGGGTTTGTATGGCAATCAATGATAGTTTCATAGTCATCATGACTGAGGAAATACTGAGGACATGTCTGATCAGAATAAACATCTTTTGAAAGTTCACCATGAAAGGAATTGCATAAATAGCTTATGCTTGTATCGAAAACTGGAGAAGGAACCCTAGTCCAACTCTTAATTTCATTGGGTAAGGGAACTATTCATTAAGGCAAAGTGCATGGATTCTGCAGAAACTCCTTCTACAAAGGGGAATTTGGCAATGGTTGAAAGGGAGAAAATTCTGATCCATGGAAAGAGAGAAGGAAGTTGGGATTAATTGGCAAGATGTTTGTAAAAAGCTGGTATAAATAAAATGTGCGGAAGGTCCTCTTGCCGCGCTGTGCCATTTGATGATGACATTGTTGATCAGTCTGTCTCCAGCATTTCTAATGAGAACAGCCGAATTCAATTTCTTCAAAACAAAGACCCAAAGTGCTGCTGCATGACGTCACCGTTTAACATTCCAGACATCTCCATTGGGATCCAGGCAGGGAAATGGTTCTGTAACCTTGTGGTTACCCCGCTCATTTCGCGTGTGCAAATTACTCCATTCGATGCTCGTGAAAAACATTGTCACCCAACTGTGTGGAAAAGTTGCATCGATCCCATTCCTGTTTGTTGTTGAATGTGATCTGAATGCTACATCTTGCAGCCACATTAGATTCGCTCTTCAGCATTTCTGAAGATAACATTCAGCAAAATAAGAATATGTTTCTGCTGGCAGCGGGTGATTGGAGAGTATGGGGCTGGAATATTGCTACTTTTTCCTGTCTCAGTTACCGTGGAGCGACTAATTGATGGGTTTGTTTCAATCCAATTGCCTCATAGATCTGTATTAAATTAGATGGGGGTACATGATCGTTCATTTTCTTTGTCATATCAGAAATGAATGTCCATAAACAAAGCTTGATGTGGGAGCCGAGTTTGCAACTTGTGGGTGGGGGTGGGAGGATTTTCTTGTGGTTTCAGAGGCCCGAAACAAACCAGAGCGTTAATGAGTAATGACGGGGAGAAAACAGTGACAGCTTCGTCCCTGAGTGGTCTCGAACCACCAACCTTTCAGTTAACAGCCGAACGCGCTGACCAATTGCGCCACAGAGACGTGACGAGGTACCATATCCTCTATAAAATATCCTAAACCAATGGCTCAGCGAGTGAAAGCTTCAGATTGCCGCGACTGGAGTGACAATTATTCTTTCTCAGTTTTACTCTTCCCAAATAAAAGAGTGGGACATTCATTGTGGATACATGAAAACAGTCTGATCCCACCCACTGCAGACACATCCATGTCACCGGGAACCAGCTCTCGTACAACCGGTGCCGTCTCTCTTTGAGTCTTTCGCTGTCTTGTCTGTTACCAAGTATTCTGATTGTCCTGAAGCCGATATTAGGTTTGAATTCCTGATGTGCAGTAACGAGAATCCTTTCAAAGTCTCAGATCAGTTAATTTCACTGAGAACATCAGAGTCAATGTTCCAGCGTCTTAAAGAAGGGAAAGGTGCCTTGACTGTCTCTGGTCAGTCGAACAGTTCACCCTTCATTCTCCTCTGATTCCGGTTCACAAAGAGTTTCTAAAGATTCACAAAGCTGGAGACTGGGTTTTCTGGTTTGGTTCCTTCTCCATTTTCCTACCTGCCAACTGACAATATTTTCCAAAATCTCGTCTCAATCCTCCGCCTTGCATCTTGTCCAGGGATGAGGAAATTCAGTTTTGTGGAGAGATTATAGAGACCGGGCTTGTTCTCTTTAGAGCAATGTCGGTTAAATGGAGAATTCATGGAGCGGCTCAAAATGATGGGGGTGGGGGGCAACGGGGATGGGGCGGTTTGATGGAGCAGATAGGGAGAGACTGTTTCCACTGACGGGGGTCACTAGCCAGAGGACTGGAATTTAAGATAATTAAAGAAAGACAGACTTGCATTTAGTGTAGTGGTTATTACGTTTGCCTAACAAGTGGTTCGAAATCGGGCAGAAAAATTACCACAATCTGTTCAATCACGTTTGCTGAATATAGTACCTTCCAGCCCTGCCTTCTGGTCAATGCTTATAGCGCTTTTCCCGACCAGCGGGCGTCTCAGAGCGCTTTCCAGGCAATGAAGGACATTTTGAAGTGTCGCCATTGTTGTGATATAGAAAACGCGGCAGCCAATTAGCGCTCAGCAAACTCTCACAACCAGCAACGTCATCATGAGCGGATGATGTGTTTTTGTGACGTTGACTGACGGATGAACAGGACACGTGGCTGTGAGACACTGTATTCCCTTAATATTTAGCATCAAACGTGTAGTTTTGGATATTTGCTTCCCATTAAATTAACATATTTTGATCATATTTCTGCCCAGTTTCAAAGCGGGGACCTTTCACATGTGATAACCACTCCACTACAGAACAATACCTGACAGAGCCAGAGGCACCTACACATCATATTAAACTGTGAGGTCCTGCAGCAGCACTTTGGGTCTTTGATTTACGGAAATGGAATTCAGGTGGCAGATTTAGAAATGCTGTCGTCAAATTAATCTGATAATGTTATCATAAAATGACATAGCACGTGAGGAGACCATTCAGCCCTTCTAATCAATAACAACTTTTTACAATGTTCTTTCCAATTAGTCTCAATTTCGTTTTCTTTCTACATAACCATGATGTTTGACACTTTCAATTCATTTTCGAATTCCTTTTTGAAAACTCTGAGTGAAGAAAAACAATATTGAAAGAGGTGCAGGAGCTTCTGCCGTGTCCATGCTCAGTGTGTGAACATTAACAAAGTTCCCCTGACCCAATGACATGAAGGCTTAGGCTGGGGTTTCTTAAACAGCTTTCAAAAAAAAAATGAAGTTCATTTCAAATGGAATTTGCAAAGGAATTTTATTCTGACCAAGCATCTCCTTATTTTCCCCTGTCGATATGGACAATCTAATTCCTCTTGCTGTTCAACCTGTTACAGAGGCTGTTATAGAAAAGAGGGAAAGGTTTGCTACAGCTATACAAGGCCCTGGTTAGGTCACACCTGGAGGACTGTGTATAGTTCTGGGAACGGAACCTTATAAAGGATCAATATTTGCCTTGAAAGTTTCAGAGGAGCCGCATTGATTCCTTGGTGGGTTTTGGAAATTGGAAGCTGTACATCCGCAGTTTGTGGCACTATTTCACCTCACTGTTCACTTCGTGTTCATGTCTAACACATTCGATACTGTTATTGGTTGAACAAGTCTTCTGTGTTTGAGCTAAACGTGCTATTATTCGGCGCTCCCACTCCTGCCGCCCGGTTTTGGCCCTCCTCAAGGAATGTTGTTTTCTTGTTGCTGTGTGAACTGTCACAATGAACTGATCCTGGAGTCTCTTTCCTGTGGGATCTACAAAACCCCTCACTTCTCTTCCTTTTTCATTCTCACTCTTTGATTTCCAGTTGGGTTGGAAGCACGTGAAACAACCGCATCATGCATGGCTTAGTCAGTAGAGCAGACGGTTCTTAATTTTAGGGTCGTGGGCTCAAGCCCCAGGCTGGACAGCGCCGTTTTTTAAACTTTGCTGCTGTGATGGGTGAATCCCAGCTCCCCATTCCTCCGGCAGTGTCACCGCTCAAACTGAGTCCTTCTCCATCCTCTTTGTTAGTGTCACAGTTGCTACTGTGCGAGTGTAAACTGCCTTCGGCTTCACTGGAAGTCGGAAAGCTTTAGTGCTTTCATCCACCCCAGCCTAGATTCAATCCCCGTTTTTTTCCGCTCTGCTAACTGATACAATGGCAGGGATTCCTCGTGAAAACTGTAAAAACAATACTGAAATTTGCTCGAGGGAACTGTGAAGCGATTCATGTTGGTCAGGAGAATGAGGAGAGGCAACATCAAATAAATTGTACAATTCTAAAGGGGTTTCTCTGTTACACAGCGAGTGGTTAGGATCTGGAATGCACTATCTGAGAGTGTGGGGGAGGCAGATTCAATCCCGGATTTCAAAAGAGAATTGGACAGAAAATGCAGGTCTCTGGGGAAAAGGCGGGGGAGTGGGACCAGGTCAGTTAGTTTCCATAAGGGTAAAAGTTCTCCCTTTTCAGACGGAGATGAGGAGATTTTTTTCTCTCTCAAAGGGTCGTTGGCCTGTGGAATTATTTTCCCCAGAAAGCAGTGGAGGCTGGGTCACTGAATTTATTCAAGGCAGAATTAGACAGATTTTTGATGGACATGGGAATCAAGGCTTATGCCGGGGGCAGGAGTGGGGGGAAGCACGGTGGTGGGGGCGGAGGGGTCTCTGGTGGGGGAGTATGAAAGTGGAGTTGAGATCAGAACCGGATCAGCCATGATCTGATTGAATGCTGGAGCAGGCTGGAAGTGTTGAATGGCCTCCTCCTGTTCATTACTCCTACGTTCCTCAGGCCAGGGCCAAATGTAACCTTGTCTCTGATTCTCCAATACTATGGGGGGCTCGAGGGGCAAAATGGTTCCATTCCTGCTCCAGTTGTTCTGTTCTAATTCAGGGCTGGTCGCACTCAAAGCAATGGTTAAAGGGACATTCGCTGTGGTAAGTGTGGTTGAGTGGTTTGAGAAACTGGATTTAAATTATATTCAAATCGCACCGCTGTCAGAATTCCAGCTAATTCGCTTTCTTTCGGTCTCTTCAGTAAATCCCTCAGGATGCGCTGGGGAAAGCCGATGTCTGCAGTGCTTCAGTTTGATGGGAAGAATGAGGAGGAGCGATATAAATTGTGGGGTGACCGGAAATAGGTGAGACCGAGTCCAGTTTTCTTTGCAAGTCACAGGTCAGTGGTATGATAGACTGCTTCCCATTTACCTGAATGAGTGCATCTCCAACAACACTCACGAAGCTTGACACTGTCCAGGACAAAACAGCCCCCTTGATTGGCACAACATCCACAAACATTCTTTCCTTCCAGCACCGATGCACTGTAGCAGCAGTGTGTACCATCTACAAGATGCACTGCGGCAATTCACCAAAGATCCTTCGACAGCAATTTCCAAACCCACGACCATTACCACCTAGAAGGACAAGGGCAGCAGATAGATGGAAACACCACCACCTGGAAGTTCTCCTCCAAGTTACTCACCATCCTGACTTGGAAATATATCGCTGTTCCTTCACTATCGCTAGGTCAGAATCCTGGAATTACCTCCCTAACAGCACTGTTAGTGTATCCATACCACATGGACTGCAGTGGTTCAAGAAGGCCGCTCACCACCAACTTCTCAAGTGCAACTAGGGACGGGCAATAAATACTGGCCCAGCTAGTGAAGCCCACATCCCGTGAATGCAAAATTAAGATGGAAAAACATTTTCATCCAGAGAGTGGAGGGCGTCTGGAATTCACTGCCTAAGTTTGTGATTGAGGCTGAAACGCTGAAAGTATTTAAAAGTACCTGGATCAACACCTGAAATGCTGTAACCTGCAAGGCTACAGACCACGTGCCAGAAAGTGAGAATATAATGACCGGCTGGTTTCTTTTTCCTCTTTTTTGGCTGGCGAAGACATGATGGGCTGAATGGTCTCCTTCTTCACTGTAACATTCCTATAATTCTGTGGTTCTATGTTGAATGATGTTATTGATGATTGAAAGGAATACAGTGCAACCTTGGGGCTTTTGTAGGTCGATTACCTTCTACACTTTGAAATTCAGAACAAACTGAGGCTCCAGATGGAACATATTTGTCTTTCTGCGCGTTGGAGACCAGAGCTAGTGGATGCACACATCATCACTTGGCAGAGTGAATGACACTGGACCTGTCGGTTGTGAGTTCGAGCTGCTTGATGGGCGACATTGATTTTAAACTTTGCTGCTTTCATGGGTGAGCCCCAGCACTCCATTCCTCCGACAGTGTCAACGGTCAAACTGATTCTTTTTCCATCCTGCTTTGTTAATATCAAAGTTGCTGGGTTTATAAGTGGAAACTGCCTCCGCTTCAACAGAAGGTGGAGAATTTACTGCTTTGAATTTGGTGCTTTCACTGCCGCAGCCCAGGTTCAATTTCTGGCCAGGGAAAACCTTTCCCCTTCCGCTGTGTGAACTGTCACAATGAGCAGGGATTGCTTATCAAGTGAAAGTAGGCCTGGCAGTGTCTGTGGAGTGAGAAACAGAGTTTACCTTCCAGTTTGTTGATCTTTTATCAGAGCTGGAAAAGTCAGGGGTGTAACAGGTGGAAAACAAGTCCAGAGGCGGAGGGAGGGGGGGTGAAAGGACAAAAGGGAAGGAGTGTGATAGGTTACAGGGCATGAGAAAGAAACTGACTAAAGGGATGAGGGTACAAAATGTGGGTGGGAATGGGAGAGATTTTTCTTCCTGCTGTTCCGACTGGGACAAAAGTCACTCCTGATTAACCAGTCACAATGAGCAGATCATGTGTGTTTGGTTGAAGGATAAACAGTGACCAGGCCACATGGCTGTAAGATAATGTCTTCAACATACGTGAATCTGCAGATTTAGATAATGGTTCTGTGCAGTCTTGAACCAGGGTTTTTATCATGAGTTAGGCAAATGTGACAACCTCTGCACTGCAGAAACAGGAGATAGCCGCAAAGCTCAATGGGCTTCACTGAAATGTTATGCTGTGACGTCATGCAGCAGCATTTTGGGTCTTTGTTTTGAAGAAATGGAATTCGGCTGTTCTCATTAGGAATGCTGGAGACAGACTGATCAACAATGTCATCATCAAATGGTACAACACAGTAAGAGGTATTTTGGCCCAACGGATCTACATCAGTTTTGTACAAAGAATTTTCTAATTAATCTGAATTTCTTTATCTCTATCCATAACCCTAATTTTATTCTCTCCCTTTCAAGTCTTTGCCCAATTCGCTTTGAAAACTCTGAGTTGAGAAAAGCAATATTGAAAGAGGCGTAGGAGCTTCTGCAGTCTGTTAAAATTAATGGGAAAATTAACAAAGTTTCCCTGACTCAATGACGTGAGGAGTTGGTTTCCTAATTTTTTACAGTTATGGAAATTTTAAAAATAGTTCATTTCAAATCGAATATTCGAAAAAAAAGTTTATTCTGACCAATCACCTCCTAATTTTTCTCAGTCAAAAAACACAATCTAATTACCTTATACCAACATTTCATTGAGTAAACACGCACAGCCACACAGGAAAAAAGGAACATCATTTGAAACATCGAAATAATGAAACATTGAAATAATTAAGTTACCACTGGAGATGATGTCTGTATGTTACAAAGTGGAGGATGATCTGATTAACTGACGGAGCTGGTTCGAGTTTCCCAATGACCGATTCCTGTTCCTTTGCTTCTGTTCTATTTTGGTGGCAGCACCAGTGAAGGAAACGATGGTTGACATCTTTGGCTATTCTATCTTGGCCGAGTAGTCTTAGGCCCTGGATTTATGCTCCAGTCACTATAGAGGCGTGAGTTCGCATCCCACCGCGACCAAGGGTTTAGTCTTCTCTTTGATGTCTGCAGCTGCCCATTAGAACCAACAGATACCAGCCCGCATTAAATCCAGTGTGGTGCTTTACTTTGATGGGAAGATCGAGGAGAGACAATATAGATATGAATTGCTGTGTGGGAAAAGGCGGAGTGTGGAATTACAGTAGTTGATTTGCTCTTCCAGAGAGTCAGCATGTGAACGACATGGTGAATGATCGTCTTATGTAGCCGCTTATGGTTTTATATAAACGTCATTAATGCAAATCCGGGGCCTGGATTCGTCACTGAGTTGTTAAGGTGTCGGGTTTTGAATGCTTTGGGATCTCCACAGGTAGGCTGGAATCCTGCCAACTACTCTTATCATTCCTGAAATTTTCAATGTACCTGCACAATTAATTATCGATTAAGTTGAATAAAAACCACCCAAAATCTCCAGCGTGCTCTGATTTCCATTCGTCTGCAAGCATTCACAAAAGTTGCAGCTAGAAATGAAACAAAAACGGAGCCAGGTTGGTGTCAGGCTTGCTTTCTGGGTGTTTGTCTCTCCATAGAGAGAACCCCTTGCCCTCTGTCACGCTCGGTGTATATGTCTGTGTATGTTCCTGTGTGCGTCACTGTGTTTCAGTTCCTCACTTTTACCATTCAAGCATTATTCACGTTAGTTGTGTGGCTTCATGTTAAGACGGTATAGAGAACAAAAAGAGCAGTTTTAAAATATACAAGAGGAATTTTCTTTCTCTTATTTGAATGGAGACTTTTCAGCTTCTGAGGGTCGGTTTGGTACAAAGTGGAGGTTGATTGAAATTGTCACTGATCAACATTTAAACAGACAGACACCGAGTCTTTGTGGTTTGGAGGTTAAGGCAACGAACACATCGGGAGAATGAATTTGTAAATATAAATAGTCCAAACTGAAATCCCTCGGACATTAGGAACTATTTCTACTGCTGTCAGGTGTCGCAAGGACCAGGAACGTAAAAGTTCAACAATAAATGTTCCAGGAACGGATAGGATATAATCACCAAGATAGGCTGAGCAGCCTGAAGCTCTTTTCTCCAGGAAAGAGAAGGCTGAGAGATGACCTGATAGAAATGGGATGCTTTGTTGTTGTTTCTTCAGGGATTCGAGGTGCAATTTATTTCTTCAGCTACAGATTTACATCATTTGAATCTGCATCAAACAAACAATGAAATGTTTAGATATATAGAAAGAAAGATTCTACGTTGAGATGGAATTCTTAAAATCAGATTTTGTCATCTGCTGAATCAGCATTTTTATCAAACTCTCTCTGTCATTGGATTACAACAGTGACTACACTTCAGAAAGATTTCATTGGCTCTAAAGCGCCTCCCGTTGTCCAGAGTTGATGAAAGGCTCTGTTTAAATGTAAGCCCTTCTTTCTCTTCTTTCTTTCTGTCTGTCAATCTAAGTTAACAATCATATGAAATGGTGAAGTTTATCTGTTCCCAGTGTCTACTCCACTCTCGGACTCTATCTGTCTGCCTTTGCCTCTGTATATCTGCCTCGCTCTCTTTCACTCTCTCAGTCTCTCTGTCTGTGTCTCTATCTCTGTTGACTCTTGTGCTCTTTGTTCACCCCATTCACTCGCTGCCTGTGTGCAACCAAAATTCACTGGATTGATTCCTGAGATGAGACGGTTGTCCTAGGAGGAGAGATTAAATGGGATGAGTCTGTTCTCTCTGGAGTTTAGAATAATGAGAGGTGATCTCATTGAAAAGGCTGACATTCTGAGTCAGCTTGACAGTGAACATGCTGAGAGGCTGTTTCCCCCTGGCTGGAGCGTCTAGAACTGGGCTCACATTCTCCAGATAATGTGTCAGCCACTTAGGACTGAGGTGAGGAGACATTTCTTCACTCAAAGGCTTGTGAATCTATGGAATTTTGTAGCCCGGATGTCTGTGGATCCCCAGCCAATGAGAATATTGAAGGCTGAGGTCGATTAAGGGAATGAAGGGCTATTGGAATTAGGTGGGAAATTGGTGTAGAGTTTGGGGATCTGACATGATCTTATTAAGTGGTAGCGGAGGCTCGAGGGGGCTTATGGCCAATTTTTAATGTTCTGTTTCAGTGGAAACACCATCAAGGCGACAGGGAACCGCAGGTTGAGAGAGGTAGCCTGGCCGAACGGCCTCAGGTGCTGGGTCCAGGTTCCATTATTTGTGGAACCGCTGCCAAGTTTATTGGTGGTTCACTTGTGGGCCATTTTGAATGCTCTCTTCTGAAATCAAAGTGCCAGCTCAAAGAGAATGCGGGCGTGTATAGGGTTTTATTTTAATTGGGAGAAGGAGGAGAGGCAATACAAATAGTAATTGCTTGTATGAGAATGTACAGGAGTGGAAATAGTTGAGTTGTTCTTCCAGACAGAGCATGGAGAAGATGGGCCGAAAGCCCGCCTTCTCTGCTGCAGCCATCTTATATACCAGCAACATTAACCTGTTCATAGGGCCAGTTGCGGTGGTCGTGTGGTTAAAGCGATGGAGTTTAAATCAGTTGGGTTTTCCCGCTGCTCATTATTCCTGGTTTTAACTCTGTGTCTACAAAGTTATTTCTCGGTTAGATTCAATCAAATCCATCCAAGCACTAAAGCTTCCAAGGGGATTTTCCTATTTCCGTTCATTCACAAATACATTCACGAAACTTGTAGTCATAGTGGGACATAAACAGAGGCAGGTTGGTGTTATGCTTGCTTTCTGAGCGTTTGTCTCTCCTTAGAGACTAACCCTTGCCCTCTGTCACTCTCGGTGTATATTTTTGTGTCTGTTCCTCTGTGTGTGTCAATGTGGTTCAATTCCCGAAGGGGTGAATACATTTTTACCATCACAAACTTTATTCACATTAGTTGTGCAGTTTCATCTCAAAATGTTACAGAGAAAAATATCAGGATGGAAGATGCAGGAGGAGTTTGCAATGTTTGGAAGGAGGTGCAGCTAAGAAGTGGAAGATTCAGTGAGAAGTTTTCTTCTCATTTAACACGAGATTTGGAACCAGATCTGGGAGATATTTGTATCGGTGTAAACAGTAAAATCTCCCCTATTACCGTTATATTTTGCCTTGCACCACTATCTCTATAGTCAGTGCTTTGCAACATATCACAGTCCTTCTCTCATTCCCTATATTCACCTCTGTGTTTGTTCTCGAGCCGTTGCGACCAGATGACATTTCCAACTCTGATCCAAAACTCACGCTCTCACACCACTGATTGTGGCAAAGGTGGTCTGCATTTCTCGCTTTAATCAGGAAATTATCCAGTCTCGCTTTAATAGTTTGCACGAGGCCAATAAATTATCATTCCCTGATCAGGAATTGAACCCGGCCCATGGCCCGGTGAAAGCGGCGAAACCGAACCACTAGGGAAACTGTGCACGAGCCTTACAATCTGACTTATCTATGTTACCTGTGCCTTTAATTTTTATATCCGACCCCTTGGAACAAAAAGAGGCAAAAGCAGCGTAGATTAGATAAGTCAACTCCAGAAACAATTTGGCAGATTCCCTGGTGGTCTAGTGGTCAGGATTTGGTGCTTTCCCCACCACGGTCTGGGTTTAATTGCCAGTCAGGGAATAAAGGTTTGTGGATCTCGATAAATTGTTTAAACAAGTGTTGATTACTTATTGCTTGAAAACATTTAGCAGCTCTGCTAGAAGCAGAAGAGTGAGAGTATCGCCTCAGAGCTGGAAAAATCACATTTGGAACAGGTGGAGAACACAGAGGCGGAGTGAGGGAATGACTAAGAGTAGGGCTGGTTGCAAAGCACTGACCAGAGATGGTGGCGCAAGGCCAAATATGGGTGGCAGAAGGACAAATGTTGCTCCCTACTGTTTGTACTGGCACAGCGATCACTCCTGATCATTCAACCAATCACAACTGCTCTTTCTTTGCTCTAACTTTTTATGAGTTTATGGTTCCCAACAGCACGGGTCATTCTGCCATTTTATAGCCCAATCGAGCGAGATATACTTTCTTACCTTGTATTCGGCTCTTAACAAACCAGAACACTGAGCAAATTCAGCGAGTTTTCTGGTCATTTCTAGTACCAGTTTGTCACGAGACTAATTGAACGACACATCAATCCTTCACTGGAGCTCACTGCGTCCAAAGAGCACTGTTCTCATCAGCTTGTTATGTGCCTTCTTGCAGTGCATCTGCTGAACAATATAAGCTTATCACAGCTCCACTTCCTTCACATTGAAACCCAGTGTGAAAATATGAACAATTTCAAAGCTGAACAACGTACTAGAACGTGCTCGTACAAGTACAAACGGACTAGAAGGAGAGTGTGACTGTGGATAATCGGCACTGTGGACATTCCTGTAATCAGAATCTGGGAGGATCAGGAAGATGAGATCCTGGTGTCTCTTTACCCTGTTGTCTGCAAACTTATCGCCTTATGTTTTACATTCCCATCAACTGACTCTGTCTGCATCGAGCAGCTAATTGACCCGGGAGCAGGACACGAGACAGGGACAGAAGCAGAAAGAGATGTGACATGAAAGTGCTTTGAATTTGCCATGAAAGATGCTGCCAGTTGCTTTCAATGGTGAATGTCTGCCTTGCAGCGATTAGATGGTTTTTTTTTTCCTTTTTGAAAGCAGCAAGATTTTAGAAGTACCACAGCGCCCTTCTCCTTGAGTTCCCTGACTACATCTGGCAGCATCTTTGATTTGAGAGGCATAATTTATAGTTCAGATGTAATGGAGTTCCGATGAAAGATTACAGACCTAAAATGAAAACTATGTTTATCTCTCCACAGAGGCTACCAGGTCTACTGAGAATTCCAGTATTTATGTTTTTATTTCAGATGACCAGCATCTGCAATATGTTGCTTTTCTTTACCAGATTAGTGAAACATATAAGATTGTGAGCGTACCTGGCAGGGCGGATGTTGAGAGGATGTTACCTCTTGCGGGAGAATCTAGAACTAGGGGTCACTGTTTAAAAATAAGCGGTCACCCATTTAAAACAGAGAGGCAAAGTGTTTTTTCTCTCAGAGATTCGTGAGTCTTTGGAACTCCTGAAAAGGCTATTGAAGCAGAGTCTTTGAATATTTTTAAGGCAGAGATGGATATATTCTTGGTAAGCAAGGGGGTGATAGGTTATCGGGGGTAGACGGGGTACAGATTTCAGGTTACTGTCAGGTCAGCCATGATCTTATTAAATGGCGGAGCAGGATTGAGGGGCCTAATGGCCTACTCCTGCTCCTTGTTCTCATGTAGTGCTAAGAATGTGAAACCCATTACCAGTAGATTTAGAGATCCATGTCTGAGCTGAAAACGTGCAGGTAAGCTCACACTGTAAACAGATTGTTCACCAGGTGGAAATGGAAAGGGATTCGCTCTATCATCGCAATTACTAACACAGCAACACAGTCTCGCTGGTATTATGAGTAATGCAGTTGGTAAAGCAGAGTTATTTAAATTCCCAGAGGGAAACCTTAAACAACTGTCATTGATTTTAAGTGCTATGTTTGAGATGCGACCCTAAATTCAGGAATCAGACCACCAGCTCTCGAAGTTTTAAATTAAACAAAGTAAAACATTTTATTAATTTACACAGATTAAAATATATATACACATGGCTACAAATTATTACTCTCAGAAATTTTAACAAATTCCCAAACTAATCTCCATTAAGGCAACAGCAACCCATTGACTTAACCAGACACCAGGCAAAGCATTTTCACCGTACAAATTCAAAATGAGGTTCTTTTCATTTGTTCCTTGTGGAGTCAATTGGAGGCTTGCAGCTGCCTTTTGATCGCATGTTGCCTTTGTTCTGCACACCCAAAATGGTTGTCTTGTTATACCTACCATCACTGATTGAATGCTAATTCTCATTTTCCCACCAGCCTCTTTGAACACCACCTTTTAACAATGAAAGCCCTTTCATAATACCAATTTTATTAAAACGATAAATATATTGCTTGGTAGCAGCTAGGCAGGTGTCCGTTTTCACCCTACTTCTTGAATGCTCGACTAAAAAATGCAAATGCACGTTATTCCTCTTACAACTCAAAACTAGCACACATCAAAGCACCCAGGCTAGCTGGCTTTAATCCAAATAAGACTCACCCATAGACTAAACCTCTATTTGAAAACAAAAGTATTTACCAAAATATTATGTACATAATAGCTTCATGACCCCGGTGGGCGGACATTCACGTGAGCAAAGGGCTTTATTCAGTTTGCCCACATGTTAACACTCCATCTTTAAAGGTTCAAAGGATTTGATCCACAATCTGAGGATTGCTACTGGCAAAGGACGGTTTAAAAGCCACCAACTCATCCCATCTGCTGAGATTCCGCTGAGTTCAGATCTAACTCCAGGGGTTTGTTCTGCTGTTCATTGCACACAGGAGAGAATTATGGTGGAGCCCAGAGCAATTTGGTCGCTGTATCAATTGATTGAACAATTTTATGCCTTGCCTCAATGGCATTCATCGTATCTGATTACAGGACATAGGTTGATTTCCTACATTTTCGCCCTTCAATGGCGGAGTGCTCACCCAGCATTCACTGCGGGACAGAATGTGCCCTATTCTCACGACAGCAGTTCCTGGCACATGCGCATTGTTGTATGTGCTTGGAGCGTGCGCATTGCGGTTTGCTTCATGAGCATGCGCACTGCTGGTCTGTGACTGAAGCCGCTCAGAGTGGTTGAGAAAATATAGAGTGGAGCAAACTAACAGAGTTAGTGGGAGTGTGAGGAGGAATGGAGCCAGCGCAGTGGGAAAAAAAGGTTTATAAAGACACAGTGCAGGTTTGAGACCCCAATTAACAAGGTACGGGTGTTGCGGTTGTAGAGAACGGGCCGATATAATATAAATATAATATAAATATGAATATAATTTAAATCCAGTTTCTCAAACCACTCAACCACACTTACCACAGCGAATGTCCCTTTAACCATTGCTTTGAGTGCGACCAGCCCTGAATTAGAACAGAACAACTGGAGCAGGAATGGAACCATTTTGCCCCTCGAGCCCCCCATAGTATTGGAGAATCAGAGACAAGGTTACATTTGGCCCTGGCCTGAGGAACGTAGGAGTAATGAACAGGAGGAGGCCATTCAACACTTCCAGCCTGCTCCAGCATTCAATCAGATCATGGCTGATCCGGTTCTGATCTCAACTCCACTTTCATACTCCCCCACCAGAGACCCCTCCGCCCCCACCACCGTGCTTCCCCCCACTCCTGCCCCCGGCATAAGCCTTGATTCCCATGTCCATCAAAAATCTGTCTAATTCTGCCTTGAATAAATTCAGTGACCCAGCCTCCACTGCTTTCTGGGGAAAATAATTCCACAGGCCAACGACCCTTTGAGAGAGAAAAAAATCTCCTCATCTCCGTCTGAAAAGGGAGAACTTTTACCCTTATGGAAACTAACTGACCTGGTCCCACTCCCCCGCCTTTTCCCCAGAGACCTGCATTTTCTGTCCAATTCTCTTTTGAAATCCGGGATTGAATCTGCCTCCCCCACACTCTCAGATAGTGCATTCCAGATCCTAACCACTCGCTGTGTAACAGAGAAACCCCTTTAGAATTGTACAATTTATTTGATGTTGCCTCTCCTCATTCTCCTGACCAACATGAATCGCTTCACAGTTCCCTCGAGCAAATTTCAGTATTGTTTTTACAGTTTTCACGAGGAATCCCTGCCATTGTATCAGTTAGCAGAGCGGAAAAAAACGGGGATTGAATCTAGGCTGGGGTGGATGAAAGCACTAAAGCTTTCCGACTTCCAGTGAAGCCGAAGGCAGTTTACACTCGCACAGTAGCAACTGTGACACTAACAAAGAGGATGGAGAAGGACTCAGTTTGAGCGGTGACACTGCCGGAGGAATGGGGAGCTGGGATTCACCCATCACAGCAGCAAAGTTTAAAAAACGGCGCTGTCCAGCCTGGGGCTTGAGCCCACGACCCTAAAATTAAGAACCGTCTGCTCTACTGACTAAGCCATGCATGATGCGGTTGTTTCACGTGCTTCCAACCCAACTGGAAATCAAAGAGTGAGAATGAAAAAGGAAGAGAAGTGAGGGGTTTTGTAGATCCCACAGGAAAGAGACTCCAGGATCAGTTCATTGTGACAGTTCACACAGCAACAAGAAAACAACATTCCTTGAGGAGGGCCAAAACCGGGCGGCAGGAGTGGGAGCGCCGAATAATAGCACGTTTAGCTCAAACACAGAAGACTTGTTCAACCAATAACAGTATCGAATGTGTTAGACATGAACACGAAGTGAACAGTGAGGTGAAATAGTGCCACAAACTGCGGATGTACAGCTTCCAATTTCCAAAACCCACCAAGGAATCAATGCGGCTCCTCTGAAACTTTCAAGGCAAATATTGATCCTTTATAAGGTTCCGTTCCCAGAACTATACACAGTCCTCCAGGTGTGACCTAACCAGGGCCTTGTATAGCTGTAGCAAACCTTTCCCTCTTTTCTATAACAGCCTCTGTAACAGGTTGAACAGCAAGAGGAATTAGATTGTCCATATCGACAGGGGAAAATAAGGAGATGCTTGGTCAGAATAAAATTCCTTTGCAAATTCCATTTGAAATGAACTTCATTTTTTTTTTGAAAGCTGTTTAAGAAACCCCAGCCTAAGCCTTCATGTCATTGGGTCAGGGGAACTTTGTTAATGTTCACACACTGAGCATGGACACGGCAGAAGCTCCTGCACCTCTTTCAATATTGTTTTTCTTCACTCAGAGTTTTCAAAAAGGAATTCGAAAATGAATTGAAAGTGTCAAACATCATGGTTATGTAGAAAGAAAACGAAATTGAGACTAATTGGAAAGAACATTGTAAAAAGTTGTTATTGATTAGAAGGGCTGAATGGTCTCCTCACGTGCTATGTCATTTTATGATAACATTATCAGATTAATTTGACGACAGCATTTCTAAATCTGCCACCTGAATTCCATTTCCGTAAATCAAAGACCCAAAGTGCTGCTGCAGGACCTCACAGTTTAATATGATGTGTAGGTGCCTCTGGCTCTGTCAGGTATTGTTCTGTAGTGGAGTGGTTATCACATGTGAAAGGTCCCCGCTTTGAAACTGGGCAGAAATATGATCAAAATATGTTAATTTAATGGGAAGCAAATATCCAAAACTACACGTTTGATGCTAAATATTAAGGGAATACAGTGTCTCACAGCCACGTGTCCTGTTCATCCGTCAGTCAACGTCACAAAAACACATCATCCGCTCATGATGACGTTGCTGGTTGTGAGAGTTTGCTGAGCGCTAATTGGCTGCCGCGTTTTCTATATCACAACAATGGCGACACTTCAAAATGTCCTTCATTGCCTGGAAAGCGCTCTGAGACGCCCGCTGGTCGGGAAAAGCGCTATAAGCATTGACCAGAAGGCAGGGCTGGAAGGTACTATATTCAGCAAACGTGATTGAACAGATTGTGGTAATTTTTCTGCCCGATTTCGAACCACTTGTTAGGCAAACGTAATAACCACTACACTAAATGCAAGTCTGTCTTTCTTTAATTATCTTAAATTCCAGTCCTCTGGCTAGTGACCCCCGTCAGTGGAAACAGTCTCTCCCTATCTGCTCCATCAAACCGCCCCATCCCCGTTGCCCCCCACCCCCATCATTTTGAGCCGCTCCATGAATTCTCCATTTAACCGACATTGCTCTAAAGAGAACAAGCCCGGTCTCTATAATCTCTCCACAAAACTGAATTTCCTCATCCCTGGACAAGATGCAAGGCGGAGGATTGAGACGAGATTTTGGAAAATATTGTCAGTTGGCAGGTAGGAAAATGGAGAAGGAACCAAACCAGAAAACCCAGTCTCCAGCTTTGTGAATCTTTAGAAACTCTTTGTGAACCGGAATCAGAGGAGAATGAAGGGTGAACTGTTCGACTGACCAGAGACAGTCAAGGCACCTTTCCCTTCTTTAAGACGCTGGAACATTGACTCTGATGTTCTCAGTGAAATTAACTGATCTGAGACTTTGAAAGGATTCTCGTTACTGCACATCAGGAATTCAAACCTAATATCGGCTTCAGGACAATCAGAATACTTGGTAACAGACAAGACAGCGAAAGACTCAAAGAGAGACGGCACCGGTTGTACGAGAGCTGGTTCCCGGTGACATGGATGTGTCTGCAGTGGGTGGGATCAGACTGTTTTCATGTATCCACAATGAATGTCCCACTCTTTTATTTGGGAAGAGTAAAACTGAGAAAGAATAATTGTCACTCCAGTCGCGGCAATCTGAAGCTTTCACTCGCTGAGCCATTGGTTTAGGATATTTTATAGAGGATATGGTACCTCGTCACGTCTCTGTGGCGCAATTGGTCAGCGCGTTCGGCTGTTAACTGAAAGGTTGGTGGTTCGAGACCACTCAGGGACGAAGCTGTCACTGTTTTCTCCCCGTCATTACTCATTAACGCTCTGGTTTGTTTCGGGCCTCTGAAACCACAAGAAAATCCTCCCACCCCCACCCACAAGTTGCAAACTCGGCTCCCACATCAAGCTTTGTTTATGGACATTCATTTCTGATATGACAAAGAAAATGAACGATCATGTACCCCCATCTAATTTAATACAGATCTATGAGGCAATTGGATTGAAACAAACCCATCAATTAGTCGCTCCACGGTAACTGAGACAGGAAAAAGTAGCAATATTCCAGCCCCATACTCTCCAATCACCCGCTGCCAGCAGAAACATATTCTTATTTTGCTGAATGTTATCTTCAGAAATGCTGAAGAGCGAATCTAATGTGGCTGCAAGATGTAGCATTCAGATCACATTCAACAACAAACAGGAATGGGATCGATGCAACTTTTCCACACAGTTGGGTGACAATGTTTTTCACGAGCATCGAATGGAGTAATTTGCACACGCGAAATGAGCGGGGTAACCACAAGGTTACAGAACCATTTCCCTGCCTGGATCCCAATGGAGATGTCTGGAATGTTAAACGGTGACGTCATGCAGCAGCACTTTGGGTCTTTGTTTTGAAGAAATTGAATTCGGCTGTTCTCATTAGAAATGCTGGAGACAGACTGATCAACAATGTCATCATCAAATGGCACAGCGCGGCAAGAGGACCTTCCGCACATTTTATTTATACCAGCTTTTTACAAACATCTTGCCAATTAATCCCAACTTCCTTCTCTCTTTCCATGGATCAGAATTTTCTCCCTTTCAACCATTGCCAAATTCCCCTTTGTAGAAGGAGTTTCTGCAGAATCCATGCACTTTGCCTTAATGAATAGTTCCCTTACCCAATGAAATTAAGAGTTGGACTAGGGTTCCTTCTCCAGTTTTCGATACAAGCATAAGCTATTTATGCAATTCCTTTCATGGTGAACTTTCAAAAGATGTTTATTCTGATCAGACATGTCCTCAGTATTTCCTCAGTCATGATGACTATGAAACTATCATTGATTGCCATACAAACCCATGTGGTTCACCAGTCCTTTAGGGAATTCAATCGGCCGTCCTTACCTGGTCTGACCTGCATGTGACTCCAGACGCACAATGGATGTGGTTGATTCTCAACTGCCCTCTGAAATGCTTTAACAAGTTACACAGTTGAAGGGCAATTCAGGATGGGCAACAAATGCTGGCCAGCGATGCTCATGAAAGAATGAAGATCCATGATGAAGCGCGATACAAAGTGATTTTCTACCATCTCTCCCACTCCCTCATGTTCAATCATTGTATCAGTTGCATCTATCTTTAGGATGACGCTAGTCTTTGGATCACACCGGTCGTCATCTTTCAGTCAGTAATTAACTGTGAATTTGCATTTGTAAACTCATTAATTTCTGTTGTCAACTAAAGAAACTGCTAGTTTTTGTGCCTAGTCAGTTTCATCCCTCTTGATTTTGGAGCGGGGAGGGGGGGGGGGGTTGTTGGGGGCGGGGGGGTGGCTTTTTGCGGCTTGGCGAAGGGCAGATTTAATGTGGCGGTGAGATACTATATTCAATTAATATTCAACAACAAATGTGAATTATGAAACTTTCCCTCACACTTAGATGTGTAAATCTCGATAATGTTTCTACCCATTTCCAGACAGGGGACCTTTTGCGTGTACGTAGTAACCATTGCACTACAGAAACAATGGGCAGAACCACATGGACTGACTTAGAATATCAAACCATGCAGTCTTACTGCACTTCCGAACCCTGTTTTGTGGAAGTACAATTCGGCTGAAAAACATAACCATGCGGCAGAGAAATTGACTTGACATTAGAATCATAAAATGACACAGCACATCAACAGGTTATTCAACACTTCACACACGTGTGAACTATCTTATTGCAATTCGTCTGACTTATTGTCTCTTTCTTACAACCATGCCTTTTGGAGAAAATCAGTCAAAGCCTGGGGAAGTGCCAATGTCACATGGCTGTGAGATAATGTATTCAGCTATTATTTGGCAACAAACGGGAATTGTGCAACTTCTCACAATTAAATGGCTCAATTTTAATAATGTTTCCGTCAGTTTTCGAACCAGCGACCTAGCACATGTGAAGTGAACGTGAAACCACTAATTTTTTCTCTAATCATTTATAGGATATGGACATCGCTGGCCAGGTCACTACACCACAGAAACAAGTTGTGAGAAAAAGCCAAAGGGACTTGTATGGAATGTCAAACTGTGTAGACATGCTGCACTGCAAGATCCTGTTTTACAGGTATTGAATTGGAGTGGGACATTTTGGAATGCTGCAGAGAAATTGATCTAATTGTAAATTTACACAGCTCATTAGGAGGCCTTTCGACCCATCGGGTGTGTGCTTTCTTCCACTTAGTTCCAATGTCATTCTCTTCCTTCATAACCCTGCAGTTTTATTTTCCATTTCAAATAATTGCCCAATTCCCTTTTGAAAACTCTGATTGAAGAAAACCAATATTGAAAGAGGTGCAGGAGCTTCTGCAGTGTCCATGCTCAGTGTGTGAAAATTAACAAAGTTTCCCTGACCCAATTATATGGAGAGTTGTGCTGGGGATTCATATATGGTCTTCGAAATAAAAAGAAATAATTACAATAAAGAGTACTCCTTATTCGATATCTACAATCTAATTCCTCTTGCTGTACAACCTGTTACAGAGGCTGTTATGCAAAAGAGGCTTACTGCAGATACACGAAGCCCTGCTTAGATCGAACCTGGAGGACTGTGTGTAGTTCTGGGAACGGCACCTTTTCAAGGATCAATATTGTTTTGCAGCATTGTCCAACCAATCGCCCATTTTCCCACGGAACTTGGTTTCATCAGCTAAACCACAGGCTCCAGCAAGAGTTGAACTCGCGACCCCTGGTCTACTAGACCAGTGCTCTAACCACTGAGCTATGGAGCCAACTGCTCAATCAAATGCCCGGAAAGTCAACCATATTCAGTGGACGAGGACCAGGATGACATTTCAGGCAGATGACATTTGATAGACCTGGAAATGTCTGAGAGGGAGAACAGGAAGTTAAAAGATGCGACATGAAAGTGGCAGAATTTGATGCGTGTCAGTTACTTTCAGTGATGAATTTCTGCCATGTGTCGCCTTGTCAGTTTCACAGGAGCCGCAGGGATGAAGTTGGTGACATGTGGTTGAAATGAGGAATAATGGGAACTGTAGTCAGCAGGATTCAAACCGACAGGGGGAGACACCAGTGGATTTCAAATCCATCACCTTAAACATTGAGTTATGACCAACAGCTCCTCCGAGTTCAAAGGTGTTCTAATCAAATCAGAGATGGCGAAAAAGTAAGTCACTCGGCCCATCGCGCCTGTGCTGGCTCTTTGGAAGAACAACTCACCCGATTCCACACACTCGAATTTCCCCCGCAGCCATTTATATTTGTATTGCCTCTCCCCGTTCTTCCTGTCAAAATAAAGGAGCATTAAACCAGAATCTCCTCTTGCTCACCTAAAGGAACTTCCTAAAGTGCCTGAAAGGGGGAATGTGACTGAAACTGTGGCAGCGCTGGGATTCGGACTAACTCCTCTTTTCACAAAAAAACAAGTATCAGTTGGAACTCGCTGGGTGACAGCAGAGGTGGCAATTTTTGTTATTTATTTTATTTTGTTTGCTACTGAAGGACCCAGTGACAGCCCGGAACTGTGTGACAATGAATGATGTTCCAGCTAACAGCAATCGCTGTTGTCATTGGCTGAGGAAGTCGTTTGTGTTCGATATAAACATGTAATTTTGTGGGGGAAACGTGTCTCTGGTGAGCGAGGACTGGAATGAGAATAAAAGGCACAGGTAGCACAGATCAGCCGGTTGTGAGGTTTGCAAACAGTTTCTCTGGTGCAGAGGTGATTAGGAATTGGCGCTTTCGCTGCTGCGGTTCTATATATACTTTTTGACATAAACATAATTGATTTATGCAATTGATTTCATAGCGAATTTAAAACAACACATTTTTTCTTATCAAGATACCCTTGCTATTTCTGTGCTGATATCTACAATCTGATTCAATGTGCTCTACAAACGGCAGAGCTGGATTCAGGTTCCAGTCTCTGGCGGAATGGGTCCGAATCCCGCGGCTGCCAAACCTTCAGATGCTTCCCCCTTTCTGGCACTTTAGGAATTCTGTTTGGGTGGACAAGAGGCAACTCCAGTTTAATGCCGGGCGGGTGGCGGGGGGTGGGGAGAGCGTGCGGATTGCGGTCCTTGATTTTGTTTGGAAGAACGGGGAGAGGCAATACAAATACAAATTGCTGTGGGGGAAAGGAGGGTGTGTGGAATTGGTTGAGTTGCTCTTCCAGAGAGCCAGCACGGACACAATGGGCCGAGTGACTTATTTTGTCACCATCTCTGATTTGATATGAGTGTGCATGGACTATGGATGTGCTGTTAGTCGTGTACGAGTGTTTGAAGCGATGGTTTCAAGATCTATCGGGCCTTCCCAATGTAGGTTGCAATCCTGCTGACTGCGGCTCTTATTATTCCCGATTTTAACCAGGTACCAACAGGATTAATTATCAGGTAAATAGAATATAACAAAAACACCCGCGCTTTCTTATTTAAATTAATCTGTATGGATTCACGAAATCTGCAGTCACAAATGGAACAAACTGAGCCAGTTGGTGACATCCTTTCTTTCTGGGTGTTTGTCTCTCCTCAGGCCTCTGTCACTCTCGGTGTATATGTCTGTGTGTGTTCCTCTGTCTGTGTCAATGTAGTTCCGTTCCCCATTTTTCACAATCCATACTTCATTCACCTTAGTTGTGTGGCTTCATATTAAAATCGTAGAGAGAAAATAAAAATAAATTTAAAAGATTGAAGGGGAATTTTTTTCTGTATTTTTTTTGAGTGGAAACTGCTCAGTTACTAAGTGTCTATGTTACAAAGTGGAAGGTGATTGAAATTTTCACCGAGCAACATTTAAACAGACATTCACCGGGTCCTTATGATCGAGTGTTTAAGGAAATGGACGCTGGAGAGAGATAATTTGTAAATACAAATAGCCCAAACTCATATCCCTCGGACATTAGGAACTGGATTTCTTCTCGAAGTTTTTCCACGTGTGACATTTGCAGCTCTGATGTGAAACTTCAACTCTTACTCCTCTGATTCGGGCGGAGCTGTTGTGCGTTTTGGTTTTCAATCAATAAGTAAATCAGGCCTGTTTTAACAGTTTGTACCAGATCAATAAATCTTCATTCTCTGACCAGGAAACGATCCTGAACCGCGGCAGCACAAGGGCCGAATCCTCACCTCTAAATCACGAGGACAGCTGTCTATAAGTCTTGCAACGTGCTTTATCTGAGCCACATTTGTCATTTCTTCAGACAATTTCACCAGAGACAATTTTTTCCTACAGAATTTTGTGTTTAACTAGAACTCAAACGACATCTTCAGCGAATGGCACCCATTCTTTTTAAGGGGTGAGCTCAGTGGAGGATTGGCACCAATAAACTGTCGTTCAACTGATCTGATTCCAAATTCCGTGCCAGAAATAACAAGAAAACCCCCTGAAATTGCTCAGTGTCTTGACTTCAAAAGCGTTGGATAGAATGTAAGAAAGTACATTCCCCAATAGTGTGCAATAAAATGTTGGAATGATAGTGAAAGAAGCAACCGTGATGCTGGAAAAGATAAAATTATAGACAGTTCCAGCAAAGAAAGAGGCCATTCGGCCTGGCGCGCTGCTTTCAAAGGGCAGTTGTGATTGATTAGCCAGGAGTGATATTTGTGTCAGTGTAAACAGTCGGCAGTGAAATCTCCCACATTACCGCGGCAGACATTCATCACAGAAAGCAACTGACACACATCAAGTTCTGGCGCTTTCATGTCACATCTTTTAACTCCCTGTCCTCCCTCTCAGACATCTCCAGCCGATCAAATATAATCCACGTGGAACGTTATCCTGTTCCCCTTTCCATTTATTATGGGGACTTACTGTACCAGGTGGTAGTGTTCCCATCCATCTGCTGCCATTGACCTTCTAAATGGTAGTGGTCGTGGGTTTGGAAAGTGCAGTCGAAGGAGCCTTGATGAGTTCCTACAGTGCATCTTCTAGATGGTACACACTACTGCTACTGTGCGTCGGTGGTGGAGGGAGTGAATGGCGAAGGTGATAGGTGAGGTGTCAACAAGTGGGCTACTTTGTGCTGGATGGTGTCGAGCTGGAGCCAACAGTGTGTTGCTGGAGCCGCGCTCACCCAAGCAAGTGGAGACGTCTGAATTGAGCCTTGTAGGTGCTGGGCGAGTTTGGGGATTCAATAGGTGAATTACTCTCCGCAGCATTCTCCGTGCCCGTCTTACCAAAGAAATAGTTGGTAGGACATGAATTTCTTAACAAGAGCACACAACAGAATATACCACTGACGAATATTTACGGTATTAGGCGATCTGTAGTTACAGTTTGAATAAGAGAGAATAAAAACAAACGGAAACATTCTGGTGAAGATAATTCGTTTATCCTTGTGGAATGATGCAGCATGATTTGTTTTCACACACACATACAGAACAGGCGATGTCTCAAATGTAATTCTGTGGCTGTAATGAAAATGATTATCAGGAGCTGCGCAGAACAAAGAGTCAATGGGAAACCTCTAGTTTTAGGCCAAAGTCAGAGGCCCATTTCGAGCTCGACGTCCACCTTATAGAGACATAGGCTAGTGCAGTAACAACAGAGATAGAGCCTGGTGTGGTAATTACTGAGACAGGACCTAGAGCAATTTAAGCAGAGAGATTACTAGCGCAGTAATAATAGAAACAGCATCTAATGTTACTTAAGCAAAGACGGGGACGAGTGCTATATTAACATAGACAAGGACTACTGCTGTAATATCGGAGACGGGTCTAGTGCAGTAGTTACTGATACAGGGCCTGGATCAATATCAAGAGAAATAGGGTAGTCATTACAGGCACAGGACATAGAATAATTGCTTCCTAGAGAGAGTTTAAGGCCGTAATAACCGAGACTGCCTCCAGTGTAAGAGAGACAGACATTATTTCGTGGAGTAAAAACAGAGACAGGGAGAGTGGAATAGAAGCAGAGACAGAGGTACAAAGACAAAGTCTCTGCAAAGGCAGGATCCATTTTAATTAAAAAGGCAGAACAGCTCGAGTGTGATACAGGCTGATACAGAGTCTAATGTAACTTGTTCTGAAATATGGTCTAGCGGAATATAAGTGCAGATATGATTCAGTGTATTATAAGCAGGGCCGCGATCTAGTGGAATATAAGTGAGACAGTGCAGAGTGCAGTAATAATTGAGACAGGATCTTGTGTAATACGAACCAGTCTAGTGTAGTGATAAGACAGACCGGATCCAGTGTAAGAAAACTGATACAGGGTCTAGTGGAGCTTCACATAATTCAGGGCTCTTTATAATATAAATTGACGCAGTGTCTGGTGAATTAAATACCGGCAAAGGTACGAGATTAATAAAAACAGAGACATGGACAAGTACAGCAATAAGAGAGTAATGGTTTAGGGCAATAACAACAGGAACAGGGAAGTCTGATATGAATGGAAGCATGTATTGGTGCAGCATTAACAGACAGGGTCAAGTTTGATAGACACGTGGCAGGTTCTACTGGAGTAATAGCTGAGGCAGGGTCTTGTGAAATGCAACGAAAAACATGTTCTAGTTTTCTATAACCAGAGACAAGCTCTAGTGCAGTGCCATCTGGGGCATGGCTTATTGTAACTTTAGCCAAGACCTGCTTCAGTGCAGTCGTGACTGAGATAGTGCCAACGGTATGGTGCCCTAGTCCAGTATAGAAACAACTGAGAGATGACCTTCGCTAATATGATAAGAGACATGTCCTAGTGTAATAGAAATATAAACGGCGTCTAATTTAATCTGAACAGAGACAGTGCCAAGTGCACTAATAATTGAGACAGCGCCTGCTTGATGTGATGTGAACAATCACGGTTTCACTGCCACCTACTGGTCAAACTTTGCTACTGCAGGTGTTGTGAAAATGTCGAATCAATTTACTGTTTCTGATATCAATGGTTAAAATCAGAAATAATGGAAAACGTAGTCGGCAGGATTTGAACCTGCGCGGGGTAACCCCAATGGATTTCAAATCCATCGCCTTAACCACTCGGCCACGACTACAGACCTGGACAGTGAAATATATATATTTCATATATGAAATCATAGAATAGTTACAGCAGAGAAAGAGGGCCTTCTTCCTGCCCTGTCACTGCCACAACCCAACCTTTTCCCCATAACCCTGCAATTTATACTGTCCCTTCTCGTTCTCCCTCCCAAACTGGGAATGAAAGAGTGAGAATGAGAGAGGAAGAGAAGTGATGGGTTTTGTCGATCCCAGGGAAAAAGACTCCGGGGACAGTTCATTGTGACAGTTCACACAGCAACAAGAAAACAACATTCCCTGAGGAGGGCCAGCAGTGGGAGCGTGTTTAGTTCAAACACAGAAGACTTGTTCAGCCAATAACAGCATCGAGTGTCTTAGACATGAACATGAAGTGAGGTGAAACAGTGTAATAGCTTCTTTACCCAGAGAGTGGTGGGAATGTGGAACCCGTTGCCACAGGGAGTGGTTGAAATGAATAGTACAGATACATTTAAGAGGAAACTAGGCAAGTATTTAAGGGAGAAGGGAATAAATAGTTACAATTGTAGATTTAAATGAAGGGAAATTGGAGGAGGCTGAGGTGGATCATAAACCCCGGAGCGGACTGGTTGGACCAAATTCCCATTTCTGTTTCCTCCATCCTGTGAGAATAATACCAGATTCTGCCGCCTCTCCACATGATTGAAATAGCTTATCCCTGACACAGTTCATGTGAATACTGCCCGTAACCTCTCCAAAGACTTGACATCTTTCCCAAAGTGTGAACATAATATTTCAGCTGAGGTTCAATAAATGATTTACAAAGATTCAGCATCATCAGTTTGCTTTTGAACTCCAAGCCTCCATTAATGAAGCCAAGGAGCACATGAGCTATTTTTAAAGAAAGCAGAGAGATCAGCTTGCCCTGCTACCTTCGAAGATTTGTGTACACGTCACTCTATCCCTCTACTCAGTTCTCCACCAAACAACCTTTCACAGCCCGTGTGTGTTTTTTTCCTTCACCTCCTCGTTCCGAACACTGTCCATAAGCCTTGCAGAATGTTTCGTCCACTCCAATTTTGCCATTTCCTCTCTTCAGACCCGCTTCACCAGGGATAAGTTTGTCCTACAAAATGGCGCGTTTACTTGGAACAGGAAGGGCTTGTTCAATGGCAATTGTTCAGCCAATGAGGACAACGGTTTCTGGGAGCTGGAACACGAAATCGACAGTGAGGTGAAATAGTCTCACAAGCTGCTCCTGTGTAAATTTCAATTTCCAAAACCCACCAACCTCTTCACTGCGGGTCCTGTAAACCTTACAAGGGAGCACACGGCAGACATTCATCACTGAAAGTAACTGGCACACATCAAATAATAAACAATTTCATGTCGCATCTGTTTCTGCTTCTGTCCCTGCTTCGCCTTCAGCTCCCTCTGCCCATCCAGCTCCCAGGTCAATTAGCTGCTTGATGCAGACACAGTCAGTTCATGAACCCAAGCTTTCCCTGGAAAGCAGGGACAGAGAATGGAAGTCCCAAAGCTTCCGGAAGGGATGGGTTTGCAGATGACAGTGTAAAGATAAAACATGATCTATCTTCCTGGTTCTCTCACATATTGATTACATGAAAAGGACACAAGGGCAATCCACTGTCTGTTTAAATGTTGCTCAGTGAAAATTTCAATCATCCTCCGCTGTGTAACATTCGGGCACTGAGTCAACAAGCAGTCTGCACTCAAAAATAAACACAGGAAGTGGCAATCATATCTTGCAACATTAAAACCTGTTCATTTCCCTGTACCATTTACCACGAAGGTACATAACAAAAGTGAACAAATTTTGCGCTGGGAAAAATGTGTTCATCCCTCGGTGAACTAAACCACACTGACACACACAGAGGAGCACAAACAGACATATACACCGAGAGGGACAGAGGCCTAAAGAGAGACAAACACCCATGTCACCAACTTGGCTCAGTTTTCTTCCATTTCTGGCGATTTGGTGAATACTTTCAGATGAACGGAAATGAAAGAGCGCGCAAGTGAAGCGGAAAAAAAACACGGGAGTATTTGGAAGCTTCTAATTTCATTTCACCAGCAATTAGCTGTCGAGACAACGGATAGGACCAACAGGGAAGCAGCGCAGTCGGCAGGAGTCGAACCTGCGTGGGGAAACCACAATGGATTTCAAATCCATCGCCTTAACCACTCGGCCACGACTACTAAAGGCGCATGAATGTTTTTGAGCTAAAATTGCAGAATGGTTACAGTGGGAAAAGCTGGCACTTGGCCCCACCCACTTCCGGTCACCCTGCAATTTTTATCGTCTCTCCTCGTTCTTCCTACCAAAATAAAGCACCGCAGGCGTCAGCTGCCCCGAGCGCATCCCAATGGATTTTCGAAAAAGACAAACTACTTGAAATTTCGATCGCAGTGGGATTTGAACCCACGCTTCATAAGACACTAAAACCCGCGTTTCATAAAACGCTACAACCGAATTTCAGGGCCTTGGGCCGCTCGGACACGCACCTACAGAGCAAACAGAAGCACCGTAACCATCGCCTTGAGTGGTATCAGCGCTGAATTAGACCATAACAAATAGGAGGAGGAATGGAACCATTTTCCCCCTGGAGCCCCTCATAATATTACATAATGACAGCTAATGTTACACCACAGATAGAGGCCATTCGGCCGGGGTCATTGAAATATAGGATTTAGCAGCAGGAGGAGGCCATTCGGCCCTTTGCGACTGCTCCACCATTCAATAAGCTCATGGCTGATCAGGTTGTGGTCTCAACTCCACATTTTTGTTTGCCCCAAACCCCCATAACCCCTTCTCGATCAAAAAGCTGTCTAATTCTGCCTTGAATAAATTCAGTGACCCAGCCTCCACTGCTTTCTGGGGAAAATAATTCCACAGGCTAACGGCCCTCGACGGCAGAAAAAATCTTCTCATCTCCGTCTGAAAAGGGAGGCCTCTTACTCTTCTGGAAAATAACTGACCTGGTCCCACTCGCCCAACTTTTCCCCGAAGACCTGCATTTTCTGTCCAATTCTCTTTTGAAATCCTCGACTGTATCTGCCTCCCCCACACTCTCAGGCCGTGCATTCCAGATCCTAACCACTCGCTGATTAACAAAGAAGCCCCTTTAAAACTGTACACTTTATGTGATGTTACCTCTCCTGATTCTTCCAACCAACAGGAAACACTTCACTCTCCCTTACAGTGAATTTCAGGTACGTTTTAAGAGTTTACGCGAGGAATTCCTGTGCATTTAGACAGTTCACACAGAGGCAAGAAATAAGGTTTTCCCTGACTGGGAATTGAACATGGGCTGCGAGCGATGAAAGTATCAAACCCTCCATACGGAACTCTCCGACTTCCAGTGAAGCCAATGGCAGTTTTTGCTCAGAAACCAGCGGCTGTGATATTAACAAAGTGGGATGGAAAGAGACTCAGTTTGAGCGGTGACACTGCCGGAGGAATGGGGAGCTGGGGATCACCCATGAAAACAGCAAAGCTTTAAAAAAGAGCCGGCGCCCAACGTGGGGCTCGAACCCACGACCCTGAGATTAAAAGTCTCATGCTCTACCGACTGAGCCAGCCGGGCACACACGGTGCTTGCTTCCTACGCAAAAATTCAGAGAGATCAATATTGTTTTCCACCTGGAGCCTCAGCTTGTTCTGAATTTCAAAGTGTCGAAGGTAATCGAGCGACAAAAGCCCCAAGGTTACAAAGCATTCCTCTCAATCATCAATAACATCATTCACATCTTCCACTTCTTAGCTGCACCTCCTTCCAAACATTGCAAACTCCACTTGCATCGTTCATCCTGATATTTTTCTCTTTGACATTTTAATATGAAGCTGCACTACTAATGTGAGTTAAGTTTGTGATGATGAATGTGTGTTCGCCCCTCGGGGAACTGAACCACATTAACACACACAGAGCAACGCACACAGACACTTACACCGAGAGTGACGGAAGCCAAAGGAGAGACAAACACACAGAAAGCAAGGTTGTCACCAACTTGGACAATTATTGTTCCATTTCAGGGGCAAAATGTATTGAATGTTTGTAGATGAACAGAAGTAAGAAACACCGTGGGTTTGGGTGGTTTTTTTTCCATTTAACAGCCAATTTATTCTGCAGACAGTTTATGTCAATCAGGAATGAGAAGAAGGGGAGTTGGCAGGATTGGAACCATGTAGAAAAACGCCTTAAGCACTCGGCCAGAACAACTGGGTAAAGGCTGCATGTTGTTTGTTTAAAATAATAGAATGAATACAGGGAGTCCCAGTGAAAGAAGGTCTTCCAGTCCGTGCCATTGCCTCATCTTTTCCCAGTCACCCTGGGATTTACACTGTCTCTCCTCATTCTTCCAACTGAAATACAACACGGCACAGCTCAGCTGCTCCTTTAGCGCACGGAGAATTTTTGGGAAGCGCCTCAAATAACCAACCACCAGAAAGTTTGGCAGCGGTGAGATTGAAGCTCAAGTCAGCAGCGAGATCGAAACCTGAACCAGCAGCTGAGCCCGCTCGGCCTCACTACCACATTCAGATTAGACACAAACATTGTCTTCACCAACATTGACACTGAATTAGAACATTAAAAAATTATCATCAGGAATTGGCCATTCGAGCATCTTCAGCTACTGAATAAGATCATGTGAAAACTTCAATCATCATCCACTTTGTAACATCCGTACGTCCAGTTACTGAACAGTCTCCACTCAAAGAAATATCCAGTTGCATCTTTTAAAACTGCTTTTTTTTCTCTCTGTACCATCTTAATATGAAGCTACAGGACTAACATGAATAAAAACGAGAGACTGAACCACATTGACACACACACAGAAATTCACAAATGTGCACGTTGTTAAGATTTGAAATTGTGAATATTTTTGCCATGTCCTTCAATAAGCAGAAAGTGGAGCTGTGATCAGCTTATAGCTCAGAAGATGTACAGCAAGTATGTATATAACAGGCTGATGCTCACAGTGCTTGTTGGGGCTCGGTGAGCTGCATCTGACGATTGAAACCATTTAAATGTCATTCAACGAATCCGGTTCCAAATTCTGTGCTAGAAATGATAAGGAAACTCGCTGAATTTGCTTATTGTCTTAAATTGAAAGCATCACATGGAAGACAAGAAAGTTCATCTTAACCGTGGTGTTAGGAAACATAACATGACAGAAAGTTACAACAAGGAAAGAGGCCATTCGGCCCTGTGTACTGCTTCCAAACAACAGTGTAATTGGTTGATCTGAATAATCAAAGATGTCAGTCATTTCGGAAGACTGGGCAAAAAGGAAAACGAGGCGGGGTCGCGCTGTTAATAAGGAGCGAGATCAGTACATCGGTGAGAGAGGGTCTTAGATTGAAGGGTCAAGATGTAGAATCAGTTTGGGTGGAGCTAAGAAACAGCAAACATTGGTGGAAGTTGTTTATAGGCCACCAAACTGTAGTGATAATGTTGGGCAAGGCATAAATCAGGAAATTAGACCTGCATATGACATGGGTAATAGAGGAATAATATACTGCCTCGCACCACCAGCTCTATAGTCAGTGCTTTGTAACCTATCACAGCCCTTCTCTTTTATTTTCACCCCCTCATTCCGAATCAGGATTTATTCCCGAGTTTTGCCCTTGTGACTTTTCCAGCTCTGATGTGAAAATTCCACTCTCACTCCAACAATTCTGGCAGAGGTAAACGGTGTTATTTTCAACCAGCAAATCAATCACATTGATTTGATCAGCTCGCCCAGGAGGAATAAGTTTCAACTCCCTAACCAGGAATCGAACGCAAGTTGTGCTGGTAAATTTGCGGCATTTTAACCACTAACACAGCATTTGGACACATATAGGTTGCTTATGGCATTTTTCCATTCCAGATATCTTACACCAGAAGCAAGTTTCTTTGGCCAAATGGCCTCTATCGTGTGAACACAAGTGACGTCTTCAGCCAATGAGAATGACCGTTGCTTTTAGCCGGAACGTGAAATCGATACTTTCCTCCTTTACAACAGTTCTTAAAGCCTCACCCTTTGACCCAACTTTTAGTCACCTGACCGAATATGAGGCTCGGTGTCACACTTGGTTATATAATGCTCCTGGGAAACGCCTTGTGACGTTTCATTAGGTAAAAAGAGCTTTAAAAATATAAGTTGTTGTTGTAGCCCATGGATAGAAAGAGATAAACTCCTCTTCCCTCTTTCATCCTGATATCTTTCGCTGTAATATTGAAATGTGAAGTTGCACAACTAATGTGAATACAGTTTGTGTTCGGGGAACTGAACCACATTGACCCACACAGAGAAAAACACCGAGAGTGACAGAGGCCGAAGGAGGGACAAATGCCAGAATGAAATCATGTCACCAAATTGGCTCAGTTTGTTTTTTCCATTTCCCACTGGAGATTTGCAGAAGGCTGACAAATGAATGGAAATGAGAGATCACGGATATGTTTGGAGCGCTTTTCCTCGATTCAAACGATAATTAATTCTCTCTGTGCCCAGTTAAAACCAGAAGTAATGAGAAACGTAGTCGGCAGGATTCGAACCTGCGCGGGGTAACCCCAATGGATTTCTAATCCATCGCCTTAACCACTCGGCCACGACTACAGCTGTTACACCTGCATCACTATTATTTGTATGAAATTATAAAAGTTACAGCAGAGAAAACGGTCTTTCTGCCGGTCCTGTCATTGCCATTACCTAACTTTTTCCCCAGAACCCTGCAATTTATACTGTATCTCCTCGTTCTCCCAACCAAACTGTGAATGAAAGAGTGAGAATGATCCAACCCGGCCAATTACCGCCCCATCAGTCTCCTCTCCATCATCAGTAAAGTAATGGAAGGGGTCATCAACAGTGCTACAGGCGGCACTGACTGAGCAACAACTTGCTCACTGATGCCCAGTTTGGGTTCCACAAGGGCCACTCAGCTCCTGAACTTATTACAGCCTTGGTTCAGACATAGGCAAAAGAGCTGAACTCCCGAAATGCGGTGTAAGTGACTGTCCTTGACATCAAGGCAGCATTTGATCGAGTGTGGCATCAAGGAGACCTAGCAAAACTGGAGTCAATGGGAATCAGAGGGATACTCCCGGCTTGTTGGAGTCAGACCGAGCACAAAGCGAGATGATGGTGGTTGTTGGATGTCAGCCATCTTAGCTCCAGTACATCACTGCAGGACTTCCTCAGGGTAGTATCCTCGACCCAACCATCTTCAACTGTTTGACCAGTGACCTTCCTTCCATCATAAGATCAGAAGTGGGGATATTCACTGATGATTTGCACAATGTTCAGCACCATACCCGTACGTGGGGCAGATGTTTCCATTAGCAGGAGAGACTAGGACCCGAGGGCACAGCCTCAGAGTAAAGGGAAGACCTTTTATAGTAGAGATGAGGAGAAACTTCTTTAGCCAAAGAGTGGTTAAACGATGGAAATCATTGCCACAGAAGGCTGTGGAGGCCAGGTCATTGAGTGTATTTAAGACAGAGATAGATAGGTTCTTGATTGGTAAGGGGATCAAAGGTTACGGGGAAAAGGCGGGAGAATGGGGTTGAGAAACCTATCAGCCATGATTGAATGGCGGAACAGACTCGATGGGCCCAATGGCCTAATTTCTGCTCCTATGTCTTATGGCCTTATGGTCTTATACCCGACTCTTCAGATACTGAAGCAGTTCATGTCCAAATGCAGCAAGGCTTGGATAATATCCAGGCTTGGGCTGACAATTAGCAAGAAACATTCACAGCACACAAGTGTCAGGTAATGGCCATCTCCAACAAGAGAGGATCAACCATTGCCCCTTGATGTTCAATGGCGTTACCATCACAAATCCCTCACTATCAGTGCCCTGGGGGTTAACATTGACCAGGAACTGAACTGGACTAGCCGTGCAAACACTGTGGCTACAAGAGCAGGTCAGAGGCTAGGAGTCGTGCAATGAGTAACTCACCTCCTGACTCCCCGAAGCCTGTCCACCATCTACAAGGCACAAGTTTGGAGTCTGATGTAATACTCCCGACTTGCCTGGAGGAGTGCAGCTCCCACAACACTGAAGAAAATGGACACCATCCAGGGCAAAGCAGTCTGCTGGACTAGCACCACATCCACATTCACTCTCTTCACCATCGACGCGCAGTGGCAGCAGTGTGTACCATCTGCAACATGCACTGCAGTAATTCACCAAGGCTCCTTAGTCAGCAGCATCCAAACCCACGACCATTGCCAGCTAGAAGGACAAAGGCAGAAGATAGATGGGAACACCAACACCTGGAAGTTCCCTTTCAAGTCACTCACCATCTTGACTTGGAAATTTATCGGCGTTCCTTCACTGTCACTGGTTCAAGATCCTGCGTGAAATGTATTTGGACCGTCTCAGCCCAGTTCCTAGTGGATGCTAGTTCACAACCCAGTTCCTAGTGGATGCTAGTTCACAACCCAGTTCCTAGTGGATGCTAGTTCACAACCCAGTTCCTAGTGGATGCTAGGTCACAACCCAGTTCCTAGTGGATGCTAGTTCACAGCCCAGTTCCTAGTGGATGCTAGTTCACAGCCCAGTTCCTAGTGGATGCTAGTTCACAACCCAGTTCCTAGTGGATGCTAGTTCACAACCCAGTTACTAGTGGATGCTAGTTCACAACCCAGTTCCTAGTGGATGCTAGTTCACAACCCAGTTCCTAGTGGATGCTAGTTCACAACCCAGTTCCTAGTGGATGCTAGTTCACAGCCCAGTTCCTAGTGGATGCTAGTTCACGACCCAGTTCCTAGTGGATGCTAGTTCACAGCCCAGTTCCTAGTGGATGCTAGTTCACAGCCCAGTTCCTCGTGGATGCTAGTTCACAACCCAGATCCTAGTGGATGCTAGTTCACAACCCAGTTCCTAGTGGATGCTAGTTCACAACCCAGTTCCTAGTGGATGCTAGTTCACAACCCAGTTCCTAGTGGATGCTAGTTCACTACACAAAGGTTGCCCCATAATCAGAACTAAAATGACAATCTTACCATGGAAGGACAAGAGAATGCTGCTCTGTTAAGTGGAACAAATAAACTTTTGTTCAGTTGGGCTACTGTTCCAAAATGAGGATAAGATGCATTGTAGGGTGGAGTAAGATAAGTTTTATTTTACATTTAATTTGTTCTGGCCTTCCTAACAGCACTGTGGGTGTACCTACACCACATGGACTGCAGCTGTTCAAGAAGGCAGACAATCTTCCCAAGGGCAAATAGGGATGGGCATTAAATGCTGGCCCAGACAGCGAAGCCCACATCCCATGAATGATTTTTAAAAAACATTCAGGTTAGCCTGCAAATTATATTGCCTTGTTCTCCTAACCAAATTAAAGCGCTGCAAACGTCAGTGTCTGGAGCAAGTCTGACGTATTTGCTCAGGTGAGGAACCAGCTGAAGCTTCCAATATTGGTTTCCTTAACACCGAGTTTCCAAATGGGAATTGGACAATGGCTTGAAAGTGAAATAAAAACAGGGTTAAGGAGAAAGAGAAGGAAACTGTCATTAATTATAAAGCTCTTTGTACAAAACTGATATAGACAAGATGTGTGGAAGGTCCTCTTACTGAGCTGTGCCATTTGATGATGACATTGTTGATCAGTCTGTCTCCAGCATTCCTAATGTGAACAGCCGAATTCCATTTCTTCAAAACAAAGACCCAAAGTGCTGCTGCATGACGTCACCGTTTAACATTCCAGACAGCTCCATTGGGACCTTCACAGCGCAGGGTTTATAGAGGCGAGTGGGGGTCATATTCGCTTCACGTATGATGGAGCTGCGGTTTGAAACCTGGCAAGAACATTATCCAGGCTTGTTTATTTTAGTGTGAGCGAAATTTAGATAATTAACGTTTGTTGTAAATATGAACACAAGGGTTGGAATCCTGCTGACTAAAGTTTTCACCATTTTTGAATTTAACCAGTTTAATTATCAGTTAAATAGAAGGAAACCCATCCAAATACTCCTGTATTTTCTGATTCCCATTCATTTGTCAGCATTCAGGAAATTTGCTTTCGGAAATGGAACAAACATTGAGCCAAGTTGGTGACATCCTTGCTTTCTGGGAGTGTTTCTCCTTAGGCCTCTGTCACTCTCGGTGTAGATCTCTGTGTCTGTGATTGTCAATGTGGTTCAGTTCCCTGAGGTGGTGAAAACGATTTTAACGTTGCAAACTTGACTCACATTAGTTGTGCGAATTCATGTTAAAATGTAGCAGAGACAATCATCAGCGTGAAAGATAAAACTGGAGAGTGACCCTTTCTATATATATCCAAAAACAACAACAACTTAAATTATAAAGCGCATTTAACCTAATGAAACCTTCACAAGGCGTTCCCCAGGAGCATTATATAACAAAGTGTGACACCGAGCCTCATATTCGGTCAGATGACTAAAATCTAGGTCAAAGTGGGAGGCTTTAAGAACTGTCTTAAAGGAGGAAAGTATCTATTTCATGTTCCAGCTAACAGCAATGGTTCTTCTCATTGGTGAAGATGTCACTTGTGTTCATCTGACACAGGCCATTTGGTCAGAGAAAGTTGTCTCTGGTGAAAGAGATCGGGAATGAAAAAAAAGTCAAAAGTAGCCTCCATAATCCACCTGTCCAGCTTTATTGGTAGTTACTCTGATGTCCAGTGACTGGGAATCGGCGCTTTCATTTGACCAACAGCGAAAAGGGTGGAGGGTTTTAGAAATTTAAAGTTGCACATGAGCAGCTTGTGGGACGATTTCACTTTACTGTCAATTTCATGTTCCAGCTCACAGCAACCGTTATTTTCCTTGGCTGAAGAAGTCCTTTGTGTTGAACCTAAACAGGCAGTTTTGTGGTGAAAGAGATCTGAACTGAAACACGATAGCTAAAAGCAGCGTAGATAAGCCGAATCGAAAAATGCTGGTGCACCTTCCCTGGTTATCTAGTGGTTAGGATTCAGCGCTCAAACCGCCGCGGCTCGGGTTCGATTCCCAGTCAGGGGTTGTCGATTTATTGAGTTTGTTCGAACGAGTGTTGATTATTCATTAATTGGGAAAGTTTAAAAGCTCCACCAGAATCAGATGAGTGAGAGTTTAAGTTTCGCCTCAGAGCTGGAAATCATCTCACTTGGTTCAAGTGGAGTGAGGGTATTAAACTGATCATAGGAATGTTGGTGTGAGGTAAAATATGGATGGGAAACGTGCAAATTTTGCTGCCTACAGTTTGCACTGGCACAAATATCATTCCTGATGTATCAACCAATCACTACTGCTCTTTGAAAGCAGCACGCCCGGCCGAATGGCCACTTTCTGTGCTGTGACTTTCTATAATTTTATTTTTGCCAATAGCACGAGTCATTCTGCCATTTTGTCACCCACTCGAGTGAGATGTACTTTCTTACCTTGTATTCGGCTCTTTTGAAACCAAAACACGGAGCAAATTCAGTGAGTTTTCTTGTCATTTCCAGCACGAGATTTGTCGAGAGACTAATTGAACGATACATTAATGGTGCCAATCCTTCACTAGAGCTCACTGCGTCCAAAGAGCACTGTTATCATCAGCCTGTTATGTACCTTCTTGCAGTACATCTGCTGAACAATATCAGCTTATCACAGCTCTGCTTTCTTCACATTGAAACCCACTGTGAAAATCAATTAAAAAGCTGAACAACTGGGAGGAGAGTGACTGTGGGTAATCGGGACTGTGCACATTCCTGTATCTGGGAGAACCAGGAAGATGAGATCCAGGTGTCTCTTTACTCACGAGTTTTACCCATTCCCACGAACTGACTGTGTCTGCATCAAGCAGCTAATTGACCTGGGAGCTGGACAGATAGAGGGAGCTGGAGGCGAGGCAGGGACAGAAGCAGAAAGAGATGCAACATGAAAGTACTTTGAATTTGATGTGTGTCAGTTGTTTTCAGAGATGAATTTCTGCCTTGTAAGTTTCACAGGAGCCGCAGTGATTAGTTGGTGTTTTTTGAAGCAGGAAAATGTAAAAGTAAAAAGATAAAAACAAATTACTGCGAATGATGGAAACCTGAAACAAAAACAGAAAATGCTGGAAAAACGACAGCAGCTGGAGGGAGAAACAGGTTCAATGTTTCCAGTCTGTACGACAATGAGTCAGAATTTGAAATAGCAACTAGCTTGGGGTTGGAACGCACGAACCTGAATCACATGTTCTACCGGCTGAGCTAGCCGGGAATGTGCACAACTACTGCATATCCCAACATACATGGATGGTTTTCTTGCTTTCCAACTAATACCTCAGCTTGGTCGGAATTTTAAAGTGTGAAACGTAATCGGCCCACGAATGCCCCAAGTTTGCAATTCATTCCTCTCAATCATCAATAACATCATTCACATCTTCCACTTCTTAGCTGCACCTCCTTCCAAATACTGTGACCGATTTTCCTCAGGATTTTCTTCTGCATTTAACACTTACCTGCTTTGTGTCCTCATTTTGAAATTAGATTCGCTTCAATATCCAACACAAATTGAATTGCAAACCTGATGGACAAACAATGGAAAACAAGTCACTCGGTAACACAAATCCCATGGTGCTCATTTTCAGATTCACAACAGTCAGCTTTTCAATAAAGTAAAGGAATTTTACAGGGAAGAGATTAGAAAGTTGGTGTGACTTTTATTTGTGACTCACTCACTCGGGTTTTCTGTAAAAGCTGTCGGAGGTTTAGTGACCGGGATATAATCTACCTGCGTTTTCCTGAGCCTGTGCTCGGTGTATTGGGAGGTTTGGCCCGGGTTGGAGTATCTTGTGTCCCAGGGATGGGCAGTAACCCGCTGATTGAAGCTGCAGTCGCTGCTTTCTGCTGGCAGCGGGTGATTGGAGAGTGCGGGGCCGGAATATTGCTGCTTTTCTGCTTTTCCCTGTCTCACTCACTGTCGAAATGAGGAAGAAGGAAGAATTGATGGAGTTGTTTGAATCCAATAACTTCATAGTTGTCCAGTGTGTTGGATATCGGTACTTGGTAGGCCTAATTGTTTTCCCATTACATTTGAAATGAATATTCGAAAAAAAGCCGCTTGCCTGGGAGCTCACTGGATAACAGTGGAGCCGGTAACATATCAGGAGACTTGACATTCAGTTCAACGACCCAATGGCAACCAGGAACTGTGTGACAATGAAGGCTGATGGGGAGAAAACAGTGACAGCTTCGTCCCTGGGTGGCCTTGAATCACCAACCTTTCAGTTAACAGCCGAACACGCTAACCGATTGCGCCACAGAGACCGAAAAAAACTTCAGCTGGGTGTCAGCGAGTTAATGCTTCAGATTGCGGCGAACGGAATGACAATTGTTCTCTATCAGTTTTACTCTTCCAAAATAAAGGTTTGGACATTCATTGTGGACACATGGAAACAGTCTGACCCCACCTACTGCAGACACATCCATGTCACCGGGAACCAGCTCTCCTACAACCGGTGCCGTCTCCCTTCGAGCCTTTTGCTGTCTTGTCTGTTACCAAGTATTCTGATTGTCCTGAAGCCGATGTTTGGTTTGAATTCCTAATGTGCAGTAACGAGAATCCTTTCAATGCCTCAGATCAGTTAACTTTATTGATAACATCAGAGTCAATGTTCCAGCGTCTTAAAGAAGGGAAAGGTGCCTTGACTGTCTCTGGTCAGTCAAACAGTTCACCCTTCATTCTCCTCGGATTCCGGTTCCCAAAGTCTTTCTGAAGATACACAAAGCTGGAGACTGGGTTTTCTGTTTTGGTTCCTTCTCCATTTTCCCACCTGCCAACTGACAATATTTTCCAAAATCTCGTTTCAGTCCTCTGCCTTTCATCATGTTCAGGGATGAGGAAATTCAGTTTGGTGGAGGGGTTACAGAGACCGGGATTGTTCTATTTAAAATAAAGAAGGTTAAACGGACATTTCACGGAGCTGTTCAAAATGATGGGAGTGAGGGCAGTGGGGACGGGCGGTTTCCACTGACGGGGGTCAGTAACCAGAGGACTGGGATTTAAGATAATTAAAGAAACACAGACTTGCATTTATATAGCGATTTTCCGGACCAGTGGATGTTTCAAACCACTTTCCAGCCAATTGAGTACTTTTTTGAAATAAGAACAGAAAATGTTGGAAAAACTCAGCAGGTTTCTCTCTCCACAGATGCTGTCAGACTTGCTGAGTTTTTCCTGTATTTTCTGTTTTCCTTTCCAGGTTTCCGCAGTTTTGCTTTTATCGAAGTGCAGTCATTGTTGTAATGCAGGGAACACGGCAGCCAATCACCACTCAGGAAACAGTCAAAACCAGACACGTCACAATGAGCAGACCATGTGCGGTTGGTTGAGGGATAAACACTGACCAGGTCACGTGGCTGCAACGTGAACCCACAGATTTTGATAATGGCTCTGCCTAGTTTTGAACCAGAGAACGTTTCACGTGTTAGGCAATCATGATAATCACTGCACCACAGAAACAGGAAACAGCGCAAAGACCCAATGGGCTTTACTAAAATGTTAAGCGGTGACGTCATGCAGCAGCACTTTGGGTCTTTGTTTTGAAGAAATGGAATTTGGCTGTTCTCATTAGGAATGCCGGAGACAGACTGATCAACAATGTCACCATCAAATGGCACAGCGCAGTAAGAGGTCTTTCGGACAATCATGTCTCTGTCAGTTTTGTACAAAGAAATTTCTAGTTAATCTCAATTTCTTTGTGGCTTTCCATAACCCTGTTCTTTTTCTCCCTTTCTAGTCATTGTCCAATTCCCTTTGAAAACTCTGAGTTAAGAAAAACATTATTGAAAGAGGTGCAGGGCCTTCTGCCTTGTCCAGGCACAGTGTGTGAAAATTAACAAAGTTTCCCTGACCCAATGACATGAAGAGATGGATGCTGAAACATTTTATAGTTTTCAAATTTTTTGAAATAGTTGATGTCAAATCGAATTATCAAAAAATATTTACCCTGACCAATCATCTCCTCATTTTTGTGAATCGATATATACAATCTCATTACCTATTACCAACATTTCATTGAGTAAACAGCAGAGTCACACAGGAAAAAAGAAACATCATTTGAAACCTCGACATAATGAAACATTGAAAAAAGAAGTTAGCAGTGGAGATGATTTCTGCATGTTACAAAGTGCAGGATGGTCTGATTAACTGACGGAGCTGGTTCGAGTTTCCCAATGACCTTCCCCTGCTCCTTTGCTTCTGTTCTTATCGTTGACAATACCAGTGAAGGAAATTATGAATGACCCCTTTTTACGGTATATCGCGGCTGAGCAGCCTAAGTCGCTGGTTTAAAGCTCTAGCCTCTACGGAAATGTAGTTTCGAATCCCATAGTCGCCAAACGTCCAAGTTATCTTCCTTTTAGGATCTGCAGCTGCCCCATTTGAACCAACAGAGACAAACTCATATTCAATCCAGTGCAGTGTGCGGTGTTTTACTTTGATAGGAGGAACGAGGAGAGACGATATCAATATGTGTTGCTGTAGGAAAAAGGCGGGGTGTGGAATTGCAGTCGGTGCGTTGCTCTCCCAGAGAGTCGACATGTTAACAATATGCTGAATGATCATCTCCTGTAGCCGTCTATGATTTTATACAAACTGCATTCACGCAAATCTGGGGATTGGATTCGTGACTAAGTTGTTAAGGCGACGGGTTTTGAATCTATTGGGGTCACCAGAGGTGGGCTGGAATCATGACAACTACTCTTCTTATCATTCCTGAATTTTAGAGTGTGCCTGCACAATTAAATGTCGATTAAGTTGCACAAAAAACATCCAAAACCCCCAGCGTTCTCTAATTTCCATTCGTCTGCAAGCGTTCACAAAAGTTACAGCTAGAAATGGAACAAAAACAGAGCCAGGTTGGTGTCATGCTTGCTTTCTGGATGTTTACCTTTCCTTAGAGACAAGCCCTTGCCCTCTGTCAATCTCGGTGTATATTCCTGTGTGTGTGTCAATGCGGTTCAGTTCCCCATTTCACCATCCAAACATTATTCACGTTAGTTGTGTGGCTTCATATTAAGATGGTACAGAGAATAAAAAGAGCAGCTTTAAAATATACAAGAGGAGTTTTTTTTCTTTTGAATGGAGACTTTTCAGCTGCTAAGGGTCGGTTTGGTACAAAGTGGAGGATGATCGAAATTGTCACTAAGCAACATTTAAACAGACAGACACCGAGCCCTTGTGGTTGAGTGACTAAGGCAATGGACACATCGAGAGAATGAATTTTAAATACAAGTAGCCCAAACTGAAATCACTCGGACTTTAGCAACTTTTTCTACTGCTGTCGGGTGTCGGAAGGAACAGGAAAATCAAAGTTGATTCACAAATGTTCCAGGAACGGATAGGTTATAATCACCAGGAAAGGCTGAACAGCCTGAAGCTCTTTTCTCTAGAAAAGAGAAGGCTGAGAGATGACCTGATAGAAATGGGATGCTTTGTCCCTGTTTCATCAGAGATTCGAGTTGAAAATTATTCACTCAGCTGCAGATTTACATCTGCTGAATCTGCATCAAACAAACCATGAAATGTTTAGGGAGATTGAAAGAAAGATTCTACATTGAGATGGATTTCTTAATATCGAATTTTCTCATCTACTGAATCAGCATTTTTATCAAACTCTCTCTGCTTTTAGATTACAACAGTGACTACATTTCGAAAAGATTTAATTGGCTCTAAAGGGCCTCCCGTTGTCCTGGGTTGGTGAAAGGCTCTGGTTAAATGTAAGTCTTTATTTCTCTCTTTCTGTCTGTCAATCTAAGTTAAGGATCACGAGGAATGGTGAAGTGTATCTGTTCCTTTCAGTGTCTACCACTCTCTCTCCCTCTGTCTGCCGCTTTTTGTCCCTGTATATCTGCCTCGCTCTCTTTCACTCTCTCAGTCTCTCTGCCTGTGTCTCTATCTCTGTTCACTCTTGTGCTCTTTGTTCCCTCCATTCACTCGCTGTCTGTGTGCAACCAAGGTTCACTGGGTTGATTCCTGAGTGACAGTGAACATGCTGAGAGGCTGTTTTCCCCTGGCTGGAGCGTCTAGGACTGGGCTCACATTCTCTGGATAATGTGTTACCCATTTAGGACTGAGGTGAGGAGACATTTCTTCACTCAAAGAGTGAATCTTTGGAATTCTGTAGCCTGAAGCTCTGTGGATCCTCAGTCGATGAGTATATTGAAGGCTGAGATTGATAAACGTTTGGTCTTTAAGTGAATGAAGGGCTATCGGGATTGGATGCGAAATTGGTGCTGAGCTTGGGGATCTGACATGATCTTATTAAGTGGTAGCGGAGGCTCGAGGGGGCTTATGGTTAATTACTGTTCCTTTTTCGATGTTTTTAATGTTCTGTTTCAGTGGAAACACCATCAAGGCGACGGGAAACAGCAGGTTGTGAGAGGTAGCCTGGCCGAATGGCCTCAGTCGCTGGATTCAGGTTCCATTATTTGTGGATCCGCTGCCAAAGCTATAGGTGGTTCACCTGTTGGTCATTTTGAATGCTCTCCTTTGACGACAAAGTGCCAGCTCAAAGTGAATGCGAGCGTGTATTGAGTTTAATTTTAACTGGGAGAAGGAGGAGAGGCAATAAAAATATCAATTGCTTTTGTGAGAATGCACGGCAGTGGAAGTAGTTGAGTTGTTCTTCCAGACAGCCAGCACGGAGAAGATGGGCCGAAATCCCGCCTCTCTGCTGTAGTCATCTTATATACCAACAACATTAACCTGTTCATAGGGCCAGTTGCCGTGGCCGAGTGGTTAAGGCGATGGAGTCCAAATCCATTGGAGTTTCCCCGCTGCTCATTATTCCTGGTTTTAACTCTGTGTCTACAGAGTTAATTCTCGTTTAGATTCAATCAAATCCATCAAAGTACCAAAGCATCCAAGGAGGTTTTCCTATTTCCGTTCATTCACGAAAACATTCACGAAACTTGTAGTCATAGAGGAACAAAAACGGAGCCAGGTTGGTGACATGCTTGCTTTCTGGGTGTTTGTCTCTCCTTAGAGACAAACCCTTGCCCTCTGTCACTCTCGGTGTATATGTCTGTGTGTGTTCCTCCGTGTGTGTCAATGTGACTCAGTTCCCCGAGGTGGTGAACACGTTTTTACCATCACAAACTTTATTCACGTTAGTTGTGCAGCTTCATATCAAAATGTTACAGTGAAAAATATCAGGATGGAAGATGCAGGAGGAGTTTGCAATGTTTGGAAAGAGGTGCAGCTAAGAAGTAGAAGATTCGGCGAGGAGTTTTCTGCTCATTTAACACGAGATTTGGGAGATATTTGTGTCGATGTAAACAGTAAAATCTTCCCTATTACCGCTATATTTTCCCTTGCACCATCCTCTCTATTGTCAGCGCTTTGCAGCCGATCACATCCCTTCTCTCATTCATTATCTTCACCTCTGTGTTTGTTCCTTTCCGGTTGTGACCTGATGACATTTCCAACTCTGATGCAAAACCCGAGCTCCCACGCCACTGATTCCGGCAAAGGAGTTCTGCATTTCTTTCAGAAAATTATTCAAACCCATTTCCATCGTTTGCACGAGGTCAACAAATTATCATTCCCTGTTTGGGAATCGAACGCGGGCTGAAGCAGTGAAAGCGCCGAATCCTGACCACTAGACCTCCAGGGAAGCTACACCGAATTTTTACAACCTGGCTTATCTATGTTACCTGTGACTTTTGTTTTTATTTCCGATCCCTTTCACCAGAGACACGTTTCAAACGAACATAAGAACATGAGATAAAGGAGCAGGAGTTGACCATTCGGCCCCTCAAGCCTGCCCCGCCATTCAATAAGATCATGGATGATCTGCCCAGGCCTCAACTCCTGTTTTGTGCCAGCTCCTCATAGCCCCCAACTCCCCGATATTTCAAAAATCTATCTACCTCCCCTTTAAATACTTTCAGTGATCTAGCCTCTACAACTCTCTGGGGGAGAGAATTCCAGACATTTACTACCCTCTGAGAGAAGAAATTCCTTCGCATCTCAGTTTTAAATGAGTGCCCCCTTATTCTGTAACTATGTTCCCTAGTTCGAGATTCCCCACTAGTGGAAACGCCTTCTCTACATGAACCTGTCAAGCCTCTTAAGAATCTTGTATGTTTCAATAAGATCACCCCTCATTCTTCTAAACTCTAATGAATAAAGGCTTAACCTGTTTCGCTGTTCTTCATCCAAAAAATGAGCCTGCTGAATCTATTTTGAACTGCCTCCAATGCCAGTATATCCTTTCTTAAATACCGGGTCCAAAATTGCACACAGTACTCCAGATGCGGCCTCACCAACACCCTGCACAGTTGTAACAAGACTTCCCTATTTTTAAACTCCATCCACCAGCAATACAGGCCAAAATTCCATTTACCTTCTTAATGACTTGCTGCACCTGCATGCTAACCTATTGTGTTTAATGCACAAGAACACCCAGATCCCTCTGTGCTGCATTTTTTTTGGAGTCTCTCTCCATTTAAATAATAGTCTGCCTTTTGATTCTTCCGTCCAAAGCGCATGACCTCACACTTTCCTACATTAAACTCCATCTGCCAAGTTTTTTGCCCACTCACTTAACCTATCTATATCCCCGTGCAGATTCCTTATGTCCTCATCACAAAATGCACTCCCACCTATTTTTGTATCGTCAGAAAATTTGGATACATTACACTGTGCCCCTCCTCCAAGTTATTAATATAGATAGGAAATAATTGAGGCCCTAGGATTGATCCTTGTGGCACTCCACTTGTTACGTCTTTCCAACCTGAAAAATCCCAACTCTCTGTCTTCTGTGTGTTAAAATGGGCCCTTTACATTGCAGGGTCTGTGTAGGTTAATAGGGATCACGGTCTCTCACACACGGAAAGTTTCCCCGCTACATTGCAGGGTTTGTGTAGGGTAATAGTGATCACGGTTTATCACACACGGAAAGTTTCCCCGCTACATTGCAGGGTTTGTGTAGGGTAGTAGGAATCATGGTCTCTCAAACACTGAAAGTTTCCCCGCTTGAAGCATTAACAATATTAAATGTAGGGAAAGGTTGCATCATTCCCGTTTGTTGTTAAATAGTAACTGGATGCATCAACTCAAAACAAAGTGACATTTATACTTCACCAGGTTTTGAATGATCTGAAAAATGCATTGCTCGGAAATTAGAGGGAAAGATGGGGGCGGATTTGTTGTAAGGTTGTTCGCACATGTGTGAGGTGTTGAATGAGCTGCTGATGAGCTCTGTCACCTGATGATTCTAATGTTAGATCAATTTCTCTGCCGCATGGCTAAGGTTTTCCGCCGAATTGCACTTCCACAAAACAAGGTCTTGCAGTGCAATAAGACAGCACAGTTTGATATTCTGCAAGGAGCTGCATGTTGCTGTCGTAGCCTAGTAGTTATCACATTTCCTTTACATACGTAAGATTCTCTGGTTGGAAACTCACTTTAGAACTGGCAACATTTGTGGAAAACTTTCCTGCCGCCATTGACAACCCGAATCCGTATGACAATGAGTGTTGATGGGGGGAAAAAAACATCGGAAGTTTCGTCACTGAATGGTTTTTCAGTTGGAAGAACACGCTAATCTATTTTGCTGCAGGAACTGATACAACTTCCTGTCTTCCTGGTACAAGCACAGCCAAGTCTCTTTGCACATCAACGCACAACTTTCTCACGTTTTGAAACAGGTTCTGCTTTGTTGCTTTTTAAAAATTACTTTTACGACCAAGTGAGTTACTTCAGTCTTTGCTACATTTTTCTCCGTCTGCCGTCTTGTTATCCAAGCACCTCTTATATGTTATAAAACAGAAAATGCTGGGAAAGCTCAGCTGGTCTGACAGCATCTGCGGAGAGGGAAATAGTGTTAACTTTTCGATTCCATGTGACCCCACTTCAGAGCTGAAGAGAAGGAAAAAGTGATGGGGTTTATACTGTTCAAGCAGGGCAGAGTGGGGAGGGGCGGGGAGGGTAGAGCAGGTGAAGCTGGGTAGAAGGTCAGCGAGAGGTGGGAGCTAAGGAGAGACTGACAAACGTATCATGGACACAAGAAAAAGGGAGTGTTAATGGCAGTGGTGAGGGCTGAAGAAGGTGCTGGTAGTTGCATAAAAGTACGAAAGCAGAATGTGTGAATAGCAGAACAAGAGTCAGCACTCTGTGAAAGAACAACATGGAACAAGTAACAGATGGCACTTTTGGAGTTGGGGTGGGGTGGGAGGAGAGGGAGGTAGTTGGGAAAAAAGGATTAAAAAGGGGATAATAAGGGGGATGAAATAACGAGTAAATGAATAAAAAATAAGTAAATAAAATACATTTTTATAAAGGGATTTTAAAAAGGGTGAAAATGGAGGAGAGAGTTCATGGTCTGAAGTTGTTCAACTCAATGTTAAGTCCAGAAGGCTGCAAAGTGCCTAATCGGAAGATGAGGTGCTGTTCCTCCAGTTTGTGTTGAGCTTCACTGGAACATTGCAGCAGTCCAAGGACAGACATGTGGGCATGAGAGCAGGATGGGGTGTCGAAATGGTAACCGACAGGAAGGCCTGGGTCATGCTTGTGGACAGATTGAAGGTGTTCTGCAAAGTGGTCACCCAGTCTGCATTTGGTCTCCTCAATGTAATAGTTGCAGATTTACAGCTTCCTATTTCCAAAACCCACCAACTTAATCAATGCGGCTCCTCTGAAACTTTCAATGCAAATATTGATTCTTTATAAGGTGCCGTTCCCAGAACTATACACAGTCCTCCAGTTGTGACCTAACCAGGGCTTTGTATAGCTGTAGCAAACCTTTCCCTCTTTTCTATAACAGCCTCTGCAACAGGTTGTACAGCAAGAGGAATAAGATTGTATATATCGACTGAGAAAATGAGGAGATGCTTGATCAGAATAAATTTCGTTAAATCCAAATCAACAGTTTAAGTACTTTTTTTGTTCAAAAGCAATGTAATAATCATAAGTGCAATTCTTGGTGTCATTGAGTCAAGGAAACTTTGGTAACGCTGCAGAATTTAGCAGACTGGGCACCGTAGAAGCTCCTTCTCATCTTTCAATATTTTTATTAAATCAGTATTTTCCAAGTGAAATTGGAGAATAAGTTGAGAGGGAGAAATCGGGGTAATGCAGAGAAGGAAGGAAAATCGGATGAATGAGGAGGCTCTTTGTAAAAAGCTTAGGCATAGAAAGGATGAGTGGGAGGCTCTCTTACTGAGCTGTGCCATTTGATGATGACATTGTTGATCAGTCTGTCTCCAGCATTCCTAATGAGAACAGCCGAATTCCATTTCTTCAAAACAAAGACCCAAAGTGCTGCTGCATGACGTCACAGTTTTACCTTCCAGCCAGGTGCCTGCGCAGTTCAGAGGAGACAAGTAACATCCCAGATTTATCTGTAACTCAGGAAATTGAAGCGAGGGAAACTCAAGAAAATTACAATCTCCAGGGAAGTGATACCGAATAAATTGTTGGAGGTGCGGGTTCACAAACCCTCGGGTCCTGATGGGCTTTATTGTAGCATCTTAAAAGAAGTGACGAGTGAGATATTTGATGTATTCGTTTTAATTTTCCAAATTCCCTATATTTGGGCAAGATTCCATGAGATTGGAAAACAACAAATGTAATACGTTGGCTCAAAAGGTGAGTGAGACAGGAAACAAAAGGTTCGATGCTATTTTTAGTGACGTTATGGCAGGACACATTAAAAAGTTCAAGGTAATCAGGCAGAGTCAACATGGTTCTGTTAAAGGAAAATCGTCTTTGACCAATTTGTTAGAGTTCTTTGAACTAGCATATATTATGGATAATGGAGAACTGGTGGATGTGCTGTATTTAGGCTTCCAGAAGGCATTTGATAAAGTGACACATCAAGTGTTTTTTGCAGAAAGTAAAAGTTCATAGTGGAGGGGGTAACAGATTGGAATGGATAGAAGATTGGCTAGTTAACAGGAAGCAGAGATTAAGAAAAATGGCTCACTTTCTTGTTGGCAGCACCAGTGGTATGTCACAGGGTTCAGTGCTGGGGCCTCGGCTTTTTACAATGAGTATAAATCAGTTGGATGAATGGCCCAAGGAATGGATGCTAAATATGCTGACGACAGAAAGATAGTTGGAAAAGTAATTTGTGGAGTTGACATAAGGACATGAAAAGGGATATCGATAGATTAAGTGAATGGATAAAGATCTGGTAAATGGAATATAATGTGGGCAAATGTGAAATTGTCCATTTTGGCAGGAAGAATGAAAAAGCATATTATCTAAATGGTGAAAGATTGCCGGGCTCTGAGATGTAATGGTTAGCATGCAAACATAGCAAGTAATTAGGAAAGCTAATAGAATGGTATTGTCGCTGGACTAATAGTCAAAGGAGCCAGGGTAACACTCCGGGTTCGAATCCCAAACAGCCCTTCTCTTCCTCTTTCATTCCCACACTCTGCCTCTGTGTTTGTCCTCGACTGTGATATTTCCACTGTAATTAGTGAAACGAGTGTGGATTGCTGTAAAAACCCGTCTGGTTCACTAATGACCTTTAGGGAAGGAAATCTTTCCTCGTCTGGCCACACGTGACTCCAGGCCCACAGTACTGTGGTTGACTCTTAAAATACCCCCTGAAATGACCACTCAATTGTAAAAAAGACACATAAAAGGAATGAACGGACTACCCAATATTTGACCAAGGCACTGGAAGCGACAATGGCAATCTCAGCCCTGTCGAGCCTGCAAAGTACTCCTTACCAACATCTGCCTAACAGACTAGTCAAGCAAACAGCCTGACATATGGAATCGTACCTTACAGATAATGCCTCAGACACCACCATCTCTGGGTATATCCTGTCCCACCGAGGACAGGCCAAGCAGAGGTGGCGGCACAGTCGGGAGGGAATTGGGAGTCCTCAATATTGATTCTGGACCCCATGAAGTCTCCTGGAAACAGGCCAAATGTGGGCAAGGAAAGTCTCCTGTTGACAACCACGTATCATCTTCTCTCGGCTGATGAATCAGTGCTCCTCCATGTTGAACACCACTTGGACCAACAGCGAATAGGGTGGAGGGTTTTGGAAATTGAAAGTTACACGAATGTTGGTCCCACTGCACCAGGAGAACTCTCCTGTGGACAGGATGTGGAGTTGTTCAGCTCTCCTGAGCTGAGAGTGGAGCTGATTGAGCTGCCGGGCCTGCAGTGTACCTTGAAGAGCCGCTGTCTGGGATCTTTCCTCTTAATTCACTGGCTCCCAGCTGAAGTAGTTTCTGCAGTTAAATAGTTGACTTTGAATATCAATCGCAATTTAACCTTTGGAGCAAAATCTGCAACTTTAAATCAGCTGTAAAAGAGAAAGCAAATTCATGCTAATGCATTTGGAGAGGGCAAACAAAGCTGGAGAATACACAATAAACAGGAGAATATTGGGAGGGGTAGAAAAAGTGAGAGACCTCGGAGTCCATGTCCACAGGTCCCTGAAGGTGGCAGGACAGGTGGATCAGGTGGTAAAGAAAGCATATATTTATCAGAACTCACCATACACCAGAACACTCACACTGGGGAGAGGCCATTCACCTGTACGGAGTGTGGGAAGGGATTCACTCAGTTATCCAGCCTGCTGAGACACGAACAAACTCACACTGAGGGGAGGCCATTCAGCTGCTCCATGTGTGGGAAAATATTCACCCATTCAAACAACCTTGTGAGACACCAGCGAGTTCACACTGGAGAGAAGTTGTTCAGCTGCTCCGAGTGTGGCAAGAGATTTACTCAGTCATCCCACCTACAGACACATCAACAAATTCACACTGCTGAGTGGCCTTTTAAATGCCCAGACTGTGACAAGTGCTTTAAAATTCCAGTGAACTGATGTCCCATCAACGTGTTCACGCTGACGAGAGACCGTTCAGGTGCTCTCACTGTGGGACTGGGTTCTGATGGTCATCTCAACTCACTGTACACCAATGAATTCACACTGGAGAGAGGCCGTTCAGCTGCTCGAAGTGTGGGAAGGGATTCATTCAGTCGCTAACCTGCTGAGACACCAGCAAGTTCACAATTAACAAGTGATTGGATTTTGCTGTGAATCACATTCAGATCTGAACCATGTTCATTGGGGTCTGTTTCTGCTGATGTTAATAAACTCCAGCCCAGTTATAGGGGTTTATATTCTGTATAACAATCAGATTTGTGTTAAACACATGGTGTATTGAGTCATTTTTAATATTGCTAACACAAAATAGTTCCTTCTGAACATCGGAACATGTCGCAGGACATTGGGGCAGCAATGAACAAACTCAGGGGAATATTGGATACAGAGTCAAAACAACATTATATTCTTTCTCCGTGTGACCTGTCTCAGAATTCTCTCATCAAACAGACCACCAACATGAGAGGAATTGACATTTTAAGTCATTCCAAGAGGAAATTAGAGGCTGTAATTATCCAGGATGTTGTTCTGAAATTTACACTACCTCCCACTGTCACCAAAGCTGGCAATAGACAGCTCATTGTTCTAATTGTGTTGTAGCCTCTGTCCCAGATGTTGTTCAATATAGATTTAATGTTCAGAGAAAGGGGTGAGATTGGATGGTCAAAACCGCTCACAGGCTATGGAGGGTGATGTTGACTTGAATGTGCCAAAAACCGTGTTCTTCACAGGCACTGATACTTTATCCCCAGTATTAGTCACTTTGGTCGGTGTTGTCCACCTGATAGGACAGGATGTGTCCTCATGTGTCTGTTTGTATGGGTGCGGGTGTATCCCTGAGTGTGGAAGTGTGTGTAAATGTGTGTGGGTGTAGAGAGGATGTCTAAGTGTGTGTGAGACAGACAGAGAATGTGTGTGTGGTTGTCTGTGCTGCTTCTCATTAGCTATAACACAAACCTTCCTCTCCAAGCAGATAACATGGCTCCTGAGAATCCCATTCGGTGATGTGAATGGTACGATTCGGAGATCCTTCATCCAGGGTGAAACCACAGGCTGACTGTGTGCTGTGTAAAACCTGACATCTACACAACCAGGCCCCACTTCTCCTGGAGCAACATGAAGTGTCTGCTGCTTTCCAAATCCATTCCTTTCCCCTCACTATTATCCTCAGATAGTTCACAAATTCCTTTTGTACATCATCCTCCAATACGCCAATGGTTTCCACTATAAATATTTCCATTGGTCTTTTTCACAGACAGTAATGGGATTGCTGCTATCACAGGAATCAGTTCTGAAATACTGTCCCTCTGATCTTCAGGCTTCCTGGAGTAATACACTGATCCCGATCTTCCCACCTAACACAAATCCATATCCCCATCTGAGTTCCAGATTTTAATGTGATTGTCTAATATAGAAAACATATATCATTTAACTCACTTAAAGCTGATTCAGCACACCCCCTCCACAATACTACAAGAGGTTGTAACACATACATGTTTCAAGTTAATAATTCTGCTTAGCCTGACTGACATAATTAATTTAGGACTAACAGAAGGATTAGGGTATGGTCGAATGGACAGATGTCCAATGGGGACATAAGGGGACTTCTTGCTAATGTCGGGATTACAAGGTTAGACATTATTTTTACATTTTTTTTTTAACAATTTGCTGATTTTTGATGGAAAGGGAGGCAGTGAGAAGGAGCTAGAAAGTCGAGAAGGTCAGAGGAAGTGCACTTGTGGTGTGGGGTGGGAGGGGAATAACAGAGGAACCAGGTATGGGTACAGACCATTTTTACATAGGCATGAACGTACAGGATGGAAATTATAAACAAGGGAACATGGTTCATTCTGTCATGATCAATGCTGTAATGTCTACAAAATACTCCAAACATACGGGAGAAACTTGTATCGATGAGATGTCTTTGGGGCACTCCTGTATCCCCATATTTGTCGTTAATGTTGCTTTTCCATCACACAGCTGACTCATGTCGAGTGTTTTAGATTCTCCACAACACCCTTCTGTCGGTTCATTCACTGAAACCACGGACTCTCCTTGTTCTAACGGTGACATTCTCTGTCTGCCCGGTTATTTCTTGAAGTCAGTCAGCCCTTGAATTGTTTGTACATTGTTTCATCATGTCCCACCCAGCTGGCCACCAGTGCAGAGGCATTGGAGGAGGACGGTTTGGTCCACGTTGTTAGAGGCTGTGGACAGGCCGAGAAGGACAATGAGGGAGTTTTCCTTTGTCACATTCACATCGGGTGTCATTGGTGACTTTGGGAAGAGCTATTTTGATACCGTGACAGGGACAGAGATCTTATTGGAGGGATTTAAACCATGGAGTTCTGGGAAATGTGGACATGGATTTGGGAGGTGATCAGGACTTTGGAGAGCGAAAGGAGGTTGGAGCTGGAGCGGGAGTTTAACAGGATAGTGGGGTCAAGTGTTGGTTTTATTGAGGACAGGTGATGATGGCAGATTTGAAGGAGAGACGGGCAGTAGCAGGAGAGAGAGAACCATTAATATCAGTAAACATGGGGAAATTGGGTGATCAGCAGTTTAGCGGGAATAGGGTCGATGGAGCAGGAGGTGGGTCTCATGGGCAAAGTGAGCTCTGAGAGGGCAGGAAGGGGAGATGGGAGAGAAACTGGAGAAAGATGTGGGTTCAGAGCTCAGACGTGGGGGATCTTTAGAGACAGTTTGTCCCGATGGGCTAGTGGAAGGGAGGGAAGCAGCAGAGGCACCTGATCAGATTGTCTCAATCTTAGTGACAAAGAAGCTCCATGAGCTCCTCACACTTGTTACTGGAGGTGAGGATGGAGGAGACAGGGGAGAGGGAGAGCACTTTAAAAGGAATGTCTTAGGGATAGTAAAAAGATTCAACATCATCTATTTAATAGAAAGCTTAATGATTTTATTTTTATCCAGAACATTAACACCTATAACTGGGCTGGAGTTTACTAACATCAGCAGAAACAGACCCCAGTGAAACATGGTTCAGTTGCAAAACTCAATCACTGTAGTTACTCATGAACCTGCTGGTGTCTCAGCAGGTTGGATGACTGAGTGAATCCTTTCCCACACTCAAAGCAGGTGAATGGTCTCTCCCCAGTGTGAACTCGCTGGTGTTTCAGGAGGTTGGATGACTGAGTAAACCCCTTCCCACACACGGAGCAGGTAAAAGGCCTCTCCCCAGTGTGAACTCGCTGGTGTGAAATAAGATTAGCTGATTGCCTGAACCCAGTGCCACAGTGAGAGCACCTGAAAGGTCTCTCGTCAGTGTGAACACGTTGATGGGAAATCAGGTCCCCGGAACTTTTATAGCACTTCCTGCAGTCTGGACATTGAAAAGGTCTCTCCTCACTGTGAACTCGCTGGTGAGTTAACAGATGGGATGAATCAGTGAATCCCTTCCCACATTCCGAACAGGTGAAATGCCTCTCTCCAGTGTGACCATGCTGGTGTCTCAGCAGGTTGGATGACTGAGTGAATCCCTTCCCACACTTGGAACAGATAAATGGCTTCTCCCCAGTGTGAATTCGTTGGTGCACAGTCAGAAGAGATGATTGCCTGAACCCACTCCAACAGTAAGAGCAGCTGAACAGTCTCTCGTCAGTGTGAACACGTTGATGGGACATCAGTTCCCAGGAACCTTTGTAGCACTTCCCACAGTCTGGGCATTTAAAAGGTCTCTCGTCAGTGTGAACTCGCTGGTGTTTCAGTAAGTAGGATGAACGAGTGAATCCCTTCCCACACTCGGAGCAGATGAACGGTCTCTCTGCTGTTTGACTGCAGCGATGTATTTCCATGCAATTGAATCCCTTCCCACGGTCCCCACATTTCCACGGTTTCTCCCTGTTGGGACTGCATTTATGTCCTGCCAGATTAGATGATTGGCTGAAGCCTTGTCCACACACACAACACGTGTATAGTTTCTCCCCACTGTGAACGATGCTTTTTCCTTCCATGTTCAAAATCCAATGATATTCAGGCTATGATAAACTGTGCAACTCCTCCAGATCCTGATGTGATGTTTGGTTTCAGCTTCCTGACTGCAAATCCTCTCCTTCTAATAACCTGTGGAATTGATTTAAAACGGAAAAAGGGAATGAGAGAGAACCCACAGAAACACAAAGGCAGGTTGTGAAATTGAGCTGAATGAATCTGGGAATTTGTGGGGCCGGCACGAGGAAAAAGTGATCACGAAAGATGCTGGATTGTCACAAAAACTCAACTGGTTCACTAAGGTCCACCAGAGAAAGGACCTTCTACACAGTCTGTGCCCATATATTCCAAAATTGTGCCTGAACACCAAGGTCTAGGCCATAGGTGCAGGAGTCCTAACACTGACTCCTGGGGAAATCCACTTTCAACCTTCCTCCATTCTGAAAAATCACTATTCTCTGTTTCCTGTCATTCAGTTAATTTTGTACCCATGTTGCTGCTGCCCATTTTGTTCTATGAGCTATAACTTTGCTCACAAGTTTGTTATGTGGCACTTTACCTAATGCCATTTGGAAGACCATGTACACCACATTAACAGCATTACCCTCATCAACCACACTGTTATCTCTTGAAAAACCTTAAGCAAGTTCGTTTATCATGATTTCCCCTTAACAAACTTGTGCTGGCTTTCCTGAATTAGCCCACATTTGCTTAAGTGACTATTAATTTTGTCCAGAATTATCACCCCCAAGGTTAAACTGACTGGTCTGATAGTTGCTGGGCTTATCATTACACCTTTTTTGAACAAAGGGGTATGATTTGCAATTCTCCTGTCCTCTGTCACCACTCATGGGTCTGAAGAAGATTGGAATAATATGGTCAGTGCCTCCACAATTTCCATCCTGAATTCCCTCAGTATCCCTGGATACATCTCTTCCAATCCTGGTGCCTTGTCAACTTTATCAGACAGCCTATATAATACCTTCTCCTTATCAATATTAAACACCACAAGTGTTTGAACTACCTCCTCTTTAACCATGACCTGTGCAGCATCATCTTCTTTGGTTAAGACAGATGCCAAATATTCATTTATACCTCATCCATACCCCCTGTCCCAATGGGTAAATCACCTTTCTTTAAATCCCTAACCAGCCCCTGTCTCCTTTTACCGCCCTGTTACTAGGTATAAGCCAGAGAAAGCGTTTTGATTTCCTTCCATGTTAGCTGCCAGTCTCTTCTCATACTCTCTCTTTGCTTCTCTTACTTTCTTTTTCCAATTTCTCTCTGAATATTCTTTCTTTATCCTGTTTCCTGGTTGTATTAGCCACCTGATATCTCTGTTAGAAGAGTTATTCATTTTCATCTTAATTTCTTCTCTTATTTAGTGAGCTGTGGATATGTTAGCCATACCTTCCTCATTTGTAAGAATATGTCATTACTATGTCTGATCTATTTCCTCTTTAAGGCAGCCCATTCCTCAATTACAGTTTCTCCTGCCAACCTTTGATTCCACTTTACTGGGTCAGGTCCATTCTCACCCTATTGAAGTTGGCTTTCCCCAGTTAATTATTCTTTCTCCTACAAGTAACCCTTGCCCACAGAAAGACAGGCCAACTGTTTACCTTCCAGATTTAAAGGCCGATGATATTCAGGTTCTCACGAATCGAGTGACTCTGCCAGATCTGAATTGATGTTTGATTTGAGTTTCCCATCTGTCAACCCTTCACTTCTAAGATCCAGTATCAGAAATTTACAAAAACATTAACCCTCAGTCCAAGATAGAAATTGAGAAGAGACAAAGATTTCTCTTGGTTTGAGTTTGCTGTGTATAAACCCTCCCCTTCTAACCCCCTGTAAAAGGAATTTCCAAAATCCATCCCTGTCAGTCCAGGATAGAAATGCACAATATCCTCTCCTCCTGCTACCTGGAACAGGATAGCCGCGCATGCGCCCAGCTGCACATTGCCCCAGTGAAGATGGCGGTTGTTAACTCGGGCCTGTCTCCGAGAGGATACCAGAGTTGTCTCCTCTCCATTCGGTGTAACCGCAGGACCGGTAGCTTCTTATTCAAGATTTCAGACCTTCACAGGGTCTTCATGAAGCCTCCCCGCCCACTCCGCCGCCTCCATCCCTCCCCACTCACCGGCTCCTTTTACTCGCCTGTGTTCGCCATTTCTCAGCGTCTTCCACCAGCTCCAGGTACCGATGGTACTGCGCATGCTCCAGTCAGAGATCGCAATGCGCATGAATGTCACTGCCATCTACTGCGCCTGCGCGAGGACCGCCTGTCGTGAGGATAGAGCACATTCTGCCCCCCACTGAATCCTGGGTAAACGTACCGCAATTGAAAGGTTTTTTCTGATCAGATAATTATGTTTTATGATCCGATGATGATTGGCGCCATAGGGCCAATATATAAAATTATTAATATTGATATGGCAACCATAGTGCACCATAGTTCTGTCCTGGGTGTAATTAACAACAGAACAAATCCTGACCGTTAGATCTGAACTCACTGGAGTCTCAGCAGCGATGCAGACAAGTGATTTTTCTTCCCATATTCTGACTACTGAAACTCTGTCTTGTCAGTTGGAATGTAGCAATTGTGGATCCAATCCTTTGACCTTCTAAAACTGGAGTGTTAGCAGGTGGGCAGTGAGCAAAGGGTTGCATACATGAAGTATCTGAATGGTCTCCCACAGGTATGACTGTGCTGCTGTGTCAGAAAATGGAATAACGAGGTGAATCCATTTCCACATTCAGCTGGTGTGATTTCATGGTGTGATTTTGCAACATGAGTTTCAGCTCACACTGGGATCTCAAACCCTTCTGAGAATGAGCTCTACATTCTCAACCACAGTTAGAGAAAGGTGGTGCTGTAAATCTGAAATAAAAAAACAAAATATTGGAATTTTCAGCAGATCTGGCAGTGTCTGTGAAGAGTGAAAGATGTATTTAAATTTCAGGGCTGTGACTTTCCATCAGAACTGCACTGCATCAGTGAGCAGACTTGAAAACTTATCTCTATTTCTCAATTCACAGATTCTCCTGGATGTGCTGAGTATTTCCATGATTTTCTGCTTTTATCTCTGATTGAAGAAGTTGCATGTGAATTGTGCATTAGATTTACTGATGACTAACGTATATTTATTCTCAACCATCTACAAGTGGAAAACTCTTCCACTCGTCTACCCTGTCAACCCCTTTCATTATCTTAAAGGCCTTAGTCAAGTCATCCCTCACTTTCTTTTCCAGAGAAAAACTTTTCAATCTGTTAAATCTTTGTGAATTTGACATATTTTCCAATTCTGGCATCATTCCAGTAAATCTTTTTTGCAGCATCCCCACTGCTTCGCTCCTTCCTATAACATAGAGTCAGAGCTAATCTGAGCATCAAAGTCACATTGTCCCAAATTCCTGTATGTTGTAAGGATCATTATGGCAGTGGGAGAGGGGACTGTAGTTTCGAGCTGTTATTCACCATCCCCTGTTTCAGCCATTCTCCCATTAGCTGAAAATAAGATTAGATGAAATGAGCAGATCTAATGAGCCGGCCTTTGACATTATGAATCAATTACAAAGTTGTCTCTCAGCCTTACAGTGAAGCAGAGGGTATTTTTCATTCTAAATTTACTAATTATGCCATTAAGAATACCTGTCAGAGAATGACTAGATTTCAGCATGGGGCCAGTGTAAAGCTCATTTAACATGATTACCAAGCAGTGAAGAGGTGAATTTGTAATTCACATGCACCTTGTTTGTGCATTTCCCAGATTAATAGTTGCACTGAGTCTGTTGTTCTCCATCTTGATATGTTCAAGATGGAAATCCATAAATATTTGGGCACTAAGGGATATGGTGATAGGATGGGAAAGTGGAGTTGAGCTGGAAGAACATTTAATGGGGGAGCAGGCTCAAGGGGCCTTTTAGTCCAACTCTGCTCCTATTTCTTGTGTTCTTATGAACATCACTGTGAATCATTTCCATTCAAGCACAGCAGATGCAGCAGCACCCGCCCACCTCCTCCCTTCCCTCATTCCAGGGCCCAAAACACTTTCCAAGGGGCACAGTGATTTACTGGTACTTCTTGCTATTCAGTATTGTCTATTCACTGACCACAGTGCGGTTTTCTCTACATTGAGGAGATTAAATCCCAATTGGGTAACTGCTTTGTGGAACATCGCCTTTCAGTCTCCATGTGTGACCCTGAGGTTCTGGTCATTTACCAGTTTAATCTCCACCCACTCCCACTCTGACCTCGACCTCCTGCACTGTTCCTATGAAGCTCAATGGAAGCTCGAGGAACAGCAGCCCATCTTTCATTGGACACTTTACATCCTTCTGGACTCAACATTCATTTTGACAATTTCAGATCATAACTACTGCTCCCATTTTTTCTGACAGTAGGTGCTGGTAATGGTTCTTCTTTTACCATTTATCTCTCCTCTGGGCCTGTGTTGTTTCTCCACTTGTCCCATTAGTTTATTTCCTTGTCTCATTATCACCCAATGCTGCCTTGCACCATCATCCCCTTTGTCATTTAATCACGAGTTCATGCTTGGACAAGAGGGATCTTTAGAGATAGTTTGTCCCGGTGGGCTAGTGGGAGGGAGGGAAGCAGCAGAGGCAGCTGATCAGATTGTCTCAATCTTAGTGACAAAGAAGCTCCATGAGCTCCTCGCACTTGTTGCTGGAGGTGAGGGTGGAGGAGACAGGGGAGAGGGAGAGCCCTTCAAAAGGAACTAACTTGTGCTAGAAATATCAAAACGACTCAACTGTTCATCGCAAAGCTGATTTATTCCAATTTTATACAGAATCTGTAACTGGGCTGGAGTTTATTAACATCAAAAAGGAACTAACTTGTTAAAAATAGTAAAAAGGTTCAACACATTGTGTTTTACACAATGCTGATTTATTTGACTTTTATCTAAGTGGGCTGGAGTTTATTAATGTCTACAGAAACACACTATTAATGAACATAATTCAGTCCTGAATGTTATTAAGAGCAAAATCCCATCACGACAGCTACTTGTGAACTTGCTGGTGTCTCAGCAGGTCGGATGACTGACTGAATCCCTTCCCACATTCGGAGCAGGTAAATGGCCTCTCTCCAGTGTGAACTCTCTGGTGCAGCAGCAGGCTGGATGACTGAATGAATCCGTTCCCACACCTGGAACAGGTGAACGGTCTCTCTCCAGTGTGGACTCGCTGGTGTGCGATGAGTTGAGATGATCGTCTGAACCCAGTCCCACAGTGAGAGCACCTGAACGGTCTCTCATCATTGTGAACACGTTGATGGGACTTTAGTTGCACAGAACTTTTGAAGCACGTCTCACACTGTGGGCATTTAAAAGGTCTCTCATTTGTGTTAACTTGCTGGTGTCCCATGAGGTTGGCTAATTGAGTGAATCCCTTCCCACGCTCAGAGCAAGTGAATGATCTCTCCCCAGTGTGAGTGCACCAATGAGATCCCAGTTCCAATGGGGATTTGAATATCTTCCCACAGTCCCCACATTTCCATGGTTTCTCTCCATTGTGACTGCATTTATGCTCCGTCAGGTCAGATGATTGGATGAAGCCTCGTCCACACACAGAACACGTGTACGGTTTCTCCCCACTGTGAACGGTGCTTTTTCCTTCCATGTTCAAAATCTGAAGATACTCAGTTTAAGATAAATTAAGCGATTCCATCAGATCCTGATGTGATGTTTGGTTTCAGTTTCCCGACTGCAAATCCTCCCCCTCTAATCCCCTGTGGAATTGATTTAAAACAGAAAAAGGGGAGTGAGAGAGAACCCACAAAAACACAAAGGCAGGTTGTGAAATTGAGCTGAATGAATCTGGGAATTTGTGGGGCCGGCACTGGGAAAAAGTGACCATGAAAACTGCTGGATCGTCATAAAAACCCAACTGGTTCACTAATGTCCTTCAGGGGAGGGAACCTGCCACTTGGTCTGGGCCTACACAAGACTGTGGCCTCTATAAGAACATACGAAATAGGAACAAGAGAAGTCCTAACACCCCATCGAGCCTGCTCCACCATTCAATACGATTGTGGCTGATCTTGGGCTTAAACTCCATTTTCCCACCCACTCCCCATATCCCTCGACTCCCTGAGAGACCAAAAATCTGTCCATCTCAGCCGGAAATATATTCAATGATGGAGCATCCACAACTCGCTGGGCTGGAGAATTCAATGTGACAGAGAGAGAAAGAGAGAGGAGTGGGAGAGACAGAGAGAAGGTTACTAAACAAAGCACAGGATGTCAATAAACAGAATTCAAGTGCATGGGATTCGGGTAATATCCTGTTATAGTTTGAGAATTGGTGAAAAGACAGAAAACAGAGTCGGAATAAATGTCTCATTCTCAGGATGACAGGCTGTTTTTGTGGGATACTGCAAGGATCAGTGCTTGGCCCACAGCCATTCACAAACTATACAAATGATTTGAAGGCACTCATTTAAGCAGCACCTAAATTTTCACATTCTCATCCTTGTTTTCCTCCATGGTTGTGATCATTCCTAGCTCTGTAACCTCCTCCAGCCTCACAATCCCCCCGAGATATCTGCTCTTCTTGAATTCGAGAATAACTGATTTTTATAATTCCATCACTGGTTGCCATTCTGTCAGTTTCCAAGACTCTAGAATTCCCTCCCTAAACCTCTCCGCCTCTCTACCTCATTTGCTTCCTTTAAGATATTCCTTCAGACCGACCTCTTTGACCAAATTATTGGCCACCTGCCCGAGTATCTCCTTGGTTTCTAACATTTCTGTGAAATGTCTTGGTAAAGTATATAACAATAAATGTGCGATATAAACACAAATTGTTGTTGTTGATTTGGACATATATCAATGTCCCTTCCTCATCGCTGGGTGAATAACCTGTAGCTCCTTACCTACCAGCATTGTGCGAGCACCTTCACCACACGGACTTAATTAGTAATGGGTTGAAAGGTTATGGGGAGAGGGAGGGAAATTGGAGTTGCGGCCAAAATGAGATCAGCCATGATCATAATGAATGGTGGGGCAGGCTCGAGGGGCTGAATTGCCCACTCCTGCTCCTAGTTCTTATGTTCTTATGTTCAAGGATCTATGGACATGCACACCAAGGGTCTGTACTTCCTCAGGTCCTACCATTTATCATGTACTCCCTTGCCTAGTTAGTCCTCCAAAAATGCATCACCTCACACTTTTTGGGATTAAATTCCATTTTCCACTGTTCTGCCCATCTGACCAGCCCGTCTATATTGTCCTGTTGTCTAAGGGTTTCCTCCTCGCTAGTTACCACAATAGTGATTTTTTTGTGTTACCTGTGAACTTACTGATCATACCTCCTACATTCATGTCTACATCATTAATGTCCACTTAAAACAACAAGGGACCCAGCACCCAACCCTGCAGTACGCCACTGGACACAGGCTTCCAGTCACAAAAACAACCTTTGGCCATCACCCTCTGCCTCCTGACACTGAGCTAATTCTGGATCCAATTTGCCAAATTGCCCTGGATCACATGGGCTCTTACCTTCTGGACCTGTCTCCCAGGCCAGACCTTGTCAAAAGCCTTAGAGAATTCCATGTGGACTACATCAATTGAACTACCCTCATCTACACACCTCGTCACCTCCTCGAAAAATTCAATCAAATTTGTTAGACATGATCTCTCACTGACAAAGCCACGCTGACTATCCTTGATTAATTCTTGCCTCTCCTCATGGGGATTAATTCTGTCCCTCAGAACATTTCCAAAAGTTTCCCTACCACTGATGTTGGACTCACTGGCCTATTAGCTCCCTGGTTTATCCCCACCATTCTTCTTTAATAATGGTACCACATTAGCTGTCCTCCAGTCCTCTGGCACCCCTCCTGTGGCCAGAGAGGATTTGAAAATTAATGTCAGGGCCCCTGCAATCTCCTCCCTTGCCTCCCACAGCACCTGGGATACATCTCATCTGGGCCTGGGGATTAATACACTTTTAAGGCCCAATAAAACCGCTAATACCTCCTCCCTCTCAATACTCATTTGTTCAAGTATATCACAGTCCCCCTCCCTGATTTCTATACCTACATCGTCCTTCTGTATAGTTACTACAGATGCAAAGTACTCATTTAAAACCTCACCTACATCTTCCAGCTCCTCACACAGATTGCCATTTTGGTCCCTGATGGGCCCTAATCTTTCCCTGGTTATCCTCTTGCCCTGAATATACTTATAAAATGCCTTTGGATTTTAACTTATATAAGTTCTACCTATACGGCCTGATTTAAGGAACCTTCCAAGATACCATCCCTCCTTACTGCACTAATTGACTCCTTGATCAATATTGTGACACCACCATCTCTTTTACAACCTCCGCCCCCTTCCTGTCTCACCTGAAGATTCTATACCTCGGAATATTGAGCTGCCAGTCCTGCCCCTCCCTCAGCCATGTCACTGTGATAGCAATGATATCATATCCCCATGTGTTAATCAGCATCTGCAACTCACCTGCCTTCCTCACAACACTCCTCACATTAAAATAAATGTCATCCAGCCTTGCCATGTTGCCTTGTGCCTTAACTTGACTATGTACACCCTGCCTTCCAGACTGACTTGTTTTTTCTTATATCCTTGTATGTACATCACCCCCTACTATACCTCTACTCAGTATCCCACCCCCATGCCAGATTAGTTTAAGAGCCCACCGACAGCACTAGAAAATTTCCCCACACCTTTTAAAGGACTTCTCACACTTAAATTAAAAGGTCTCTTGTCAGTGTGAATGGTGTCCCAGCAGTTCGGATGATGTCCTGGACCTCTTACCACACTGTGAGCAACTGAACAGCCTCTCGCCAGTGTGAATTCAATGTGTTTCAGCAGGTCAGTCCAAAGAGACAAATATTTCTCTTGGTTTGAGTTTGCTGTGTGTAAATCCTCCCCTTCTAACCCCCTGTAAAAGGAGTTTCCAAACACTCAGTATAAACTGGGCTCCAGGAGTTTGTAATCCGGGTTTGGAGTCCTACACCGGGTGTTTGTGAATCCTCCCAGTCCACCCTCCGGCTCCATTCCTCTCCTGCACTCGGCCCTTTCTCACCCGCTGAACTTTAAATTCCACCGCAACAAAAACAAAAATACCTGGAAAAACTCAGCAGGTCTGACAGCATCTGCTGAGAGGAACACAGTAAACGTCTCGAGTCCATATGACTCTTCAACAGAACTAAGTAAAAATAGAAGAGAGGTGAAATATAAGCTGGTTTAAGTGGGGGAGGGGACAAGTAGAGCTGGACAGAGGGCCAGTGATAGGTGGAGATAACCAAAAGATGTCACAGACAAAAGGTCAAAGAGGTGTTGAAGGTGGTGATATTATCTAAGGAATGTGCTAATTAAGGGTAGAAAGCAGGACGAGCAAGGTACAGACAGCCCTAGTGGGGGTGGGGTGAAGGGATCGAAAAAGGCTAAAAGGTAGAGATAAAACAATGGATGGAAATACATTTAAAAATAATGGAAATAGGTGGGAAAAGAAAAATCTATATCAATTATTGGGGGGAAAAAAAATCCACCGCCTTCATCCCGGTCCCGCGCCCACACTACGCATGCTCCACTCCCAGCAGGCTCCGCCCCTCTCACTCCGAATGGCTGGAAGACCAGCTGTTCCCGCTCGGTCATCCAATCCCGCCCCTTCTTCCTATTGGTCCGGAGCTGCCGCCAGTCATTTGGAGTCGGAACATGCGCAGTCCGTGGAGACAGGCGGTAAGTGAACTCAAGCGAGCGGATTTAAAATGCGGGTTTAACAAACACCGAGTGCGGATGCAGAACCGAAAATAAACCCGTGAACGGAGATAGGGCTGACGGGTGAATTTGGAAGCTTCAAAAACTCACGGTGTCGGCTCCAAATCCTCAATAAGGAGCCACCGGTCCCGGGTTTGCTCGTAGCTGCGGGAGAAAAGCCCAAGTTAACGGCCGCCATCTTTATAGGGGCAATGTGAGGAATGGCGCATGCGCGGCCGTCTTGATGGGTCAATGTGCTACAGGGCGCATGCGCGGTTGCCATCCTCAAGGAGACAATGAGCAACATTCATAAAATGTGTAACAAGAACAGAATTACCTGGAAAAACTCAGCAGCTCTGGCAGCATCGGCGGAGAAGAAAAGAGTTGACGTTTCGAGTCCTCATGACCCTTCAACAGAACTGAGTATAGTTAGGAGAGGGGTGAAATATAAGCTGGTTGGGGGGGAGAAGTTGGGGGGGCGGGGGGGGAGGAGAAGTTGGGGGGGCGGGGGGGGAGGAGAAGTTGGGGGGGCGGGGGGGGAGGAGAAGTTGGGGGGGCGGGGGGGAGGAGAAGTTGGGGGGGCGGGGGGGGGGAGAAGTTGGGGGGGCGGGGGGGGGGAGAAGTTGGGGGGGCGGGGGGGGGGAGAAGTTGGGGGGGCGGGGGGGGGGGAGAAGTTGGGGGGGCGGGGGGGGGGAGAAGTTGGGGGGGCGGGGGGGGGGAGAAGTTGGGGGGGCGGGGGGGGGGAGAAGTTGGGGGGGCGGGGGGGGGAGAAGTTGGGGGGGCGGGGGGGGGAGAAGTTGGGGGGGCGGGGGGGGGGAAGTTGGGGGGGCGGGGGGTGGTTGTAAGGACAAGCAAGCAGTGATAGGAGCAGATAATCAAAAGATGTCACAGACAAAAAGATCAAAGAGGTGTTGAAGGTGGTGATATTATCTAAGAAAATGCGCTAATTAAGAATGGATGGCAGGACACTCAAGGTACAGCGCTAGTGGGGGTGGGGTGGAAAGACTGACAAGGTATTACTTGTAGATTTAAAAATAATGGAAATAGGTGGGAAAAGAAAAATCTATATAAATTATTGAAAAAAACAAAAGGGAGGGGGAAGAAACGGGGTGGGGATGGGGGGAGGGGGAGTTTAAGATCTAAAGTTGTTGAATTCAATATTCAGCCCGGAAGGCTGTAAAGTGACTAGTTGGAAGATGAGGTGCTGTTCCTCTACTTTGCGTTGGGCTTCACTGGAACAATGCAGCAAGCCAAGGACAGACATGTGGGCAAGAGAGCAGGGTGGAGTGTTAAAATGGCAAGCGACAGGGAGGTTTGGGTCTTTCTTGCGGACAGACCACAGGTGTTCTGCAAAGCGGTCGCCCAGTTTGCGTTTGGTCTCTCCAATGTAGAGGAGACCGCATTGGGAGCAACGAATGCAGTAGACTAAGTTAGGGGAAATGCAAGTGAAATGCTGCTTCACTTGAAAGGAGTGTTTGGGCCCTTGGACGGTGAGGAGAGAGGAAGTGAAGGGGCAGGTGTTGCATCTTCTGCGTGGGCATGGGGGGGTGCCATAGGTGGGGGTTGAGGAGTAGGGGGTGAAGGAGGAGTGGACCAGGGTGTCATTATTTCACCCCTCTCCTAACTATACTCAGTTCTGCTGAAGGGTCATGAGGACTCGAAACATCAACTCTTTTCTTCTCCGCCGATGCTGCCAGACCTGCTGAGTTTTTCCAGGTAATTCTGTTTTTGTTTTGGATTTCCAGCATCCGCAGTAGTTTTTTTGTTTTTATTCATAAAATGTGTGTTCACCAGGAGTTTTAGATCAGCAACAATAGAATTATAAACCCACAGTCACTCAGCAGTACAGAATTTAAGTATTGCTGAAAAAGGGAGACATATTGCTGATATTTCATGTTGCACTCATCCGGACAGATGCAAAAAAAACAAATTTCTCAGTGAACAACAATTTATGCTGCACAAGGAAAGGGTGTTGACTGGTTGGCCAGTCAGCTCTGATTGGTCAAGGCATTGACACGGAGAATGCACCAAAGAGATATCATCCTCCATGCTTTTGTTTAATTCAACAAACGGCCCCATCCCTGGACATGCACCTTCTGTCTGCAGTGGACAGTTCCCTGTGTATGAATATATGCAGCTTCTAGCAAGCATAAGTGAGCCACATTATGAGCCCAACTGATAATCTTTGAAATTTGATGTTCTTGCGTCTGTCCTGTTGAGTACAAGAGAAAAGGTTTTGACAGAATGTCTCTTTTTTTAGCAATACTCAAGTGTCTTAAAGGGGGAAAATGTGATCGACAGAGGGAGAGGTGCAGGTAGAGAATTTCAGAGTTTGGGAATGAGGGAGCTTAAGGCAAGGTCATTAATGCTGGAGCGATTAAAATGGAGAATGTACAAGATTCCAGAATTCGAGCAGTGCAGATATCTCAGAGGGTTGTAGGGCTGGAGGAGATTACAGAGATAAGGAAGGGTGAGGCTATGGAGGGATTTGAAAACAAGGATGAGAATTTTAAAATCAAGTTGTTGCTTGACCGGGATCCAAGGCAGGTAAGGAAGCAAATGGGTGACAGAGGAACAGGACTTGCTACGAGTGAAGACATGGACAGCAGACTTTTGGATGGCTTCACGTTTACAGAGAGTAGAATGTGGGAGACCAGCCAGGAGTGTGTTGGGATAGTTGTTCATGTCTGGAGGTAACAACGGCAGTGATGAGGGTTTCAGCAGCAGATGCACTGAGACAGGGTGAGGGCGGGTAATGTTACAGAGGTGGAAACAGGCGATCTTAGTGATGGCACAGATATGAGGTCAAAATCTGATCTCGAGATCAAATGTAACACCGAGTTTATAAACAGACTGGTTTAATCTCAGACTGTTCCCAGGGAGAGAGATGGAGTTGGTATCTGGGAAATGGAGATTGGAGCAGGGACTGAAAACAGTGTCTTCAGTCTTTCAGTGTTTAATTGGAGTTAAATAGCCATCAGGAAGAGAAGCTGTAACCAGAATAGACCATGAGGCTGATCCCAGGTTTAACTTAATTAGAGAGGGAGAGAAGGAAGGAAGGAAACCCTGGGAGGTTTGGAGAAACCACCTTCACAATCACTCATTAAACCTCCACACAGTAAGTTTTGGACACAAGGTTAACGTCTGCTATTCTGTATGGTCGGTCAGGGGGTTTCAGATTAATGTTTTGTCATGAGTAATGACTGAAGTAAATGATGAAACATATTGTTATGTTCAGTTGGACAAATTTGTTCAAAAGATACAGGAAGAATTATCCAAAACTCTGTTTGGCTTCAGCACAGGGAGGAGGGAGAGTGTGTGGGACAGGGATTTGCAGCTTTGGGAGAAGAAGACAGGAAATAATGTTCCATAGAAATGAGAATTGTCTGCTCTGAATTTCTATCCTGTTCTTACAGTGATCACTTTTGTAAACTCCTTTTACAGGGTATTGGAAGGGGAGGATTTACAGAGGGGGAAATCAAACCAAACATCACATCAAGATCTGACAGAGTCACTCGATTCATCAGGACCTGAATATTATCGTCTTTGAATGTGGAAGGAGAAATGTTTGTTCTTTCTGTGGGAAAAGATTTCAAACATCAGTGAGTCTGGAAAAGCACCGAGACACACACACACCCGAATGAGAGTGTTTCAGTGAACTGACTGTGGAAAGAGCTTTAACCGGTTACACAGCCTGAAGTAACATCACACCAATCACAGCAGGGAGAAATTGTACACGTGTTCTCTGTGTGGACAAGGATTCAACTGATCATCAAACCTGGAGAGGCACAGGGACACATGAACCATGGAGAAACCGTGGAAATGTAAGGACTGTGGGAAAGGGTTCGATTACCCATCCCAGCTGGAAATCCATCGACGCAGTCACACCGGGGAGAGGCCGTTCACCTGCTCCGAGTGTTGGAAGGGATTCATTCAGTCATCTGAGCTGCTGACACACCAGCGAGTTCACAGTGGGAAGAAGCCATTCACCTGCTCTGAGTGTGGGAATGGATTCACTTACTCAACCAACCTGCGAACACAACAGCGAATTCACAGTGGGGAGAGACCGTTCGTCTGCTCTGAGTGTTGGAAGGGATTCACTCAGTCACCTGACCTGCTGATACACCGGCGAGTTCACAGTGGAGAGAGGCCGTTCACCTGCTCCAAATGTGGGAAGGGATTCACTCAGTTATCCAGCCTGATGAGACACCAGCAGCTACACACTGGAGAGAGGCCGTTCACCTGCTCCGAGTGTGGGAAGCATTTCACTCAGTCATCCCAACTGCTGATACACCAGCGGTTTCACAATGGGGAGAGGCCATTCACCTTCTCCGAGTGTGGGAAGGGTTTCACTCAGTCATCCCACTTGCGAATACACCAGCGAATTCACACTGGAGAGACACTATAAGAACATATGGAATAGGAACGGGAGCAGACCATTTGGCTTCTCATACTTGCCATTCAATAAGATCATGGCTGATCTTCTTGTGTTTGAATTTCCACATTCCCATCTAACCTCGATAACCTTTGATTCCCTTGCCTAAAAAGAATCTATCTACCTGTGTCTTAAAAATATTCAATGATCGCGCCTCCTCCGCCTTCTGAGGCAGAGAGTTCCAAAGTCGCACATCCCTCTGAGTGAAAAAAATTCTTCTAACCTCTGTCCTAAAAGGGCAACCCTCTAATTTTGAAACGGTGCCCCCTAGTTCTGGACTCACCCACAAGAGGAAACATCCTTTGCACATCCACCTTGTCAAGGCCGTTCAGGATCTTGTATACTTCAATCAAATCATCCCTCACTCTTCAAAACTCCAGTCGAAACAAGCCCAGTCTGTCCAACCTCTCCTCATAAGACAGCCCATTCATTCCAGATATCAATCTAGTGAACATCCTTTGAACCACCTCCAATGCATTTATATCCTTCCTTAAATAAGGAGACCAAAACTGCACACAGTATTCAAGGTGCGGTCCTGTATAACTGAAGCATAACATCCTTACTTTTATGTTCAACCCCTCTCGTAACAAAGGATAGCATTCCATTAGCCTTATTAATTACTTGCTGTACATGCATACAAACTTTTTATGACTCATTTACTAGAACACCTAGGTCCCTCTGGACCTCAGAATTATGCAGCCCTTCTCCATTTAAGCAATACTCTGCTTTTTTGTTCTTCCTGCCAAAGTGACCAACTTCACATATTCCCACATTTCACTCCATTTGCCAGATCTTTGGCCACTCATTCAACCTATCTACATCCATCTGCAACCTCCTCATGTCCTCTTCACAACATACTTTTCTACCTATCTTTGTGCCATCTGCCAATTTTGCTACCATGTCTTCACTCCCCTCATCTAAGTCATTGATGTAAATCATAAAAAGTTGAGGCCCCAGCACAGACCCCTGTGGGACTCCATTCGTCACATCCTGCCAATCAGAAAAAGACCCATTTATACATACTCTCTGCTTTCTGCCAGCCAGCCAATCTCCTATCCATGCTAATAAGTTACCCCCTACACCATGCACTTTTATTTTCCGTAATAATCTTTGATGTGGCATCTTCTCAAATGCCTTCTGGAAATCCAAGTCCAGTACGTCTACAGGCTCCCCTTTATCCACAGCGCATGTTACTCCTTCAAAAAAACTCCAATCAGTTGGTTAAACAGGATTTTCCTTTCACAGAACCATGCTGACTCTTCCCGATTGCCTTGAGCTCTTCTAAGTGCCCAGCTATAACCTCCTTAATGATTGATTCTGATCACTTCCCCACGACAGACGTCAAGCTAATTGGCCTATAGTTTCCTGTTTTCTGCCTCCCTCCCTTCTTGAATAGAGGGGTTATATTTGCTACTTTCCAATCTGATGGAACCTTTCCAGAATCGAGTGAATTTTGGAAAATTAACACCAGCGCACCGACTACCGCATTAGCCGCCTCTTTTAAGACCCAACGATGTAGTTCATTGGGTCTCGGAGACTTGACATCGGCAGCTCCTTCAATTTTCTCAGTACCATTTCCCCAGTGATTTCAATTTCACCAAGTTCCTTTCTCCTGTCACCTCCTGATTTGCAGCTATTACTGGAATGTTTTTTGTATCCTCTATACTGAACACAGAAGCAAAATATTATTCATTTCTTCCACCATTTCCTCATCTACTATTAACTCCCCACTGTCACCCTCTAGAGGACCAACACTCACTTTGCTCACTCTTTTCCTTTTTAAGCACCTGTAGAAATACTTGCTATCCATTTTTACATTTCTAGCAAACTTCCTCTCACACTCTAATTTCTTTCTTCTGATTAACCTTTTAGCCATTTTTGACTGTTCTTTATATTCTGTCCAATCATCTGTCCTGCTGCTCATCTTTGCAGAGTTGTATGCTTTTTCCTTAAGCTTGATGCTTTCCTTAACTTCTTTAGTTAACCACAGATGGTGGGACCTCCCCTTTATAATTTTTCTTTATGGTCGGGATGTACTCATTCTGAATACTTTGAAATATCCCCTTAAATGTCTGCCACTGCTTCTCTATTCATCTATCCTCTAGCCTAATTTCCCAGTTCACTTCAGCTAGTTCAGCGTTCATCCCCACATAGTTGCCCTTATTTAAGTTTAAGTTACTAGTCTTTGACCCACTCTTCTCCCTTTCAAACTGGATGTAAAATTCAACCATATTGTGCTCGCTGCTACCTAGCAGTGCCCTTACTCTGAGGTCATTAATTAATCCTGTTACATTACACAATACCAAGTCAAATATAACCTGCTCTCTGATTGGCTCCTGAACATGCTGCTCCAAGAAACTGGAATTTAGAAGATTAAGGAGGATATTCTCAAAGTCTTCATGATACTAATTGGAAATGGTTTGGTAGATAGAGGGGAAGTTTTTCCATTGATTGGGGAATCCAGAACTGAGGAACATAGTCTAAAAATTAGAGCCAGACCTTTCAGGAGTGAGATTAGGAAAATCTTCTTCAGGTACATTTGGGAAAAGTTTGGAATTCTCTTCCTGAATTGGCAGTTTATGCTTGATCAATGTTTAGTTTCAATCTGACATTGTTGAATCTTTGCTAGCACAAGGTATAAATCAAGGGACAGGTGCCAAAGGGTCACATTAGCCGTGATCTGATTGCATGGTGGGACAGACTCGAGGGGCTAAATGGCCAACTCCTGGAATTAAAGATACTTAGAGCACAGAAGGAGGCCATTCAACCCTTTGTGCTTGTGTCGTTTCTTTGAAAGAGCGGTCGTGTTTAGCCCCACACAGCCACTTTCTGTTAGTAATCCTGTAAGTTCCTCAATTTCAAATCCCTGTCAACTCCCTTTTAAAATTCCTGATAGAATCAGGTTCCAGCACCTTTTCAGGTAGAATGTTCCAGATCCTGACAACTCACTGTTGGTGCAGAAACTGCTGAACTCGATGTTGAGTGCGGAAGGTTGTAAAGAGCCGAATTGAAAGATGAGCTGCTGTTCCCTGAGTTCCCATTGAGCTTCATTGGAACATTGCAAGAGGCCAAGGACAGAGAGGTCAGAGTGGGGCGGAGAATTAAAATGACAAGTGACCGGAAGCTCAGGGTCAAGCTCACAGACTGAACGGAGGTTGTTCCACAAAGTGATCACCCAATCTGTGTTTGGTCTTCCCAATGAAGAGCAGATCGCATCGTGAGCAGTGAATACAGTAACTAAACTGCAAGAAGTACAAATAAATCACTGTTTGGTTTCATCTTGCACAACCTTGAGAACAGCCTGAAGAGAGATACTTTACTTGAAGAGTAAAGTTTCCAAAGTAAAGCAAACTGATTGTCAGAATATTAAACTCCAGCCCAGTTACAGGGATTATTAACATCATCAGAAACAAAGTCCCAACTGTCAGAATGAAGATGGTTCAGTCCTGGTTGTGATTAACAGCAGCAATAACAGCAGAATCCAACCCCTGCAGTCAGTTGTGAACTCATTGGTTTCTCGTAGGTTGGATGATCAATTAAATCCCTTCTCACACATGGAGCAGGTGAACTCGCTGGTGTGTGTCCTGCAGGTGATGGTTTTCCCATGCACCAGCTACCCTTGTATTCTGGGTGCTGAGTTGGGTTGATTCTATCAATATGCTGGTTGAGTTACAGATGTGCACAGTCCATTTCCCATGCCCCCTCCTCCGCCTCTCTCTTTCTCTCTCTCTCTTTCTCTCTTCCCACATAGACCAGTCTTGTGTAGGCCCAGACCGGGTGGCAGGTTCCCTTCCCTGAAGGACATTAGTGAACCAGTTGGGTTTTTATGACAATCCAGCAGTTTTCATGGTCACTTTTTCCTAGTGCCGGCCCCACAAATTCCCAGATTCATTCAGCTCAGTTTCACTACCTGCCTTTGTGTTTTTGTGGGTTCTCTCTCACTCCCTTTTTTCTGTTTTAACTCAATTTCACAGGGTATTAGAAGGGGAGGATTTGCAGCCGAGAAACTGAAACCAAACATCACATCAGGATCTGAAGGAATCACCCAAATTATCGTGACCTGAATATCATCGGATTTTGAACATGGAAGGAAAATGCCCCGTTCACAGTGGGGAGAAATCACATGAGTGTTGTGCGTGTGGACGAGGCTTCAGCCAATCATCTGACCTGTTGAAACACAAGCACCGTCACACCTGGGAGAAACTGTGGTAAAGTAGAGATGGTAGGAAGGGATTTAGTTCCCTTTCCAGGCTCGAAACATGTTGGCGCATTCACACTGAGGATAGGCCAATCACCTGTTCCGAGTGTGGGAATGGATTCACTCAGGTATCCACCCTGGTGACATGCAAGTGAGTTCAAACGCAAGTGAGCACCATTTGGGTGCTCTCACTGCGGGACTGGGTTCAGGCAAGCATCTAAATTCACTGTACATCAGGGCATTCATAGTGGAGAGAGACCATTCCCCTGCTCTGAGTGTGGGAAGCAATTCACTCAGTCATCGAGCCTCTTGAAACACCAGCGAGTTCACGAGTAAGAACAGTGATTGAATTTTGCAGCTAATCACATCCAGGACTGAACCATGTTCATTGGGGTCTGTTTCTGCTGATGTTTATAAATTCCAGATAGATATTGGGGTTGATGCTGTGGTCAAAAGTCAAACAAAACAGTTTTTTGTTAAATATAATGATGCTGAGTCTATTAATACAGCACCACTTCACAAACCTTTTCCCAGTGAGACCCCATTGTAATGCCTCAGACTTGGTGTGACCCTAGAGTGAAAATGTGGGTGGTACAGGAGATGTTGAGCGGGGCAGAGACTTCAGACAGACAGTTTGAACAATCATTATTGTACAGAGAACAATTGACACAACTAAATCTGAAGGCTGACCCCCTGGATTAGGACATCTTGCAGAAGTCTATTTCCATTAGTCTTTGTGGTGCAATTGCTTAGCACGTTGGGTGTTAACTGAAACGTTGGTGAGTTGGGACCATCCGGGGGTGGGGGATGTGAGGGGGGGGGGCGGGGAGCTTTCATTGATTTCTCTCCGTCAGCATTCATTTTCAATTCCGATTGTTAATGGGTAGATGGGCTGCAAGAAAATATCTCCCAAATGTTGCCAGCTCGACCGTTATCCAGTGAGTTCCTGCACAAACAGTTTTATTTAATGTATTAATTTCAAATATAATGAGAAAACAATTAGAATTACCACGTACCTACCTCTAACCCATTAGAAATCTCAAGTTACTGGATTCAGACAAACCCATCAATTATTCTCTCTTCCTCAGCTCCACAGTGAGTGAGACAGGGAAAAGCAGCAATATTCTGGCCCCGCACTCTCCAATCACCCGCTGCCAGCAGAAAGCAGCAACTGCAGCTTCAATCAGCGGGTTACTGCCCATCCCTGGGATGCAAGATACTCCAACCTGGGCCAAACTTCCTAATACACCGAGCACAGGCTCAGGAAAACTCAGGTACATTATATCCCGGTCACTAAACTTCCGAGCAGCATTTACAGAATACCCGAGTGAGTAAGTCATAAATAAAAGTCACACAAACCAGGGACAAATCTTGAGGAAAATGGATCACAATATTTGGAAGGAGGTGCAGTCGGGTATTGTGTAAATGCTGCTCGGAGGTTGTGTGACCGGGATGTAATCTCCTTGTGTTTCCCTGAGGCTGTGCTCGGTGTATTGGAAAGCATTGGACCCTTGGACTTCTGGGTGTCAATTTCCTTCTCCACCATTGCATGCAGCCATTAATCTCGCTGCGATAAGGGATGTGAACTTATGTGGGTGCATGCCCGGCTAGCTCAGTTTTTAGACCATGAAACTAGTAATCTTTGTGTTGTGGGTTTGATTCCCCACATTGGGCATCGTCAGTTATTTTAAACTTTGCTGCTTCATGGGTGATCCCCAGCTCTCTATTCCGCTGGCAGTGTCACCGCTCAAACCGAGTCTTTCTCCCACCTTGTTAATATCACAGTTGTTGGTTTATGAGTGAAAACTACCCTCTGCTCCACTGGAGGAGTAAGAGACAAATGTGTAGTTGCAGCCTAATGTACAACGAGTGATGACACTTTAAAAGTGGCAAGTCCCACTCAAGCCCCTGTACCACCAAAACTGCTCAGAGTCACAGAATTAGAATGGCCACTTCTTGGGGGACTGATAGCAGCGGGCCCACATCAATCAGGATCCAGGTGAGAATGATCTAATGCATAAGATTGTGGGAGAGTATTCAGGAACTCCTCCTGAACCTTATTCACATCAAAACGAGCTGTGAGGAAACATTGGATAGTATGGGTTTGATTTGTTCGGAGCAGAGGAGGCTGAGGGGAGATTTATTTGAGGTGTATAAAATTATGAGGGGCGGAGATAGAGTGGATAGGAAGGAGCTATTTCCTTGAGCAGAGACATCAATAACCAGGGACATAGATTTAGAAAGCAAGAAATCCTCACAGTTAAATAGCACCTTCCCACACCACTGGAATCCCAAAATGCTTTTCAGCTAATGAGATATTTTGGAAGTGGATTCACTGTTGTAAAGTAGGAAATGCAGCAAACTCCCACACACAGCAACGTCATAGTGAGCAGAGAATCTGTTCTTGAGATGTTGATTGAGGGATAAATATTAGACAGGACACGGGACTCTTTGTGAAATAGTGACATGGGGTATTTTAAATTCAGCTGAGAGGGCAGAGGGGACCTCAGTTTAAAATCCCAAGGAAACACCACCACCAGTGCAGGATTCCCTCAGTACGCTGCTGGATGGTTAACTGATTGCTGTGCTCAAGTCTGAGTAATGGGATTTGACGTCAGAACCTTCCAACATAGAGGAGAAAGTGTTACTAACAGAGTCACAGTAAAACCAACAATTCAACTTAACAAAATTAATGGAAGGATTAATGGGGAGTTGTCGAGCAATTTATTTCACTCAGATGTGTGGGGTCTCGAGCCCACTGACTGAGCTGTTGGCAGAGGCAGAAACCCCCACTTGGTTAAAGAAAAGAAAACTTGGAAAATGATTTGAGCTGATGTAACCTACACAGCTACAGACCAAGAGCTAGAACGTGAGATTGAACTGGATTGTTCTTTTATATCATAAATAATAATAATATAAAATCAAAATATTGTGGATCCAGGAAATCTGAAATAAAAACAGAAAATGCTGGAAAAGCTCAGCAGGTCTGACAGCGTCTGTGGCGGGAGAACCAGAGTAAACGTTTTGAGTCGGAATGACCCTTCTTCAGATTGTTCTTTTTCTGTCAACATGGACACGATGGATCAAACAACCACCTTCTGGGTCGTAAATATTTCTATGTTTCGGTATTTCAATGTTTAAAAATTGAGACTTTTCCTGCATGATTTGTGTGTATTTGCTCAATAAAATCTCTGTAATGGTGGGGAAGGATTGGGAGTTTTCAGTGTGGGTCAGAAGTCATATGAGTCAACAGAGAAGCAACACATTTCAGGTCAGAACAGAAATAGACAACAGATACAGAATGGCTCTCTCACCTTTAGTTTATTTATTCGTTCCATTACCACAGTTTTTGCCTTGTGTCCTTATCCCTTTTGTTATTTAATCTCTCCTGTATTCACCCAATCACAAGCTTTTTCTTCTGTTCTTTCCCCCTCTCCCTTTCACTGTTTGTGTTCTTTCCTAAAATCTATTGTATCTCTAACTTATTTTCCAATTTAGTTGGAAGTTCGGTGACCTGAGCCGTTAAATGTTTCTCTTTCCACAGTCTCGGCCTGACCACTGAGTATTTCCAGAATTTTCTGATAGGGAATCAGGATCACAGCTGATCGAATTTAAATTCAATGAATCAATCAAAGCTTGTAATTGACAGTCAGTGTCAGTAATGGTGACTAGCATTGCCAGAAAAACCCATTTGGTTCATTATTGCCATTTAACAATGTTAAAAATTCCATCTTTAAAAGTTGAAAGCATTTCATCCATAATCAGCACATTCTTAATGGCAGGACGCTGTTTAAATGTTCCATGTATGGGGAAAAAAAATCAGTTATTCACTCGATCTGCTGAGACTCCAGTGGTCTCCAGACATCTAATGGTAGTGGTTTGTTCTGCTGGTAATTACATTCAGGACAGAACTATGGTGCAGGGCCAGTTCACTTTGTTTTATCAATCAAGGGATTTAATAATTTTATATCCTTCCGCTATGGCTCCATCGCAATCAAATCCCAAAACAATATCTATTCAACACTATCACCTTTCCATGGCGGGACGATTACCCAGCATTCGGAGCGACACAGGATGTGCCCTATCCTCACTGCAGGGGAGACTACGCATGCGCCGTGGCTTGGCTTTAATGAAGCATGCGCGGTAGGATTTCGACCTAGCGCATGCGCAGCGAATGCTGCAGCTGCGCGGTTTGTAATTATCTCGGGTCCGCAACGAGTGAGAAATAACCGACTGTAGGAGGGTAATGGAGGCGTCGGAGTGGGTGTGGCGGGTTCATGAACACCCAGTGGAGGCACCAAACCCACAGTAGGAATGTACACGCCCCACGTTTGCTGCCAATCCGGCGGCAGCTGTGGGGCCTCGTCCGCCCCTCACATTTCCGGATTTATAGGGAGCAACGTGCAGCAGGGCGCATGCGCGGTCATCCTGGTCCAGGTTGCAGGAGGAGATAATGTTGTGAGTTTCTCTCCTGGACTGACAGGGATGGATTTTGGAAACTCCCTTTCCCAGGGGGTTAGAAGGGGAGGATTTACACACAACAAACTCAAACCAAGAGAAATTTTTGTTTCTTCTCAATTTCTATCCTGGACATACAGTGATGGCTATTGTAAATTTCTATTACAGGACATTAGAAAGGGTGGATTGACAGACAGGAAACTCAATTCAAGAATCACATCAAGAACTGAAAGATTCACTCCATTCATCGGGACCTGACTATCAACAGCATTGAATGTGGAAGGAATAAGGTTTGTCTGTTCTGTCTGTGGGAAAAGATGTCAATCATCATAGGGACTGGAAAAAACAGAGGGAGAAACTGTTGAGAGATTTGAAAACAAGGATGAGAATCTTAAAATTGAGGTAGCCTGTGTAGGTCAATGAGCAGAGTGGTGATGGAAGGAAGAGACACGGTGTAAGTAAGATTTACTTATGATTTTGAATACCTCTATCAAATCTTAAGGGTCTGGACAGAGTAAAGAGGGAGAAACTGTACCCATTCGTGAAAGGATAGAGAACAAGATGGCACAGATTTAAGAAAAAATAATCAATGTAGATATGAGAAGAAACTTTTTCACACAGCGAGTGGTTAAGATGTGCAGCCTGAGAGTGTGGTGGAGGCAGCTTCAATCAAAGCATTCAAGAGGATCAGGACCTGAAAAGGAAGAATGTGCAGGTTTATGAGGAGAAGGTGGGGAAATGGCACAAATTGAATTGCTCATTCAGAGAGTTGGTACAGACAGGAAGGGCCGAATGGTCTCCTTCAATGCTCTCACAATTATATGAGTCTGTGATAGGCAGTGAAGTTTTGGATTATCTCAGGTTTATGGAGTTTGAATGTGGGAGGCCAGATAGGAAAGTGTCAGCATAGACATGTCTAGAGGGAGCAAAGGAATGGATGAGATTTACAGAGTCAGAGAGGTCTACAGCACAGAAAAAGGCCCTTCGGCCTATTGAATCTGTGCCGGTCAAACAAGCACCTAACTATTCTAATCCCATTTTCCAGTGCTAGGCCCATAGCCTTATATGCCATTGCATCGCAAGTGCACATCCAAATACTTCTTAAATGTTGTAAGGGTTTCTGCCTCTACCACTCTTTCAGCCAGTGAGTTCCAGATTCCCACCACCCTCTGGGTGAAAAAATTCTTCCTCGCATCCCCTCTAAACCTCCTGCCCCTTACCCTAAATCTATGCCCCCTGGTTATTGATCCCTCCACCAAAGGGAAAAGTTCCTTCCTGTCTACCCTATCCATACCCCTCATAATTTTATACACCTCAATCATGTCCCCCCTCAATCTCCTCTGCTCTAGGGAAAATAACCCCAGCCTATCCAATCTCTCCTCATAACTGAAACTCTCCAGCCCAGGCAACATCCTGGTAAATCTCCTCTGCACTCTCTCTAGTGCAATCACATCCTCCTGATAATGCGGATTCCAGAAATGCACGCAATACTTTAGCTGTGGCTTAACCAGCGTTTTAGACAGTTCCAGCATAACCTCCCATATTCTATGCCTCAGCTAATAAAGGCAAGTATCCCATATGCCTACTTAACCACCTTATCTACCTGTCCCGCTACCTTAAGAGACCAGTGGACATGCACACCAAGGTCCCTCTGATCCTCGGTACTTCCCAGGGTCCTACCATTCATCGTGTATTTCCGTGCCTTGTTTGCCCTGCCCAAGTGCATCACCTCACATTTATCTGGATTACATTCCATTTGCCACTGATCAGCCCATCTGACCAGCCTGTCGATATCCTCCTGTAATCTAAGGCTATCCTCCTCACTATTCACCACCCCACCAATTTTCGTGTCATCCGCAAACTTACTGATCAACCCTCCGACATTCAAGTCTAAATCGTTTATATATACCACAAACAGCAAAGGACCCAACACCGATCCCTGTGGAACCCCACTGGACACAGGCATCCAGTCACAAAAACACCCCTCGACCATCAAACTCTGCTTCCTGCCACTCAGCCAATTCTGGATCCAATTTGCCAAATTGCCTTGGATCCCATGGGCTCTTACCTTCGTTATCAGTCTCCCACGCGGGACCTTTTCAAAAGCCTTGCTGAAGTCCAAGTAGACTACGTAGAGTTTCAAAAATGCTTGAGCTGAGGCAGAAACAAAGTCCGGCGATGTTACTGAGGCGGATCCACCCGATGAGAGACCTTGCCTTTAGTTCTTCCCTCACAATCCCCCTTTCACTGACTCAAAACCTATTACATTTCTATCTTTCCACAGTTCTGAGGAAGGGTCATCACAACCTGAAAAACTAACTCTTGATCTCTGCACTAATGCTGCCTGACCTGCTGAGTTTTCTGACATTTTCTGTTTTTAGGTGGAAATAGGCGGTCTTGGTGATGATGTGGATATGTGGCTGGAAGCTCATCTTGGGGTGAAATATTTCACCATGGTTGTGAACAGTCTGGTTCAGCCTCAGACAGTTGCCTGGGAGATGGATGGAGTCAGTGATCAGGGAGTGGAGTTTGTAGTGGAGACTGAAGATAATGACAATCCAACAGTTTTCATGGTCACCTTTGCCTAGTGCCGGCCCCACAAATTCCTAGATTCATTCAGCTCAATTTCACAACCTGCCTTTGTGTTTTTGTGGGCTCTCTCTCACTCCCTTTTTTCTGTTTTAAATCAATTTCACAGAGGATTAGAAGGGGAGGAATTGCAGTCGGGAAACTGAAACCAAACATCACATCAGGATCTGATGGAGTCGCCCGATTAAACATGGAAGGAAAAAGCACCGTTCACAGTGGGAAGAAACCGTACACGTGTTGTGTGTGTGGACGAGGCTTCAGCCGATCATCTGACCTGTTGAAATACAGTCACGCTGGAGAGAATCCATGGAAATGTGGGGACTGTGGGAAGGGATTCAATCACCCATCCCAGCTAGAAATTCGTCAGCGCACAAAGACTGGAGAGAGGCCATTCACATGTTCAGTGTGTGGAAAGGGATTTTCTGATTCATCCAACCGACTGAGACACCAGCGAGTTCACACTGGGGAGAGGCCGTTCACCTGCACCGAGTGTGGGAAGGGATTCACTACCTCATCCAACCTGCAGAGACACCAGCAAGTTCACACTGAGGAGAGACTGTTTACCTGCTCTGTGTGTAAAATAGGATTTGCTGATTCATCCTCCCTCATGAAACATAAGCGAGTTCACACTGGGGAAAGACCGTTTACCTGCACTGTGTGTAAAAAGGGATTTGCTGATTCATCCAACCGACTGAGACACCAGCGAGTTCACACTGGGGAGAGACCATTTACCTGTTCTGATTGTGGGAAGGGATTCACTCAGTCATTCCATCTACATAGACACCAGCGAGTTCATTCTGGGGAGAGACCATTTACCTGTTCTGATTGTGGGAAGGGATTCACTGATTCATGGACCCTGCTCAGACACCAGCGAGGTCACACTGGGGAGAGACCATTTACCTGTTCTGATTGTGGGAAGGGATTCACTGATTCATCCAGCCTGCTGAGACACCAGAGGGTTCACACTAGGGAGAGACTATTTACCTGCTCCACATGTGAAAAGGGATTTGCTGATCCATCCACCCTACTGGAACACCAGCAAGTTCACACTGGGGAGAGACCGTTCACCTGCTCCAAGTGTGGAAAGGGATTCACACAGTCATTCCATCTGCGGAGACACCAGCAAGTTCACACTGGGGAGAGGCCATTTACCTGCTCAGAGTGTGGGAAGGGATTCACTCAATCATCCAATCTGCTGAGACACCAGCGTGCTCACAAGTAACTGCTCTGGTTGGATTTAATTCCCAATGATATTCTTGTCTGAAGCATATTGATTGAAGTGTGTTTCTGCTGAGGTTAATAAACTCCAGTCCAGTTACAGATTCTGTATAAAGTTGGAATAAATCACCTTTGCGATAAACAGTGTGTTGAGTCATTTTGATATCTCGAACACAAGTTAGTTCCTTTTGAAGGACTCTCCCTCTGCCCTGTCTCCTCCATCCTCAGCCCCAACGACAATTGTGAGGAGCTCATGGAGCTTCTTTGTCACTAAGATTGAAACAATCCGATCAGCTGCCTCTGCTGCTTCCCTCCCTTCCACTAACCCACCAGGACAAACTGTCTCTAAATTTCCCCCAATGTCTGAGCCGTGAACACATCTTTTTCCAGTTTCTCTCCCATCTCCTCTCATGCCCTCTGTGTGCACCACCTGCTCTATCGAACCTATTCCCACTAAACTATTGACCATCCAACTTCCCAATGTTTACCGTCATTGTCAATGGTTCTCTCTTTTCAGATACTGTTCTGCTCTCCTTTAAACCTTCCTTCATTATATATCCTTAAATAAAAACAAGCCCTTCACTCTTCCATCTTTGCATGCTGCCGCCCCATCTCCAGCCTCTCTTTCCTTTCAAAAAATCCTTAAACATTTTGTAATCTCCCAAAACTGTGTCCATTTTTCCGAGAACTCCCTGTTTGAATCCCTCCAATCAGGTTTCTGCCCTGCCTCAGTTCGAAAACAGCTCTTATCAAAGTCACAAGTGAGATCCTATGTGGCTGTGACACAGGTAAACTTTCTCTTCTGGTCCTTCCCGACGTGTCTCACCTTCTTGGAGAGGAGACAGCCAGACCTGTGAGGAACACCTCCGATCGGGCAGTGGGCTGAGTTTGAAAATAAACCCAAGAGCGACATCGCAGGAAAACTTGGTTGGTGAGAAGTTGCTGTTAGGGATTGTGTTTAAATAGCTTAAAACTAGAAAAAAAAATAACATTTATAAAGAGGTAGCTGCCTGGATTTCAGTAAGGAACACCAACAAAAGGGAAGTAACGTTAAATCAAGTCAAAGTGAAATATAGTCATAAAGTAAACTAAAATAAGATAAAGTTAGGAGAATTGTAGCAAAGTGAAGTTACTGTTAATTTATTCTACTCATCCTCCTTTAAGTGTAAAATGAGAAGGAAGTAAAATGAGTAACAGGAAGTAGTAGTGAGGCTACAAGGCAGGAGAAACAAAGCAGAGCATTGAGTCTGCTTCAAATGCAGAATTATGTTAAAAAGGGAAAATTAAAGATGCTCTACCTGAATGCGCACAGCATTCGCAATCAATGATCAAAAAGCACAAATAGTCAGATATAGGGGTAAGATATTATTGCCATTATGGAAACATGGCTGCATGGTGACAAAAACCTGGAACTGAATATTCATGGATACTGGAAGTTTAGTAAAGGCAGAAAAGGAGGTGGAGTTGTGCTGATAATAAGGGATGAGATCAGTGCATTGGTAAAGGGGATCTCAGTTTGGAAGAACAATGTGTGGAATCTGTTTGGGTGGAGCTAAGAATTAGCAAAAGGCAGCAGACATTGGTTGGAGTTATTCATAGCCTACCAGATAGTAATGGTAATAGTAATGTATTAATCAGGAGATGAAAGAAGCATGTAGCATAGGCTATACATTGATCATGGATGACTTCAATCTACATGTACACTGGGTAAACCAATTGAGCACTGATGCTGTGGAAGATGAATCTCTGGAGTATGTTGGGGATGGTTTTCTAGAGCAGTATGTTGAGGAGCTGACTCGAGGTCAGGCTATTTTAGATCTAGCATTATGTAATGAAAAAGGACTAATTAATAATCTTGTAAAAGAACCTTGAGGGGCGAGTAAACACAATATTATAGTATTTTATACTATGTTTGAAAATGAGGTAGTTCACTCTGAAGCACGGGTGTTAAAGTTGAATAAAGGAAATTATGAAGGCGTGAGGGACAAATTGGCTGAGATAGAATGTGAAAATACGTTAAAATGTACAGAGGCAATGGATAGTCTTCAAAGAATTATTAAATAGCTTACAGCACATACACCTTCCTTCAAGGTGCAAAACCCCCAAAAAGTCAGTCAACCGTGGCTGACAAAGGAAGTTAAGAATGGTATAAGATTTAAAGATAAGCTTTTGAAGTTGCCAGAAGTGGTAGTAAACCTGAGGATTGGGAGGCTTTTAAAATACAACAAAAGAAGACCAGGAAACTGGTAAAGAAAGGGAGAATAGCATATGAATGCAATCTAGAGAAAAGATAAAAACAGACTCTAAAAGCTGCTTTAGGCAAATGAGGGTCCATTCATGCAGAGTCGGGGAATAGAGAAAGGGCAGAGAAGCTTAATGATAATTCTGAGTCTGCCTTCACCAGGGAAGATACAAGAAATCTCCCAGATTTAGAGATCCAAGGGAGTAGGGAGAATAAGGAGTTGAAGGTAATTAATATCAGTAAGAATGGGATTGAAAGTTGATAAGTCACCGGGACCTGACATATTAATTAGCAAAATAAACCCACATGGGATAGGAGGCAACACACTGACATGGATTAAGGATTGGCGAACAGGCAGAAAACAGAGAGTAGGAATAAACGGGTAATTCTCGTGTTGGTAGGCTGTTATTAGTGGGGTACCACAAAGATCAGTACTTGGGTCCCAGTTGATCACAATATATATTAACAATTTGGATGTGGGGACCAAATGTAATCCTTCCAAGTTCGCAGATGATACAAAGTGAGGTGGGAATGTGTTGTGACGTAGATGTAAAACAGCTATGGGAGGATTTGACTTAGTGAGTGGGCAAGAACATGGCAGATGGAATATATTGTGGAAAAATGGCAGAAGGAACTAACGTTCAGAGTATTTCCTAAAAGATAAGAGATGAGAAAGTGTAGATGTACAAAGGGACCTGAGTGTCCTTGTCCACAAGTCGCTGAAGGCTAACATGCAGATGCAGCAAGATATTCGGAAGGCTCGTGGAATGTTAGCTTTTGCCACAAGAGGATTTGAGTACAGGAGTAGTAAAGTCTTGCTTTAATTGTTTAGAATCTTGTTTAGACCGCACCTGGAGTAGTGTGTGCAGTTTTGGTCACCTTGCCTCAGAAGGATATCATTGCCATATAGGGAGTGCAATGAAAGTTCACAGGTTTGTTCCGGGGATGGTGGGACTGTCTTATGAGGAGAGATTGGGCAAATTCACTCTCTTTAATCAGTACATATTTCACCACATCTCCACCTCCTTTTAGATCTGAAAAAGGGTTTTACAAACTCCAAACATTGTCTCTGTCTCTCTCTCCACAGATACTTTCAGACCTGCTGTGTTTTTCTGGCATTTTTTGTTTTCGTTCCCCTGTTCCTATGTCTGCGGTGGATCCCCCTCTCCCAGGCCTGGGCTTCCATGTGATGTTCTGAATGATGACAGTATTAACCTTCTCCCTAACCTGTCCTAACCCTTCTGCCCGTTCATTTATTGAAACCAGGGATTCTACTTGTTCTAATGGTGACTTTCCCTGCCTGGCTAGTCATTCCTTGAAGTGAGCCCTTGAATTGTTTGTACGTTGTTTTATCATGTTCCCACATTTCAGTAACAAATGTTGAAATGTCTGCTCCACACCCACAGGGATTCATCTGTTTAAAGTCACAAACAGAAAGGTCCAATTTTCTCCTGGAGTTTGAGACAAATCAGCTTTCAGAATGATGCAGAGTTTCAGCCAATGAGGGAGAACCGAGATCAGCCCCGCCCCTCATTCTGTCTGATTGGCTGGAGGAGCAGCTGCTCCCATTCGGTCATCCAGCCCCGCCCCCTCCTCCGTCACTGCTGGAAAAACTCAGCAGATCTGACATCATCTGTGGAATGAAAAAAAACAATTAATGTTTCGAGTCTGTATGACTCACTGTTTTGTTCTCTCTCCACAGATGCTGTTAGACCTACTGAGTTTTTCCAGCATTTTCTGCTTTTGTTTCAGAATTCCAACATCCGCAGTATTTTGCTTTTACTTTAAAGTTGTGAAGTCACCTGAGCCAAATGAGATGCACCCAAGGATACCGGGAGAACTGGATCAACAGAAATTTCCTCCATTTAAATATTGAGAAGACGAAAGCCATTGTCTTCAGTCCTCGCTACAAACTCCACTCCATAGTCACTGGCTCCATCCCTCCACCTTGCTGGGAGTTGGAGTGGAGCAGACCTGTGGGAGATACTCGGGAGATGAGAAGCGTCTATGAATACAGGTCTGGGTTTTGAGTGAGGCCTACCTTGCTGGGAGTCAGTGCAGAGCGGACCTGCAGGAGACAGTGGGGAGCTGAGGAGCACCTATAAATACAGACCGAGGATTTGAGTGAGGAGCGTCTATAAATACAGACCGGGGATTTGAGTGAGGAACGCTTATAAATACATACCGGGGATTTGAGTGAGGAGTGTCTATAAATACAGACCGGGGATTGGAGTGAGGAGCGTCTATAAATACAGACCAGGGATTTGAGTGAGGAGCGTCTATAAATACAGACCAGGGATTTGAGTGAGGAGCACCTAAAAATACAGTCCAGGGATTTGAGTGAGGAACGTCTATAAATACAGACTGAGGATTTGAGTGAGGAGTGTCTATAAATACAGACCGAGGATTTGAGTGAGGAACGTCTATAAATACAGACCGAGGATTTGAGTGAGGAACGTCTATAAATACAGATCGGGGATTTGAGTGAGGAGTGTCTATAAATACAGACCGGGGATTTGAGTGAGGAACGTCTATAAATACAGACTGAGGATTTGAGTGAGGAGCGCCTATAAATCCAGACCGAGGATTTGAGTGAGGAGCGTCTATAAATACAGACTGGGGATTTGAGTGAGGAGCATCTATAAATACAGGCCGTGGATTTGAGTGAGGAGCGTCTATAAATACAGACCGGGGATTTGAGTGAGGAACCCCTATAAATACAGATTGGGGATTTGAGTGAGGAACGCCTATAAATACAGACAGGGGATTTGAGTGAGGAATGCCTATAAATACAGACCGGGGATTTGAGTGAGGAACGTCTATAAATACAGACCGAGGATTTGAGTGTGGAGTGTCTATAAATACAGACCAGGGATTTGAGTGAGGAGCATCTATAAATACAGACCAGGGATTTGAGTGAGGAATACCTATAAATAAAGACTGGGGATTTGAGTGAGTAGTGTCTATAAATACAGACCGGGGATTTGAGTGAGGAGTGTCTATAAATACAGACCAGGGATTTGAGAGAGGAGCACATGCAGACCATGGATTTGAGTGATGAGTGTCTATAAATACAGGCCGGGGATTTGAACGAGGAACGCCTATAAATACAGACCGGGGATTTGAGTGAGGAAGGCGTATAAATACAGACCGGGGATTTGAGTGAGGAAGGCCTATGAATACAGACCGGGGATTTGAGTGAGGAGTGTCTATAAATACAGACCGGGGATTTGAGTGAGGAGCATCTATAAATACAGGCCGGGGATTTGAGTGAGGAGCGTCTATAAATACAGACCGGGGATTTGAGTGAGGAACCCCTATAAATACAGATTGGGGATTTGAGTGAGGAACGCCTATAAATACAGACAGGGGATTTGAGTGAGGAGTGTCTATAAATACAGACCGGGGATTTGAACGAGGAATGCCTATAAATACAGACTGGGGATTTGAGTGAGGAGTGTCTATAAATACAGACCGGGGATTTGAACGAGGAATTCCTATAAATACAGACGGGGGATTTGAGTGAGGAATGTCTATAAATAGAGTGAGGATTTGAGTGAGGAGTGTCTATAAATACAGACGGGGGATTTGAGTGAGGAACGCCTATAAATACAGACCGGGGATTTGAGTGAGGAACGCCTATAAATATAGACGGGGGATTTGAGTGAGGAACGGGCTGTTTCACTGTTGCAGTTGCTGTGAGGCAGCAGGAGTGGGGGGAAAGAGGCAACTGTGATGTCACAGGAAGCTGGGACGTTGATTGGTCGGTAAGTACTCAGTCGAAGGGACAGTGTGTGAGAAACCAGCTTAGGACAGGCGAGTTTAGGTAGATCTATAAATAAAAATAACTTTACAATAATAAACAAAAATTTGAAAACATTAAAATTCAAATTAAACAACAAAGATTTTAAACAAGCAATAAAATAGAGTTACTTAAATAAACATCTAATACACATCCCTTGTAGTTAAGAAGCATATAATCTTTAGTTGTCAGTGGTACTAGCATTCAGTAAACACAGTAAATTGTAGCATACATAGGAAGAAAGTAATTAAAGTAAATTAACTAAATAATATAAGTTAGAATGGTAGGACAGGGGTTATGTTGCAGCTGTGAGATGTGGGAGCTTTTGGATGCCAAGGCGATCCATGACAAACACATCTGCAGGACGTGTCAGCAGCTTGAGGAATTCCGGATCAGGATTATTGATCTGGAAACCGAAATGCAGACACTGCACAACATAAGGGACGGGGAGAAATACCTGGATACTTTGTTCTGGAAGACAGTCACACCTCTTAGAAGAGGGTCATCTGTTTTGATCAGCAGTGAGGGACAGGAGGATGTGACTGTCAGTGAGGCAGGTAATGGGACTGAGCAGGCAGGAGTGGAGGAGTCTCAGACTTTGCAAGTGTCAAACAGGTTTGAGGTGCTCACAACCTGTGTAGATGAAAGTGAAATGTGCAAGGTGGATGAGCTGGCTGGCCATGACACTGTGGTACAGGAAGCCATTCACGCAGGGGGAGCAAAAAGGAATGTAGTGGTAGTAAGGGATAGTATAGTGAGGGCATTGACATTGTTCTCTGCAGCAAAGAATGAGAATCCAGACGGCTATGTTGCCTGCCCAGTGCCAGGGTTCCGGACATCTGCTCAGGGCTGGAGAGGGACTTGCAATGGGAGGGGGAGAATCCAGTTGTCCTGGTCCATGTACGTACCAATGACATAGGTAGAACTAGGAAAGAGGTTCTGTAAAGTCATTATAAGGAGCTAGGTACCAAATTATGCAGCAGAAACTCAAAGGTAATAATCTCTGGATTATTACCTGAGCCACGTGCAAATTGGCATCGGGCAAATAAGATTAGCGAGACCAATGCGTGGCTCAAAGATTGGTGTGGGAGAACTGGGTTCCGGTTTGTGGGGCACTGATATCAGTGCTGGGGACAGTGGGGGCTGTACCGTTGGGACGGTTTACACCTGAACCGTGCTGGGATGAGTGTCCTCGCAAATCGCATAGCTAGGGAAGTAGAGAGGGCTTTAAACTAAACAAGAGCAGTGAGGGATTAAGCTTGGGTAGAGGTAGCAATTCAAGGTGTAGAGTCAAGACAGGAGAGCAAAATATTAACATGAGAAATGATGGTCAGAGAAAGGCAGGAAAGGACTGAGAGAAAAAACCTAAGAATAAATCAACAGTCAAGACTAGATGTTACAACGGTAACAAAAAGACAAGACTGAAGGCTCTCTATCTGAATGCACATAGCATTCAAAACAAAGTAAATGAATTGATGACCCACACAGAAGTAAATAAATGTGATCTGATAGTAATTATGGAGGCGTGGCTGCAGGACAACTAAGATTGGGTCCTTAATATTGAGAGATACATGACATTCAAGGAAAATAGGAAGCTCGGTAAAGGTGGAGGGGTAGCATTGTTAATCAAAGAGGGCATTTGGTGCAATAGTTAGAGATGACCTTGGATCAGGAGATCAGGATGAGGATTAGTAGGGGAAAAATAGTCATTAGTGGGAGTGGTTGACAGGTCCCTAACAGCAGCCATAGTGTAGGGCAAAGTACTCAAGAGAAAATATTATGTGCTTGTGATAAAGGGATGGCAATAATCATGCGTGATTTTAATCTATACATTAACTAGAAAAATCAGATTGGCAGTAATAGCGTGGATGAGGAGTTCTTAGAATGCTTTTGAGATAGTTTCTTAGAGCAGCATGTTCAGGAGTCAATCAGAGAGCAGGTTATATTTGACTTGGTATTGTGTAATGTAACAGGATTAATTAATGACCTCAGAGTAAGGGCACTACTAGGTAGCAGCGAGCACAATATGGTTCAATTTTACATCCAGTTTGAAAGGGAGAAGAGTGGGTCAAAGACTAGTATCTTAAACTTAAATAAAGGCAACTATGTGGGGATGAAAGCTGAACTAGCTGAAGTGAAATGGGAAACTAGCCTAGAGGATAGATGAATAGAGAAGCAGTGACAGACATTTAAGGGGATATTTCAGAGTATTCAGAATGAGTACATCCCGACCATAAAGAAAAATTATAAGGGGAGGACCCACCATCTGTGGTTAACTAAAGAAGTTAAAGAAAGCATCAGCTTAAGGAAAAAGCATACAACTCCGCAAAGATGAGCAGCACGACAGATGATTGGACAGAATATAAAGAACAGTCGAAAATGGCTAAAAGGTTAATCAGGAGAAAGAAATTAGAGTGTGAGAGGAAGTTTGCTAGAAATGTAAAAATGGATAGCAAGTGTTTCTACAGGTGCTTAAAAAGGAAAAGAGTGAGCAAAGTGAGTGTTGGTCCTCTAGAGGGTGACAGTGGGGAGTTAATAGTAGATAAGGAAATGGTGGAAGAAATGAATAATATTTTGCTTTTGTGTTCAATATAGAGGGTACAAAAAACATTCCAGTAATAGCTGCAAATCAGAAGGTGACAGGAGAAAGGAACTTGGTGAAATTGAAATCACTGGGGAAATGGTACTGAGCAAATTGAAGGAGCTGCCGATGTCAAGTCTCTGGGACCCAATGAACTACATCCTAAGGTCTTAAAAGAGGCGGCTAAAGCGGCAGTTGGTGCGCTGGTGTTAATTTTCCAAAATTCGCTCGATTCTGGAAAGGTTCCATCAGATTGGAAAGTAGCAAATATAACCCCTCTATTCAAGAAGGGAGGGAGGCAGAAAGCAGGAAACTATAGGCCAGTTAGCTTGACGTCTGTCGTGGGGAAGTTATCAGAATCAATCGTTAAGGAGGTTATAGCTGGGCACTTAGAAGAGCTCAAGGCAATCGGGAAGAGTCAGAATGGTTTTGTGAAAGGAAAATCATGTTTAACCAATTGATTGGAGTTTTTTTGAAGGAGTAACATGCGCAATGGATAAAGGGGAGCCTGTAGACGTACTGGACTTGGATGTCCAGAAGGCATTTGAGAAGGTGCCACATCAAAGATTATTACGGAAAATAAAAGCGCATGGTGTAGGGGGTAACTTATTAGCATGGATAGGAGATTGGCAGGTTGGCAGAAAGCAGAGAGTATGTGTAAATGGGTCTTTTACTGATTGGCAGGATGTGATGAATGGAGTCCCAAAGGGGTCTGTGCTGGGGCCTCAACTTTTTATGATTTACATCAATGACTTATTTCAGGGCAGTGAAAACATGGTAGCAAAATTGGCAGATGGCACAAAGATAGGTAGAAAAGTATGTTGTGAAGAGGACATGAGGAGGTTACAGATGGATGTAGATAGGTTGAATGAGTGGCCAAAGATCTGGCAAATGGAGTGAAATGTGGGAAAATGTGAAGTTGGTCACTTTGGCAGGAAGAACAAAAAAGCAGAGTATTGCTTAAATGGAGAATGGCTGCTTAATTCTGAGGTCCAGAGGGACCTAGGTGTTCTAGTAAATGAGTCAGAAAAAGTTTGTATGCAGGTACAGCAAGTAATTAATAAGGCTAATGGAATGCTATCATTTGTTACGAGAGGGGTTGAACATAAAAGGATGTTATGCTTCAGTTATACAGGACCGCACCTTGAATACTGTGTTCTCCTTATTTAAGGAAGGATATAAATGCATTGGAGGCGGTTCAAAGGATGTTCACTAGATTGTTACCTGGAAGGAGCGGGCTGTCTTATGAGGAAAGGTTGGACACACTGGGCTTATTTCCACTGGAGTTTAGAAGAATGAGGGGTGATTTGACTGAAGTATACAAGATCCTGAATGGCCTTGACAAGGTGGACGTTGAAAGGATGTTTCCTCTTGTGGGTGAGTCCAGAACTAGGGGGCACTGTTTCAAAATTAGGGGGTCGCCCTTTTAGGACCGTGATGAGGATAATTTTTTTCTCTCAGAGGGATGTGCGAATGGGAACTCTCTGCCTCAGAAGGCGGTGGAGGCGCGATCATTGAATATTTTTAAGATACAGGTAGATAGATTCTTGTTAGGCAAGGGAATCAAAGGTTATCGAGGTTAGATGGGAATGTGGAAATTCAAAGACAAGAAGATCAGCCATGATCTTATTGAATGGCGCAGCAAGCTTGAGAGGCCAAATGTTCTGCTCCCGTTCCTATTCCATATGTTCTATGGTGTCTCTCCAGTGTGAATGCGCTGGTGTATTCGGAGCCTGGATGACTGAGTGAATCCCTTCCCACACTCAGAGCAGGTGAACGGTCTCACCCCAGTGTGAACCCACTGGTGTCTCAGCAGGTCAGATGACTGAGTGAATCCCTTCACACACATGGAGCAGGTAAATGGTCTTTCCCCAGTATGAAAACGTTGGTGTCTCAGCAGGCCAGCTGGCTGAGTGAATCCCTTCCCACACACGTAGCAGGTGAACGGTCTCTCTCCAGTGTGAATTTGCTGGTGTGTTCGGAGCCTGGATGACTGAGTGAATCCCTTCCCACACTCAGAGCAGGTGAACGGTCTCACCCCAGTGTGAACCCACTGGTGTCTCAGCAGGTCAGATGACTGAGTGAATCCCTTCACACACTCAGAGCAGACCAACGGTCTCTCCCCATTGTGAATTCGCTGGTGTGTTCGCAGGTGGGATGATTGAGGGAAACCCTTCCCACATTCAGAGCAAGTGAATGGTCTCTCCTCAGTGTAAATTCGCTGGTGTGTTCGCAGGTTGGCTGACAGCGTGAATCCCTTCCCACACTTGGAGCAGGTGAACGGCCTCTCCCCAGTGTGACTGCGTCGATGGATTTCCAGCTGGGATGGGTAATTGAATCCTTTCCCACAGTCCTCACATTTCCACAGTTTCTCCATGGTTCAAGTGCCCTGTTTCTCTCCAGGTTTGATGATCAGTTGAATCCTTGTCCACACATAGAACACGTGTACAATTTCCCCCTGTGAATGGTGTGATGTTATTTCAGGCTGTGTAACTGGTTAAAGCTCTTTCCACAGTCAGTGCACTGGAACACTCTCACTCGGGTGTGTGTGTGTCTCGGTGCTTTTCCACTCACACTGATGTTTGAAATATTTTCCCACAGAAAGAACAAACATTTCTCCTTCCACATTCAAAGACGATAATATTCAGGTCCTGATGAATCGAGTGACTCTGTCAGATCTTGATGTGATGTTTGGTTTGAGTTCCCCCTCTGTAAATCCTCCCCTTCCGATACCCTATAAAAGGGGTTTACAAATGTGATCACTGTAAGAACAGGATAGAAATTCAAAGCAGACAATTCTCATTTCTATGGAACATTATTTCCTGTCTTCTTCTCCCAAAGCTGCAAATCCCTGTCCAACACATTCTCCCTCCTCCCTGTGCTGAAGCCAAACAGAGTTTTGGATAATTCTTCCTGTATCTTTTAAACAAATTTGTCCAACTGAAGATAACAATATGTCTGATCATTCACTTCAGTCATTACTCGTGACAAAACATTTATCTGAAACCCCCTGTCCGACCAGACAGAATAGCAGACGTTCACCTTGTGTCCAAAACTTACTGTGTGGAGATTTAATGAGTGATTGTGAAGGTGGTTTCTCCAAACCTCCCAGGGTTTCCTTCCTTCCTTCTCTCCCTCTCTAACGAAGTTAAAACTGGGATCAGTCTCATGGTCTATTCTGGTTACTGCTTCTCTTCCTGATGACTAATTAACCCAAATTAAACACTGAGAAGACGGAAGACACTGTTTTCGGTCCCTGCTCCAATCTCCATTTCCCAGATAACAACTCCATCTCTCTCCCTGGGAACAGTCTGAGATTAAACCAGTCTGTTCCTAAACTCGGTGTTACATTTGATCTCGAGATCAGATTCTGACCTCATATCTGTGCCATCACTAAAATCGCCTGTTTCCACCTCTGGAACATTACCCACCCTCACCCTGTCTCAGTGCATCTGCTGCTGAAACCCTCATCGCTGCCGTAGTTACCTCCAGACTTGAACGACTATCCCAACACACTCCTGGCTGGTCTCGCACATTCTACTCTCTGTAAACGTGAAGCCATCCAAAGGTCTGCTGTCCATGTCTTCACTTGTAGCAAGTCCTGTTCCTCTGTCACCCATTTGCTTCCTGACCTGCCTTGGATCCCGGTCAAGCAACAGCTTGATTTTAAAATTCTCTTCCTTGTTTTCAAATCCCTCCATGGCCTCGCCCCTCCCTATCTCTGTAATCTCCTCCAGCCCCACAACCCTCTGAGATATCTGCACTGCTCGAATTCTGGAATCTTGTACATTCTCCATTTTAATCGCTCCAGCATTAATGACCTTGCCTTAAGTTCCCTCATTCCCAAACTCTGAAATTCTCTCCCTACACCTCTCCCTCTGTCTACCACATTTTCCCCCTTTAAGACACTTGAGTATTGCTAAAAAAGAGACATTCTGTCAAAACCTTTTATCCTGTACTCATCAGGACAGACGCAAGAACATCACATTTCAAAGATTATCAGTCAGGCTCATAATGTGGCTCACTTATGCTTGCTAGAAGCTACATATATTCATACACAGGGAACTGTCCACTGCAGACAGAAGGAGCATGTCCAGGGATGGGACCTTTTGTTGAATTTAACAAAAGCATGGAGGATGATAGCTCTTTGGTGCATTCTCCATGGTGATGCCTTGACCAATCAGAGCTGACTGGCCAAACCAGTCAACACCCTTTCCTTGTGCAGCATAAATTGTTGTTCGCTGAGATATTTGTTTATTTTGCATCTGTCCGGATGAGTGCAACATGAAATATCAGCAATATGTCTCCCTTTTTCAGCAATACTTAAATTCTGTACTACTGAGTTACTGTGGGTTTATAATTCTATTGCTGCTGATCTAAAACTCCTGGTGAACACACATTTTATGAATGTCTCCCTCGGGCTGTTGCTCATTGTCCCTGTGAGGAAGGAAGCCGCGCATGCGCCCTGTAGCACATTGATCCATCAAGATGGACGCGCATGCGCCCACCCTCACATTACCCCTATAAAGATGGCGGCCGTTAACTCGGGTCATTCGCCCGCAGCACCGAGCAAACCCGGAACCTTATTGAGGGTTTGGGGCCGACACCGTGAGTTTATGAAGCTTCCAAATTCACCCGTCAGCCCTATCTCTGTTCACGGGTTTATTTTCGGTTCTGCATCCGCACTCGGTGTTTGTTGAACCTGCATTTTAAATCCGCTGGTTGGAGCTCCCTTACCGTCTGTCTCCACGGACTGCGCATGTTTCGACACCGAATGATTGGCGGCAGCTCCAGACCAATAGGAAGAAGGGGCGGAATTGGAGGACGGAGCGGGAGCAACTGGTCCTCCAGCCAATCGGAGTGAGAGGGGCGGAGCCTGCTGGGAGTGGAGCATGCGCAGTGTGGGCGGGGGACCGGGACGAAGGCGGTGGAATATTTTTCCCAATAATTGATATAGATTTTTCTTTTCCCGCCTATTTCCATTATTTTTAAATGTATTTCCATCCATTGTTTTATCTCTACCTTTTAGCCTCTTTCAATTCCTTCACCCCACCCCCACTAGGGCTCTCTGTACCTTGCTCGTCCTGCTTTCTACCCTTAATTAGCACATTCCTTAGATAATATCACCACCTTCAACACCTCTTTGCACTTTTGTCTGTGACATCTTTTGGTTATCTCCACCTATCACTGGCCCTCTATCCAGCTCTACTTGTCCCACCCCCCCTTAAACCAGCTGATATTTCACCTCTCTTCTATTTTTACTTAGTTCTGTTGAAGAGTCATATGGACTCGAGACGTTAACTGTGTTCCTCTCAGCAGATGCTGTCAGACCTGCTGAGTTTTTTCAGGTATTTTTGTTTTTGTTGCGGTGGAATTTAAAGTCCAGTGGGTGAGAAAGGGCCGAGTGCAGGAGAGGAATGGAGCCGGAGGGTGGACTGGGAGGGTTCACAAACACCCCGGTGTAGGACTCCAAACCCGGATTAGAAACTCCCGGAGCCGAGTGTTTGGAAACTCCTTTTACACGGAGTTAGAAGGGGAGGATTTACACACAGCAAACTCAAACTAAGGGAAATATTTGTCTCTTTGGATTGACCTGCTGAAACACATTGAATTCTCACTGGCGAGAGGCTGTTCAGTTGCTCACAGTGTGGTAAGAGGTTCAGGACATCATCCCACCTGCTGGGACACCATTCACACTGACAAGAGACCTTTTAATTTAAGTGTGAGAAGTGCTTTAAAAGGTGTGAAGAACCATGCGTGGAAATTTGCTAATGCTGTCGGTGGGCTCTTAAACTAATTTCGCATGGGGGTGGGATACTGAGTGGAGGTATAGAAGGGGGTGATGTACAGACAAGTATATAAGAAAAAACAAGTCAGTCTGGAAGGCAGAGTGTACAAAGTCAAGTTAAGGCATAAGGCAACATGGCAAGGCTGGATGACATTTATTTTAATGTAAGGAGTGTTGTGAGTAAGGCAGATGAGTTGCAGATGCTGATTAACACATGGGGATATGATATCATTGCTATCACGGTGACATGGCTGAGGAAGGGGCAGGACTGGCAGCTCAATATTCTGAGGTATAGAATCTTCAGGTGAGACAGGAAGGGGGCAGAGGTTGTAAAAGAGATGGTGGTGTCACAATATTGATCAAGGAGTCAATTACTGCAGTAAGGAGGGATGGTATCTTAGAAGGTTCCTTAAATCAGGCCATATAGGTAGAACTTAAAAACAGAAAGGGGGCAATCACATTGTTGTGAGCATACTATAGACCCCCAAACAGTCAGGGAGAGATAGAAGGGCAGATATGTAGGCAAATCTCAGAAGTGTTAAAATAATAGGGTAATAATAATCGGGGATTTCAACTTCCCCAATATTAACTGGGATAGACAAAGTATGAAAGACTTTGAGGTGGCAGAATTCTTCAAATGTATCCAGGCGAGATTTTGAAGCCAGCACATAGAAAGTCCTACAAGGGAGGTGCTGGACCTATTAGAGAACAAAGCTGGGCAAGTTGTAGAAGTATCAGTGGAGGAGCAGTTCAGTGATAATGACCATAACTCAGTAAGATTTTAGTAGTTGTGGAAAAGTACGAAGACGGATCGAAAATAAGGGTTTTGAATTGGGGGAAGGCCAATTTCAATATGATAAGACAGGACCTGGCCAAAGTGGACTGGGAGCAGCTACTTGTAGGAAAATCAACATCAGAGCAGTGGGAGTCATTCAAAAAGGAAATAGTGAGAGTGCAGGGCCAACATTTTCCCACAAAGGACCAACAAGTCCAGAGAAACCGGGATGTTGAGGAATTGACAGGATTAGATAAGGGGGAAAAATGGGAAGCTTATGGTACATACCGAGGGCTCAAAACAGCAGGAGCCCTTGATGGGTAGAGAAATTGCAGGGGGTTACTTAAAAAATGAAATTAGGAAGGCGAAGAAGGGGCATGAAAAACACAGCTGGGTGAAATAAGTTAAAATCCAAAGGTATTTTATAAGTATATTCAGGACAAGAGGATAAGCAGGGAAAAATTAGGGGTCGTCAGGGACCAAAATGGCAATCTGTGTGAGGAGCTGGAAGATGTAGATGAGGTTTTAAATGAGTACTTTGCATCTGTATTAACTATACAGAAGAACGATGTAGATATAGAAATCAGGGAGGGGGACTGTGATACACTTGAACAAATGAGTATTGAGAGGGAGGAGGTATTAGTGGTTTTATTGGGCCTTAAAAGTGTATTAATCCCCAGGCCCAGATGAGATGTATCCCAGGTGCTGTGGGAGGCAAGGGAGGAGATTGCATGGGCCCTGACATTAATTTTCAAATCCTCTCTGGCCACAGGAGGGGTGCCAGAGGACTGGAGGACAGCTAATGTGGTACCATTATTAAAGAAGAATGATAGGGATAAACCAGGGAGCTAATAGGCCAGTGAGTCTAACATCTGTGGTAGGGAAACATTCTGAGGGACAGAATTAATCCCCACGTGGAGAGGCAAGAATTAATCAAGGATAGTCAGCATGGCTTTGTCAGTGAGAGATCATGTCTAACAAATTTGATTGAAATTTTCGAGGAGGTGACGAGGTGTGTGGATGAGAGTAGTTCAATTGATGTAGTCCACATGGAATTCTCTAAGGCTTTTGACAAGGTCTGGCATGGGAGACAAGTCCAGAAGGTAAGAGCCCATGTGATCCAGGGCAATTTGGCAAATTGGATCCAGAATTAGCTCAGTGTCAGGAGGCAGAGGGTGATGGTCAAAGGTTATTTTTGTGACTGGAAGCCTGTGTCCAGTGGCGTACTGCAGGGTTTGGTGCTGGGTCCCTTGTTGTTTTTAGTGGACATTAATGATGTAGACATGAATGTAGGAGGTATGGTCAGTAAGTTCACAGGTAACACAGAAAAATCACTAGTGTGGTAAATAGCGAGGAGGAAACCCTTACACAACCGGACGATATAGACGGGCTGGTCAGATGGGCAGAACAGTGGAAAATGGAATTTAATCCAAAAAAGTGTGAGGTGATGCATTTTCGGAGGACTAACTAGGCAAGGGAGTACATGATGAATGGTAGGATCCGAGGAAGTACAGACCCTTGGTGTGCATGTCCATAGATCCTTGAACATAAGAACTAGCAGCAGGAGTGGGCAATTCAGCCCCTCGAGCCTGCCCCACCATTCATTACGATCATGGCTGATCTCATTTTGGCCTCAACTCCAATTTCCCTCCCTCTCCCCATAACCTTTCAACCCATTACTAATTAAGTCCGTGTGATGAAGGTGCTCGCACAATGCTGTTAGGTAAGGGGCTACAGGTTATTCACCCAGCGATGAGGAAGGGACATTGATATTTCTCCAAATCAACAACAACAATTTGTGTTTATATCACACATTTATTGTTATATAGTTTACCAAGACATTTCACAGAAATGTTAGAAACCAAGGAGATACTCGGGGGCAGGTGGTCAATAATTTGGTCAAAGAGGTCGGTCTGACGGAATATCTTAAAGGATGCAAATGAGGTAGAGAGGCGGAGAGGTTTAGGGAGGGAATTCTAGAGTCTTGGAAACTGACAGAATGGCAATCAGTGATGGAATTATTAAAATCAGGAATTCGCGAATTAAGAAGAACAGATACCTCGGGAGGATTGTGAGGCTGGAGAAGGTTACAGAGATAGGAATGATCACAACCATGGAGGAAAACAAGGATGAGAATGCGAAAATTTAGGTGCTGCTTAAATGAATGCCTTCAAATCATTTGTATAATTTGTGAACGGCTGTGGGCCAAGCACTGATCCTTGTAGGATCCCACAAATAACTGCCTGTCATCCTGAGAATGAGACATTTATTCTGACTCTCTGTTTTATGTCTGTTCACTAATTCTCAATCTATAACAGGATATTACCCCAATCCCATGCACTTGAATTCTGTTTACTGACAGCATGTGCTTTGTTTAGTAACCTTCTCTCTCTGTCTCTCCCACTCCTCTCTCTCTTTCGCTCTCTGTCACATTGAATTCTCCAGCCCAGCGAGTTGTGGATGTTCCCTCATTGAATATATTTCCGGCTGAGATGGACAGATTTTTGGTCTCTCGAGGAGTCGAGGGATATGGGGAGAGGGCGGGAAAGTGGAATTGAAGCCCAAGATCAGCCACGATCGTATTGAATGGTGGAGCAGGCTCGATGGGGTGTTAGGACTTCTCTTGTTCCTATTTCATATGTTCTTATGGAGGCCAGAGTCTTGTGTAGGCCCAGACCGGGTGGCAGGTTCCCTCCCCTGATGGACATTAGTGAACCAGTTGGGTTTTTATGACAATCCAGTAGTTTTCATGGTCACTTTTTCCCAGTGCTGGCCCCACAAATTACCAGATTCATTCAGCTCAATTTCGCAACCTGCCTTTGTGTTTTTGTGGGTTCTCTCTTACTCCCCTTTTTCTGTTTCAAATCAGTTCCACAGGGTATCAGAAGGGGAGGATTTGAAGTCGGGAAACTGAAACCAAACATCACAACTGGATCTGATGGAGTCGCCTAATTTATCTTAAACTGAATATCTTCAGATTTTGAACATGGAAGGAAAAAGCACCGTTCACAGTGGGGAGAAACCGTACACGTGTTCTGTGTGTGGACGAGGCTTCAGCCGATCATCCGACCTGACAGATCATAAATGCAGTCACAATGGAGAGAAACCATGGAAATGTAGGGGCTGTGGGAAGAGACTCAAATCTCCATTGGAACTGGGAACTCATTGGTGCACTCACACTGGGGAGAGACCATTCACTTGCTCTGAGCGTGGGAAGGGATTCACTCAATTAGCCAACGTCATGGGACACCAGCGAGTTAACACCGATGAGAGACCTTTTAAATGCCCACAGTGTGAGACGTGCTTCAAAAGTTTTGTGGAACTAAAGTCCCATCAACGTGTTCACACTGATGAGAGACCGTTCAAGTGCTCTCACTGTGGGACTGGGTTCAGACGATCATCTGAACTCATCGCACACCAGCGAGTCCACACTGGAAATAGACCGTTCACCTGTTCCAGGCGTGGGAAGGGATTCATTCAGTCATCCAACCTGCTGCTGCACCAGAGAGTTCACACTGGAGAGAGGCCATTTACCTGCTCCGAATGTGGGAAGGGATTCAGTCAGTCATCTGAGCTGCTGCTGCACCAGAGATTTCACACTGGAGAGAGGCCATTTACCTGCTCTGAATGTGGGAAGGGATTCAGTTGTTCATCCAACCGGCTAAGACACCAGAGAATTCACACTGGAGAGAGGCCATTTACCTGTTCCGAATGTGGGAAGGGATTCATTCAGTCATCCAACCTGCTGCTGCACCAGAGAGTTCACACTGGAGAGAGGCCATTTACCTGCTCCGAATGTGGGAAGGGATTCAGTCGGTCATCCGGCCTGCTGCTGCACCAGAGAGTTCACACTGGAGAGAGGCCATTTACCTGCTCCGAATGTGGGAAGGGATTCAGTCAGTCATCCAACTTGCTGACACACCAGAGAGTTCACACTGGAGAGAGGCCATTTACCTGCTCCGAATGTGGGAAGGGATTCAGTCGGTCATCCCACCGGCTAAGACACCAGCAAGTTCACAAGTAACTGTCGTGATGGGATTTTGCTCTTAATAACATTCAGGACTGAAGTATGTTCATTATAGTGTGTTTCTGTAGACACTAATGAACTCCAGCCCACTTAGATAAAAGTCAAATAAATCAGTATTGTGTTAAACATAATGCGTTGAACCTTTTTACTATTTTTAACAAGTTAGTTCCTTTCTGATGTTAATAAACTCCAGCCCAGTTACAGATTCTGTATAAAATTGGAATAAATCAGCTTTGTGATGAATAGTTGAGTCGTTTTGATATTTCTAGCACAAGTTAGTTCCTTTTGAAGGGCTCTCCCTCTCCCCTGTCTCCTCCATCCTCACCTCCAACAACAAGTGTTAGGAGTTCATGGAGCTTCTTTGTCACAACGATTGAGACATTCCGATCAGCTGCCTCTGCTGCTTCCTTCCCTCCCACTAGCCCACCGGGACAAACTGTCTCTAAAGATCCCCCTTGTCCGAGCCTGAACTCGTGATTAAATGACAAAGGGGATGATGGTGCAAGGCAGCATTGGGTGATAATGAGACAAGGAAATAAACTAATGGGACAAGTGGATAAACAACAGACAGGCCCAGAGGAGAGATAAATGGTAAAAGAAGAACCATTACCAGCACCTACTGTCAGAAAAAATGGGAGCAGTGGTTATGATCTGAAATTGTCAAAATGAATGTTGAGTCCAGAAGGATGTAAAGTGTCCAATGAAAGATGGGCTGCTGTTTCTTGAGCTTCCATTGAGCTTCATTGGAACAGTGCAGGAGGCCGAGGTCAAAGTGGGAGTAGGTGGAGAATAAACTGGTAAATGACCAGAACCTCAGGGTCACACTTGGAGACTGAAAGGTGATGTTCCACAAAGCAGTTACCCAATTGGGATTTAATCTCCTCAATGTAGAGAAAACCGTACTGTGGTCAGTGAATAGACAATACTGAATAGCAAGAAGTACCAGTAAATTACTGTGCCCCTTGGAAATTGTTTTGGGCCCTGGAATGAGGGAAGGGAGGAGGTGGATGGGTGCTGCTGCATCTGCTGTGCTTGAATGGAAATGATTCACACTGATGTTCATAAGAACACAAGAAATAGGAGCAGGGTTGGACTAAAAGGCCCCTTGCGCCTGCTCTACCATTAAATGTTCTTCCAGCTCAACTCCACTTTCCCATCCTATCACCATATCCCTTAGTGCCCAAATATTTATGGATTTCCATCTTGAACATATCAAGATGGAGAACAACAGACTCAGTGCAACTATTAATCTGGGAAATGCACAAACAAGGTGCATGTGAATTACAAATTCACCTCTTCACTGCTTGGTAATCATGTTAAACGAGCTTTACACTGGCCCCATGCTGAAATCTTGTCATTCTCTGACAGGTATTTTTAATGGTATAATTAGCAAATTTAAAATGAAAAATACCCCCTGCTTCACTGTAAGGCTGAGTGACAACTTTGTAATTGATTCATAATGTCACAGACTGGCTCATTAGATCTGCTCATTTCATATAATCTGATTTTCAGCTAATGGGAGAATGGCTGAAACAGGGGATGGTGAATAACAGCTCGAAACCACAGTCCCCTCTCCCACTGCCATAATAATCCTTACAACATACAGGAATTTGGGACAATGTGACTTTGATGCTCAGATTAGCTCTGCCTCCATATTATAGGAAGGAGCGAAGCACTGGGGATGGTGCAAAAAAGATTTACTGGAATGATGCCAGAATTGGAAAATATGTCAAATTCACAAAGATTTAACAGATTGAAAAGTTTTTCTCTGGGAAAGAAAGTGAGGGATGACTTGACTGAGGCCTTTAAGATAATGAAAGGGGTTGACAGGGTAGACAAATGGAAGAGTTTTCCACTTGTAGATGGTTGAGAATAAATATACATTAGTCATCAATAAATCTAATGCACAATTCAAATGCAACTTCTTCAATCAGAGATAAAAGCAGAAAATCATGGAAATACTCAGCACATCCAGGAGAATATGTGAATTGAGAAATAGAGTTAAGTTTTCAAGTCTGCTCACTGATGCAGTGCAGTTCTGATGGAAAGTCACAGCCCTGAAATTTAAATACATCTTTCACTCTCCACAGATCTGCTGAAAATTCCAATATTTTGTTTATTTATTTCAGATTTACAGCACCACCTTTCTCTAACTGTGGTTGAGAATGTAGAGCACATTCTTAGAAGGGTTTGAGATCCCAGTGTGAGCTGAAACTCATGTTGCAAAATCACACCATGAAATCACACCAGCTGAATGTGGAAATGGATTCACCTCGTTATTCAATTTTCTGACGCAGCAGCACAGTCATACCTGTGGGAGACCATTCAGATACTTCATTTGTGCAACCCTTTGCTCACTGCACACCTGCTAACACTCCAGTTTTAGAAGGTCAAAGGATTAGATCCACAATTGCTACATTCCAACTGACAAGACAGAGTCTCAGTAGTCAGAATATGGGAAGAAAAATCACTTGTCTGCGCTGCTGCTGAGACTCCAGTGAGTTCAGATCTAACTGTCAGGGTTTGTTCTGTTGTTAATTACACCCAGAACAGAACTATGGTGGAGGGGCCGTGCACTATGGTTGCCATATCAATATTAATAATTTTATATATTGGCCCTATGGCGCCAATCATCATCGGATCATAATTATGTTTTATCTTCTCAGAAAAGGCCTTTCAATGGCGGTATGTTTACCCAGGATTCAGTGGGGGCAGAATGTGCTCTATCCTCACGACAGGCGGTCCTCGCGCAGGCGCAGTAGCTGGTAGTGTCAGGTACATTGGCAATGCGATCTCTGACGGGAGCATGCGCAGTACCATCTGTACCTGGAGCTGGTGGAAGACGCTGAGAAATGGCGAACACAGGCGAGTAAAAGGAGCCGGTGAGTGGGGGAGGGATGGAGTGGTCGGGGAGGCTTGATGAAGACCCTGTGAAGGTCTGAAATCTTGAATAAGAAGATACTGGTCCTGCGGTTACACCGAATGGAGAGGCGACAACACTGACCCGCGTCTCCTTTCGGAGACAGGCCCGAGTTAATAACCGCCATCTTCACAGGGGCAATGTGCAGCAGGGCGCATGCGCGGCCATTTTGGTCCAGGAAGCAGGAGGAGAGAATGTTGTGCATTTCTATCCTGGATTGACAGGGATGGATTTTGGAAACTACTTTTACAGGGGTTTAGAAGGGGAGGATTTACACACAACAAACTCAAACCAAGAGTAATGTTTGTCTCGTCTCAATTTCTATCTTGGAGTGACGGTTAGTGCTTTTGTAAATTTCTTTTACTGGATCTTAGAAGTTAAGTGTTGACAGATGGGAAACTCAAATCGAACATCAATTCAATTCTGGCAGAGTCACTCGATTCGTGAGGACTTGAATATCATCGGCCTTTAAATCTGGAAGGTAAACAGTTGGCCTGTCTGTCTGTGGGCAAAGGTTACTTGTAGGAGAAAGAATAATTAACTGGGGAAAGCCAACTTCAGTAAGGTGAGAATGGATCTGACCCAGTAAAGTGGAATCAAAGGTTGGCAGGACAAACTGTAATTGAGGAATGGGCTGCCTTAAAGAGGAAATAGATCAGACGCAGTAAAGACATATTTTCACAAATGAGGAAAGTGTGGCTAACATATCCACAGCTCACTAAATAAGAGAAGAGATTAAGATGAAGATGAATAAGTCTGCTAACAGAGATATCAGGTGGCTAATACAACCGAGAGACAGGATAAAGAAAGAATATTCAGAGAGAAATTGGAAAAAGAAAGTAAGAGAAGCAAAGAGAGAGTATGAGAAGAGACTGGCAGCTAACATGGAAGGAAATCAAAACGCTTTCTCTGGCTTATACCTAGTAACAGGCCGGTAAAAGGAGACAGGGGCTGATTAGGGATTTAAAAAAAGGTGATTTACCCATTGGGACAGGGGGCATAAATGAATATTTGGCATCTGTCTTTACCAAAGAAGATTATGCTGCACAGGTCATGGTTGAAGAGGAGGGAGTTCAAACACTTGTGGTGTTTAATATCGATAAGGAGAAGGTATTATATAGGCTGTCTGATAAAGTTGACAAGGCACCAGGATTGGATGAGATGTATCCAAGGATACTGAGGGAATTCAGAGTGGAAATTGTGCAGGCACTGACCATATTATTCCAATCTTCTTCAGACCCATGAGTGGTGACAGAGGACAGGAGAATTGCAAATCATACACCTTTGTTCAAAAAGGGTGTAATGATAAGCCCAGCAACTTCCAGACCAGTCAGTTTAACCTTGAGAGTGATAATTCTGGACAAAATTAATAGTCACTTAAGCAAATGTGGGCTAATTCAGGAAAGTCAGCACAAGTTTGTTAAGGGAAAATCATGTTAAACTAACTTGCTTAAGGTTTTTCAAGAGTTAACAGTGTGGTTGATGAGGGTAATGCTGTTAATGTGGTGTACATGGTCTTCCAAATGGCATTAGGTAAAGTGCCACATAACAGACCTGTGAGCAAAGTTATAGCTCATAGAACAAAATGGGCAGCAGCAACATGGATACAAAATTAACTGAGTGACAGGAAACAGAGAGTAATGATTTTTCAGAATGGAGGAAGGTTGAAAGTGGATTTCCCCAGGAGTCAGTGTTAGGTCTCCTGTTCCTATGACCCAGACCTTAGTGTTCAGGCACAATTTTGAAATTTATGGGCACAGACTGTGTAGAAGGTCCTTTCTCTGGTGGACCTTAGTGAACCAGTTGAGTTTTTGTGACAATCCAGCATCTTTCGTGGTCACTTTTCCCTCTTGCCGGCCCCACAAATTCCCAGATTCATTCAGCTCAGTTTCACAACCTGCCTTTGTGTTTTTGTGGGTTCTCTCTCACTCCCTTTTTCTGTTTTAAATCAATTCCACAGGATATTAGAAGGAGAGGATTTGCAGTCAGGAAACTGAAACCAAACATCACATCAGGATCTGATGGAGTTGCACAGTTTATCGTAGTCTGAATATCATCGGATTTTGAACATGGAAGGAAAAAGCACCGTTCACAGTGGGGAGAAACCGTACACATGTTGTGTGTGTGGACAAGGCTTCAGCCAATCATCTAATCTGGCAGGACATAAATGCAGTCCCAACAGGGAGAAACCGTGGAAATGTGGGGACTGTGGGAAGGGATTCAATTACATGGAAATACATCGGTGCAGTCAAACAGCAGAGAGACCATTCATCTGCTCCGAGTGTGGGAAGGGATTCACTCGTTCATCCTACCTACTGAAACACCAGCGAGTTCACACTGACGAGAGACCTTTTAAATGCTTGGACTGAGGGAAGTACTTCAAAAGCTCCTGGGAACTGATGTCCCATCAACGTTTTCACACTTACGAGAGACTGTTCAGCTGCTCTTACTGTGGGGCTGGGTTCAGGCGATCATCTCATTTGACTGTGCACCAACGAATTCACACTGGGGAGAAGCCATTCATCTGTTCCAAGTGTGGGAAGGGATTCACTCAGTCATCCAACCTGCTGAGACAGCAGCATGGTCACGCTGGAGAGAGGCATTTCACCTGTTCAGAATGTGGGAAGGGATTCACTGATTCATCCCATCTGTTGAGGCACCAGCAGGTTCACAGTGAGGAGAGACCTTTTCAATGCCCAGACTGCGGGAAGTGCTATAAAAGTTCCGGGGACCTGGTGTCCCATCAATGTGTTCACACTGACGAGAGACCGTTCAGGTGCTCTCACTGTGGGACTGGGTTCAGTCGATCAGCTAATCTTATTTCACACCAGCGAGTTCATACTGGGGAGAGGCCTTTTACCTGCTCCATGTGTGGGAAGGGATTTATTCAGTCATCCAACCTCCTGAAACACCAGCGAGTTCACACTGGGGAGAGACCGTTCACCTGCTCCGAGTGTGGGAGAGGATTCACTCAGTCATCCAACCTGCTGAGACACCAGCAGGTTCACGAGTAACTACAGTGATTGAGTTTTGCAACTGAACCATTTTTCACTGGGGTCTGTTTCTGCTGATGTTAGTAAACTCCAGCCCAGTTATAGGTGTTAATGTTCTGGATAAAAATAAAATCATTAAGCTTTCTATTAAATAGATGATGTTGAATCTTTTTACTATCCCTAAGACATTAGTTCCTTTCGAAGGGCTCTCCCTCTCCCCTGTCTCCTCCATCCTCACCTCCAGCAACAAGTGTGAGGAGCTCATGGAGCTTCTTTGTCACTAAGATTGAGACAATCCGATCAGCTGCCTCTGCTGCTTTCTTCCCTTCCACTCGCCCACCGGGACAAACTTTCTCTAAAGATCCCCCATGCTCGAGCTCTGAACCCATATCTTTCTCCAGTTTCTCTCCCATCTCCCCTTCCTGCTCTCTCAGAGCTCACTTTGTCCATGAGACCCACCTCCTGCTCCATCGACCCTATTCCCGCTAAACTGCTGATCACCCAATTTCCCCATGTTCACTGATATTGTTAATGGCCCTCTTTCTTCAGGTACTGTCCCTGTCACCTTCAAATCTGCCATCATCACCTGTCCTGAATAAAACCAACACTTGACCCCACTATCCTAGTAAACTCCCGCTCCAGCTCCAACCTCCTTTTGCTCTCCAAAGTCCTGATCACCCCCCAAATCCATGTCCACATTTCCCAGAACTCCATGTTTAAATCCCTCCAATAAGATCTCTGTCCCTGTCACGGTATCGAAACAGCTCTTCCCAAAGTCACCAATGACACCCGATGTGAATGTGACAAAGGAAAACTCCCTCACTGTCCTTCTTGGCCTGTCCACAGCCTCTAACAACGTGGACCAAACCGTCCTCCTCCAATGCCTCTGCACTGGTGGCCAGCTGGGTGGGACATGATGAAACAATGTACAAACAATTCAAGGGATGACTGACTTCAAGAAATAACCGGGCAGACGGGGAATGTCACCGTTACAACAAGGAAAGTCCCTGGTTTCAGTGAATGAACCGTGTGTGAATCTGCGGATTGCCACGGTCTCCGAGTGATATTCATGGGTTAATATCGTATAATCTGTCTAATGTTTGCAAACATCAGATGGCCATGACTAACTCGAGAAAGAATGTAGCAAACAAGATAAGTCCTTTGTTTATACCATACTATAAAAGCGGGGACCTTCCAGTCGAATTGGGATTTCACCTATGGACTGGGTTGGCGACCGGTGCCAGGAACTTGAGGATATCTCTCAACCAGCCATCGCCGCAGGGTCCCCAGTAGGCAGAAGGATGTGAGATTATTGTTTGTAGTTGTGTAGATGCAATAAAGTAACATTTATAATCAGTTGTCTCCTTTGATTCCACTAATATCGGTCATATCTGAACAAAGCGTTACCCAGTGTAACGTAACAAACCGACAGACGGGTGCTGTGGAGTATCTAAAACACTCGGCATGAGTCAGCTGTGTGATGGAAAAGCAACATTAACGACAAATATGGGGATACAGGAGAGCTCCAAAGACATCTCATTGATACAAGTTTCTCCCGTACGTTTGGAATATTTTGTAGACATTACAGCATTGATCATGATTACAGAATGAACCGTGTGCCCTTGTTTATAATTTCGATCCTGTACGTTCATGCCTATGTAGAAATGGTCTGCACCCGTACCTGGTTCCTCTGTTATTCCCCTCCCACCCCACACCACAAGTGCACTTCCTCTGACCTTCTCGACTTTCTAGCTCCTTCTCACTGTCTCCCCTTCTGTCAAAAATCAGCAAATTGTTAAAAAAATTAAGGTAAAAATAATGTCTCACCTTGTAATCCTGACATTAGCAAGAAGTCCCCTTATGTCCCCGTTGGACATCTGTCCATTCGACCATACCCTAATTGTTCTGTTAGTCCTAAATTAATTATGACAGCCAGGCTAAGCAGAATTAATAACTTGAAGCATGTATGTGTTAATGGCGCATTCCCCCCTTTCAAGGTTAGGAAGAAGGTTCATGTTGTCATCATTCAGAACAACCCAGATTACAAAGGAACAACTGATCTCAAAGACAACCTCTTGGAGTGTGTGGGGAGGGGGTGTGCTGAATCAGGTTTAAATGGGTTAAATGATATATGTTTTCTATATTAGACAATCACATTAAAATCTGGAACTCAGATGGGGATATGGATTTGTGTTAGGTGGGAAGATCTGGATCAGTGTATTACTCCAGGAAGCCTGAAGATCAGAGGAACAGTATTTCAGAACTGATTCCTGTGATAGCAGCAATCCCATTGCTGTCTGTGAAAAAGACCAATGGAAATATTTAAAGTGGAAACCATAGGCATGTTGGAGGATGATGTACACAAGGAATTTGTGAATTATCTGAGGATAATAGTGAGGGGAAAGGAATGGATCTGGAAAGCAGCAGACACTTCATGTTGTTCCAGGAGAAGTGGGGCCTGGTTGTGTAGGTGTCAGGTTTTACACAGCACACAGTCAGCCTGTGGTTTCACCCTGGATGTAGGATCTCTGAATCGTACCATTCACATCACAGGATGGGACTCTCAGGAGCCATGTTGTCTGCTTGGAGAGGAAGGTTTGTGTTATAGCTAATGAGAAGCAGCACAGACAACCACACACAGAGACCCACACACACATTCTCTCTCTGTCTCACACACTGAGACAACCTTTCCATACCCACACACACTTCCACACTCAGGGACACACCTGCACTCATACAAACAGACACATGAGGACACATCCTGTCCTATCAGGTGGACAACACTGACCAAAGTGACTAATACTGGGGATAAAGTATTGGTGCCTATGAAGAACACTGTTTTTGGCACATTCAAGTCAACATCACCCTCCATAGCCTGTGAGCAGTTTTGACCATCCAATCTCAGCCCTTTCTCTGAACATTAAATCTATATTGAACAACATCTGGGACAGAGGCTACAACACAGTTAGAACAATGAGCTGTCTATTGCCAGCTTTGGTGACAGTGGGAGGTAGTGTAAATTTCAGAACAACGTCCGTGGATAATTACAGCCTCTAATTTCCTCTTGGAATGACTGAAAATGTCAACTCCTCTCATGTTGATGGTCTGTTTGATGAGAGAATTCTGAGACAGGTCACACGGAGAAAGAATATAATGTTGTTTTGACTCAGTATCCAATATTCCCCTGAGTTTGTTCATTGCTGTCCCAATGTCCTGAGACATGTTCCTGTGTTCAAAAGGAACTAATTTGTGTTAGTAATATTAAAAAAGACTCAATACACCATGTGTTTAACACAAATCTGATTGTTATACAGAATATAAACCCCTATAACTGGGCTGGAGTTTATTAACATCAGCAGAAACAGACCCCAATGAACATGGTTCAGACCTGGATGTGATTCACAGCAAAATCCACTTGTTAATTGTGAACTCGCTGGTGTCTCAGCAGGTTAGCGACTGAGTGAATACCTTCCCACACTTGGAGCATGTGAACGGCCTCTCTCCAGTGTGAACTCGCTGGTGTACAGTGAGTTGAGATGACCACCTGAACCCAGTCCCACACAGAGAGCACCTGAACGGTCTCTCGTCAGTGTGAACACGTTGAGGGGACATCAGTTCACTGGAATTTTAAAGCACTTCTCACATTCTGGGCATTTAAAAGGCCACTCGGCAGTGTGAATTTGTTGATGTGTCTGTCGGTGGGATGACTGAGTAAATCACTTGACACACTCGGAGCAGCTGAACAGCTTCTCCCCAGTGTGAACCTGCTGGTGTCTCACAAGGTTGTTTGAATGGGTGAATCATTTCCCACACTCGGAGCAGCTGAACAACTTCTCTCCAGTGTGAACTCACTGGTCTCTCACAAGGTTGTTTGAATGGGTGAATCTTTTCCCACACTCGGAGCAGCTGAATGGCCTCCCCTCAGTGTGAGTTTGTTCATGTCTCAGCAGGGTGGATAACTGAGTGAATCCCTTCCCACACTCCGTACAGGTGAATGGCCTCTCCCCAGTGTGAATGTGCTGGTGTATGGTGAGTTCTGATAAATATATGCTTTCTTTACCACCTGATCCACTTGTCCTGCCACCTTCAGGGACCTGTGGACATGGACTCCGAGGTCTCTCACTTCCTCTACCCCTCCCAATGTTCTCCTGTTTATTGTGTATTCTCCAGCTTTGTTTGCCCTCCCCAAATGCATTAGCATGAATTATCTTTCTCTTTTACAGCTGATTTAAAGTTGCAGATTTTGCTCCAAAGGTTAAATTGGGATTGATATTCAAAGTTAACTATTTAACTGCAGCAACTTCAGCTGGGAGTCAGTGAATTAAGAGGAAAGATCCCAGACAGCGGTTCTTCAAGGTACACTGCAGGCCCGACAGCTCAATCAGCTCCACTCTCAGCTCAGGAGAGCTCAACAATTCCACATCCTGTCCACAGGGGAGTTCACCTGGTGCAGTGGGACCAACATTTGTGCTTTAACTAACACCACCAAAAAAACTGGATTAATCAGTTAGTCTGATTGCTGTTTGTGGAATCTTACTGTGCACAAACTGGCTGTCATGAAACAGGAACAACTTGTATAAAACATCCCAAGGTGCTTCAGAGGAGTTTCATAAAGAAAAAACTGACAAGTCACATAGGGAGACATTAGGGTCAATGGACAAAGCCGTGATTGAAGAGCTAAATTTTAACCAACATCTTTAATCAGGAGAGAGAGCTGGAGGGGTGGAGAAGTTGAGGGAGAGAATTCCAAAGCTTCACACCTAGGCACGGCCATCAGTGGTGGAGTAATTAAAATCCGGGATGCCAAAGTGGCCAGGAGGATGAGTGCTGAAATCGAGGAGGGTTGTAGGACTGGAGATTAGAGAGGGATGAGGCCATGGAGGGATTTGAAACAAGTATGCAATTTTAAAATGGAGACATTGCTTGACCAGGAGCCAATGTGGGTCAATGAACACAGGGGTGATGGGTGAACGGGATTTGAGGTGAGAACACACAGGCACAGAGTTTTGGATGATCTCATGATTCCGTGTGGGACAGGGTGAATGTGAGAGCCCGGCCAGGAACGTATTGGAATCATCAAGTCTAAAGGTAACACGGACATGGATGAGGGTTTGAGCAGCAGATAAGCTGGGGGTGGGGTGGAGACAGACAACGTCATGGAGATTGAAATATCTGGTGTTAGTGATGGTGTGGATATATGGTCAGAAACTCACCTTGGGGGCAAATATGACACCAAGATTGTGAACAGTGTGGTTCAGCCTCAGACAGTTCCCAAGGAGAGGGATGGACTCGGTAGTTAGGGAACGGAATTTGTAGTGCTGACCAAAGACAATGGCTTTGGTCTTCCCAATTTTTAATTGGTGGAAATTTCTGCTCATCCAGTACTGGATGTGGGATAAGCAGTTTGATAATTTAGTAACAGTGGAGGAATGGAGAGGGATGGTGGTGAGGTAGAGCTGGGTGTTGTCAGTGGACATGTGAAAACTAACACGGTGCTTTTGGATGATGTCACCGAGTGGCAGCATGTAGATGAGAAATAGGAGGGGCCAAGGATAGATCCTTGGGGGACACCAAGTCCAAGGACTTTAGAGAGGAAAGGGAGGTTGGAAATGGGGCGGCAGTTTGAAAAGTGGGGGATCAGAGATTGTTTTTTTCGGATGGGTGATGACGGTGCATTGAAAGGTGAAGAGGGACAGTCCCAGGAGAGAGAGAGAACCATTAACAATATCAGCTACATGGAGAAATTAGATGATCAGCAGTTTAGTGGGAATAGGGTCGATGGGGCAGGTGGTGGGTCTCATGGACAAGATGAGCGCTGAGAGGGCAGGAGGGGAGATGGGAGAGAAAGAATAAAGAACAAAGAAAAGTACAGCACAGGAACAGGCCCCTCGGCCCTCCAAGCCTGCGCCGATCATATTGCCCATCAACTAAAACATTTTGCACTTCCGGGGTCCGTATCCCTCTATTCCCATCCTATTCATGTATTTGTCAAGCTGCCTCTTAAACACCACTATCGTACCTGCTTCCACCACCTCCTCTGGCAGCGAATTCCAGACACTCACTACCCTCTGCATAAAAAACTTACCACCGCACATCTCCTCTATAGTTTTCTCCTCTCACCTTAAATCTTTGTCACCTAGTAATTGACTCTTCCACCCTGGGAAAAAGCTTCTGACTATCTACCCTGCCCATGCCACTCATAATTTTGTCAACTTCTATCAAGTCGCCCCTCAATCTCCGTTGCTCTAGTGGGAACAATCTGAGTTTCTCCAATCTCTCCTCATAGCTAATAACCTCCAGACCAGGCAACATCCTGGTAAACCTCCTCTGCACCCTCTCCAACACCTCCATAGAAACTGGAGGAAGATGTGGGTTCAGGGTTCAGACAAGGGGAACTTTAGAGACAGTTTGTCCTGGTGGGCTAGTGGGAGGGAGGGAAGCAGCAGAGGCAGCTGATCGGATTGTCTCAATTTCAGTGACAAAGAATCTCCATGAGCTCCTCACACTTGTTGGAGGTGAGGGTGGAGGAGACAGGGGAGAGGGAGGGTCCTTCAAAATGAACTAACTTGTGTTAGAGCCACTAAAAAGATTCAACTCACTGTATTTCATACAAAGCTGATTTATTTGACTTAATCACATTATATATATATTTTTAATATTAACACTGATAACTGGGCTGATGTTTAATAACATCAGCAGAAACAGACTCCAATGTACATGGTTCAGTCCTGGATGTGACTAACAGGAAAATCCACTCAATGTTCTGAGTTACTTGTGAACTTGCTGATGTCTCAACAGGCTGGATAACCGAGTGAATCCCTTCCCACACTTCGAGCAGGTGAACGGTCTCTCCCCAGTGTGAGTTCACTGGTGTACAGTGAGTTGAGATGATTCCCTGAACCCAGTCCCACAGTGAGAGCACCTGAATGGTCTCTCGTCAGTGTGAACACGTTGATGGGACATCAGGTTCCCGGAACTTTTGTAGCATTTCCCGCAGTCTGGGCATTTAAAAGGTCTCTTGTCAGTGTGAACTCTCTGGTGTGTCAGCAGATGCGATAATTGAATGAATCCCTTCCCACACTGGGAGCAGGTGAACGGTCTCTCCCCTGTATGAAGTTGCTGGTGTTGATGCAGCCCTGATGATCGGGTGAACTCCTGCCCACACTGGGAGCAGGTGAACGGTCTCTCCCCTGTGTGAGCTCGCTGGTGTTGTACCAGCCCTGATGGTCGCGTAAATCCACTCCCACAATCGGGGCAGGTGAACGGCTTCTCCCCAGTGTGAACTCGCTGGTGTCTCAGCAGGCTGGACGATCGAGTAAATCCCCTCCCACATAGAAAGCAGCTGAATGGCCTCTCCCCAGTGTGACTGCGCCGATGAGTTTCCAGCTCAGACGGGAATCTGAATCCCATTTCACAATCCCCACATTTCCACGATGTCTCCCCACTGTGAACGGTGCTTTGTCCGTCCATGTTCAATAGGGCGACTCCGTCAGATCCTGATGTGATGTTTGGTTTCAGTTTCCCGACTGCAAATCCTCCCCTTCTAATACCCTGTGAAATTGATTTAAAACAGAAAAAAGGGAGTGAGAGAGAACCCATAAAAACACAAAGGCAGGTTGTGAAATTGAGCTGAATGAATCTGGGAATTTGTGGGTCCGGCACGAGGAAAAAGTGACCATGAAAACTGCTGGATTGTCATAAAAACCCAACTGGTTCACTAATGTCCTTCGGGGAAGGGAACCTGCCACCCGGTCTGGGCCTACACAAGACTCTGGTCTCTTTAGGAGCATAAGAAATAGGAACAAGAGAAGTCCTAACACCACGTCGAGCCTGCTCCACCATTCAATACGATCGTGGCTGAATTTGGGCTTCAACTCCACTTTCCCGCCCACTCCCCATATCCCTCAACTCCCTGAGAGACCAAAAATCTCCCCATCTCAGCCTGAAATATATTCAATGATGGAGCATCCACAACTCGCCGGGCTAGAGAATTCTATGTGACAGAGAGAGAAGGGGATTGGGAGAGGCAGAGAGAGAAGCAGAGTGGGAGAGACAGAGAGAGAAGGGAATGGGAGAGGCAGAGAGAGAAGGGGAGTGGGAGAGGCAGAGAGAGAAGGGAAGTGGGAAAGGCAGAGAGAGAAGGGGAGTGGGAAAGGCAGAGAGAGACGGGGAGTGGGAGAGGCAGAGAGAAAAGGGGAGTGGGAGAGGCAGAGAGAGAAGGGGATTGGGAGAGACAGAGAGAGAAGGGGAGTAGGAGAGGCAGAGAGAGAAGGGGAGTGGGAAAGGCAGAGAGAGAAGGGGAGTGGGAGAGGCAGAGAGAAAAGGGGAGTGGGAGAGGCAGAGAGAGAAGGGGATTGGGAGAGACAGAGAGAGAAGGGGAGTGGGAGAGGCAGAGAGAGAAGGGGAGTGGGAAGGGCAGAGAGAGAAGGGGAGTGGGAGAGGCAGAGAGAGAAGGGGCGTGGGAGAGACAGAGAGAGAAGGGGAGTGGGAGAGGCAGGGAGAGAAGGGGAGTGGGAGAGGCAGGGAGAGAAGGGGAGTGGGAGAGGCAGAGAGAGAAGGGGAGTGGGAGAGGCAGAGAGAGAAGGGGAGTGGGAGAGACAAAGAGAGAAGGGGAGTGGGAGAGGCAGGGAGAGAAGGGGAGTGGGAGAGGCAGGGAGAGAAGGGGAGTGGGAGAGGCAGAGAGAGAAGGGGTTTGGGAGAGGCAGAGAGAGAAGGGGAGTGGGAGAGGCAGAGAGAGAAGGGGAGTGCGAGAGGCAGGGAGAGAAAGGGAGTGGGAGAGGCAGAGAGAGAAGGGGAGTGGGAGAGGCAGAGAGAGAAGGGGAGTGGGAGAGGCAGAGAGAGAAGGGGAGTGGGAGAGGCAGAGAGAGAAGGGGAGTGGGAGAGGCAGGGAGAGAAAGGGAGTGGGAGAGGCAGAGAGAGAATGGGAGTGGGAGAGGCAGGGAGAGAAGGGGAGTGGGAGAGGCAGAGAGAGAAGTGGAGTGGTAGAGGCAGAGAGAGAAGGGGAGTGGGAGAGGCAGAGAGAGAAGGGGAGTGGGAGAGGTAGGGGATGAGGAGAGGGTTGTTATAGATCTACAACTAAACCAAAACTTTGACAAAACTTCCCAAACCCTCAACCTCCACCACCTAGAAGGACCAGGGTAACAGGTGTATGTGAACACCATCACCTCCAAGTTCCCCTCCAAGTCACACATCATCCTGACTTGTCTGACATCCAGTACTGGATGTACAGAAATTTCCTCCATTTAAATATTGGGAAGACTGAAGTCATTGTCTTCAGTCCCCACTACAAACTCCACTCCCTATCCACTGACTCCATCCCTCTCCCTGACAACCGCCTGAGACTGAATCAGGCTGTTCACAACCATGGCGAAATATTTCATCCCAAGATGAGCTTCCAACCACATATCCACATCATCATCAAGACCGCCTATTTCCACCTCAGTAACATCGCCCGACTCCAGCCCAGTCTCAGCTCATCTGCTGCTGAAACTCTCATCCATTTCTTTGTTACCTCTAGACTTAACTATCCTAACGCACTCCCGGCCGGCCTCCCACATTCAGCCTCCCAGTAATCTTGAGGTCATCCAAAACTCTGCTGCCCGTGTGCTTACTCACACCAAGTCTTGTTCACCCATCACCCCTGTGCTCACCGACCTACAAAGGCTCCAGAATAAGAGGCAAAATTTTAAATTTCTCATCCATATTTTCAAATCCTTCCAGGGTCTCACCCTCTCTATCTCTGTAATCCAGCCTCACAACCCCCTGAGGTATCTCAGCTCCTCTAATTCCGGCCTCCTGAGAATTCCTGATTTTAATTGTTCCACCATTGGTGACCATTCTTTCATTTGCCTTGGCCACAAGCTCTGGAATTTCCTCCCTAAACTTCTCCACCTCACTTTCTCCCTTTTAAGATGCTCCTTAAAACCGATCCATTTGACCAAGCTTTTGGTCACCTGCCCTAATATCTCCTTATGTGGCTCAGTGTCAAACCTTGCTTTGCAACATTTCTGTGAAATGCCTTGGAATATTGTCTTACATTGAAAGTGCAATATAAATACAATAATTTGTCATATATCACTGTTCCTTCATCATCGCCGGGTGAATAACCTGTAACTCCTTACCTAACAGCATTGTGGGAGCACCTTCACCACACGGACTGCAGCGGTTCAAGAAGGTCAAACATCATCTTCTCCACAGGCAACTGGGGATTGACAATATATGCTGGTATCTGTGGAGAGAGAAACAGAGTTAACATTTCAGGCCATGCAGAATGAATTACAGAGAATAAAAATTACACAGAATTTGATGGTCAATATAAGCTCAGAAGTGGAAGAGAAATGGACTATAGTCCAGGAAAAACAATTCCTGACTATGAAAGATGGGAATGTAAAGCTGGGAAGTCATCAGCACATGGTCAGGGTTGGGGAGCGATGGAAATTTCATTTAGACATTGTCCGCAGAAGTAACAGTAAAATCCCAAATGGAGCTAAAATAGACCCATTATTAGAGGAAGTTAGACAATGGCAGAGAGGTGATCATGGAGGGCAGAGGTGAAAAAGAGGAATGGATGAACATGGATTTAGATCCACAGTAAAGAAGTCACACCAGCCCCTGAGGCATGAAACCTCTTACAGATAACAGAGCACAGCACTAAAGGTCTCGATTGTAGATGAATGGTCAAAAACATTCAGCTCTGAAATAAGTTCAGAGTTGGCAATGTTAAACTCTCCTGCTGGAGCCTGCAGCTGGAAAGATATCAGAAGCATTGGAGGCAGAGAAAAATCTCCCAGCTGAGGAAATACATGGGGAGCGGGGTGATGTCACCGTGTAATTGTCGATGTGTGATGATGTCACAGTGTAATTGTCGATGTGTGATGATGTCACAGACACAAACACAGAACATCTGGGTCTGTGCAAACCAGTGATCACCACACATTATGAAGGATGTGGAGGGTCCTTGAGAGGGGGCAGAGGAGATTTACCAGAATGGGTCGAGGGATGAGGGACGTTGTATGGTTAGTTTGGAGAAACTGGGGTTGTTCTCCTTGGAACAAAGTAGATTGAGGGAAGATTTGATAGAGGTGTACCAGTTTACAATTGGCTTACATAACATAATTAAAGAAAAACTGTTCACAGTATCTGATTGTAAAAGGATTACAGGACTACAGATTTAAGATTTGAGGCAAGATCTACAGGGAGCATGTGAGGAAAAAATTTTACACAGCGAGTGGCAATGGACTGGAACTCAATGCTTACCCTTAGAGGCCGATAATATCAAGTTCCGATGAATCAAGTCATTCTGTCAGATTTTAATGTGATGTTTGGTTTCTGTTTCCAATCTGCAAATCCTTCCCATTTAATATACCAGGATGTTGCCTGGGATGAAACATTTAAGTTTATGAAGAGAGGTTGGATAGACTTGGGTTGTTTTCGTTGGAGCAGAAAAGACTGAGGGGCGACCTGATCGAGGTGTACAAGATTATGAAGGGCATGGACAGGGTGGATAGGGAGCAGCTGTTCCCCTTAGTTGAAGGGTAAGTCACCAGGGGACATAAGTTCAAAGTGAGGGGCAGGAGGTTTAGGGGGGATGTGAGGGAAAAGTTTTTTACCCAGAGGGTGGTGACGGTCTGGAATGAGCTGCCTGGGAGGGTGGTGGAGGCGGGTTGCCTCACATCCTTTAAAAGGTACCTGGATGAGCAGTTGGCAGGTCATAACATTCAAGGCTATGGGCCAATTACTGGTAAATGGGGTTAGGTAGGTGGGTCAGGTGTTTCGCACGTGTCGGTGCAGACTCGATGGACCGAAGGGCCTCTTCTGCACTGTGTGATTCAGTAATTCTGTGAAAAAGGAGTTTACAAACAATCCATCACTGTCAATACAGGACATAAATTGAGAAGAGACAAATATTTCTCTTGGTCTGAGTTTGCTGTGTGTAAATCATCCCCTTCTAACCCCCAGTGAAAGGAGTTTCCAAAATCCATCCCTGTCAGTCGAGGATAGAAATTAACATTCTCTTTTCCTGCTGCCTAGACCAGGATGACCGCGCATGCGCCCTGCTGCACATTGCCCCCTATAAAGATGGCGGCCGATACCCCGGGCCTGACGAAGGGAGAAATCCAGACTTTTTCGGCCCGTTCTCTGCAACCGCTAACCCCGTACCTTCTTAGTTGGGGTCTTCAACCTGCACTGTGTCTTTATAAAGCTTCTCTTCCCACTGCGCTGGCTCCATTCCTCCTCACACACCCACTAACTCTGTTAGTTTGCTCCACTCGACATTTTCTCAACCGCACTGAGCAGCTTCAGTCACAGACCAGCAGTGCGCATGCTCATGAAACAAACCGCAATGCGCATGCTCCAAGCACATACTACAATGCGCATGTGGCAGGAACTGCGGTCGTGAGAATAGGGCACATTCTGTCCCGCAGTGAATGCTGGGTGAGCACCCCGCCATTGAAGGGCGAAAATGTAGGATATCAACCTATGTCCTGTGATCAGATACGATGGGTGCCATTGGGGCAAGGCATCAAATTGTTGAATCAATTGACACAACGACCAAATTGCTCTGGGCTCCACCATAATTCTCTCATGGGTGTAATGAACAGCAGAACAAACCCCTGGATGTAGATATGAACTCAGCGGAATCTCAGCAGATGGGGTGAGTTGGTGGCTTTTAAACCGTCTTTTGCCACTAGCAATCCTCTGATTGTGGATCAAATCCTTTGAACCTTTAAAGATGGAGTGTTAACATGTGAGCAAACTGAATAAAGCCCTTTGCTCACGTGAAGTATCTGAATGGCCTCCCACCAGTGTCATGAAGCTGTTAATGTACGTAATATTTTGGAAAATACTTTTCTTTTCAAATAGAGGTTTAGTCTATGGGTGAGTCTTATTTGGATTAAGGCCAGCTAGCCTGGGTGCTTTGATGTGTGCTAGTTTTGAGATGTAAGAGGAATAACGTGCATTTGCATTTTTTAATAGAGCATTCAAGAAGTAGCGTGAAAACGGACACCTACCTAGCAGCTATCAGGCAATATATTTATATTTTTAATAAAATTTGTATTACGAAAGAGCTTTCATTGTTAAAAGGTGGTGTTCAAAGAGGCTGGTGGGAAAATGAGAATTAGCATTCAATCAGTGATGGTAGGTAGAACAAGACAACCATTTTGGGTGTGCAGAACAGAGGCAACGTGAGATCAAAAGGCAGCTGCAAGCCTCCAATTGACTCCACAAGGAACAAATGAAAAGAACCGCATTTTGAATTTGAACGGTGAAAATGCTTTGCCTGCTGTCTGGTTAAGTCTATGGGTTGCTGTTGCCTTAATGGAGATTAGTTTGGGAATTTGTTAAAAGTTCTGAGAGTAATAATTTGTAGCCATGTGTATATATACTTTAATCTGTGTAAATCAATAAAATGTTTTATTTTGTTTAATTTAAAACTTCGAGAGCTGATGGTCTGATTCCTGAATTTTGGGTCGCATCTCAAACATAACACTTAAAATCAGTGATAGTTGTTTAAGGTTTCCCTCTGGGAATTTAAATAACTCCGCTTTACCAACTGCATTAGTCATAATACCAGCGAGACTGTGTTGCTGTGTCAGTAATTGGGATGATAGAGCGAATCCATTTCCATTTCCAACTGGTGAACAATCTGTTTACAGTGTGAGCTTACCTGCACGTTTTCAGCTCAGACATGGATCTCTAAATCCATTGGTGATGGGTTCCACATCCTTAGCACTACATGAGAACAAGGAGCAGGAATAGGCCATTAGGCCCCTCAAGCCTGCTCCGCCATTTAATAAGATCATGGCTGACCTGACAGTAACCTGAAATCTCTACCCCGTCTACCCCTGATAACCTATCACTCCCTTGCTTACCAAGAATATATCCATCTCTGCCTTAAAAATATTCAAAGACTCTGCTTCCATAGCCTTTTTCAGGAAGAGAGTTCCAAAGACTCACGAATCTCTGAGAGAGAAAAAAACTTTGCCTCTCTGTTTTAAATGGGTGACCGCTTATTTTTAAACAGTGACCCCTAGTTCTAGATTCTCCCACAAGAGGTAACATCCTCTCAACATCCGCCCTGCCAGGTACGCTCAGAATCTTATATGTTTCACTAATCAAGTAAAGAAAAACAACATATTGCAGATGCTGGTCATCTGAAATAAAAACAGAAAATACTGGAATTCTCAGTAGACCTGGTAGCCTCTGTGGAGAGATAAACATAGTTTTCATTCCAGGTCTGTAATCTTTCATCGGAACTCCATTACATCTGAACTATAAATTATGCCTCTCAAATCAAAGATGCTGCCAGATGTAGGCAGGGAACTCAAGGAGAAGGGCGCTGTGGTACTTCTAAAATCTTGCTGCTTTCAAAAAGGAAAAGAAAACAACTAATCGCTGCAAGGCAGACATTCACCATTGAAAGCAACTGGCAGCATCTTTGATGGCAAATTCAAAGCACTTTCATGTCACATCTCTTTCTGCTTCTGTCCCTGTCTCGTGTCCTGCTCCCGGGTCAATTAGCTGCTCGATGCAGACAGAGTCAATTGGTGGGAATGTAAGACACAAGGCGATAAGTTTGCAGGCAACAGGGTAAAGAGACACCAGGATCTCATCTTCCTGATCCTCCCAGATTCTGATTACAGGAATGTCCACAGTGCCGATTATCCACAGTCACACTCGCCTTCTAGTCCGTTTGTACTTTGTACGAGCACATTCTAGTACGTTGTTCTGCTTTGAAATTGTTCATATTTTCACATTGGGTTTTAATGTGAAGGAAGTGGAGCTGCGATAAGCTTATATTATTCAGCAGATGCACTGCAAGAAGGCACATAACAGGCTGATGAGAACAGTGCTCTTTGGACACGGTGAGCTCCAGTGAAGGATTGGCACCATTAATATGTCGTTCAATTAGTCTCGTGACAAACCTGGTACTAGAAATGACAAGAAAACTTGCTGAATTTGCTCAGTGTTCTGGTTTGTTAAGAGCCGAATACAAGGTAAGAAAGTACATCTCGCTCGAGTGGGCTATAAAATGGCAGAATGACCCATGCTGCTGGGAACCATAAACTTATAAAAAGTTAGAGCAAAGAAAGAGCAGTTGTGATTGGTTGATTGATCAGGAGTGATCGCTGTGCCAGTACAAACAGTAGGGAGCAACATTTGTCCTTCTGCCACCCATATTTGGCCATCTCTGGTCAGTGCTTTGCAACCAGCCCTACTCTTAGTCATTCCCTCACTCCGCCTCCGTGTTCTCCACTTGTTCCAAATGTGATTTTTCCAGCTCTGAGGCGATACTCACTCTTCTGCTTCTGGCAGAGCTGCTAAATATTTTCAATCAATAAGTAATCAACACTTGTTTAAACAATTTCTTGAGATCTACAAACCTTTATTCCCTGACTGGCAATTAAACCCAGGCCGCGGCAGTGAAAGCACCAAATCCTGACCACTAGACCACCAGGGAATCTGCCAAATTGTTTCTGGAGTTGACTTATCTATTCTACGCTGCTTTTGCCTCTTTTTGTTCCAATGGGTCGGAAATAAAAATTAAAGGCACAGATAACATAGATAAGTCAGATTGTAAGGCTCGTGCACAGCTTCCCTAGTGGTTCGGATTCCCCGCTTTCACCGGGCCATGGGCCGGGTTCGATTCCTGGTCAGGGAATGATAATTTATTGGCCTCGTGCAAACTATTAAAGTGAGTCTGGATAATTTCCTGATTAAAGCGAGAAATGCAGACCACCTTTGGCACAATCAGTGATGTGAGAGCGTGAGTTTTGCATCAGAGCTGGAAATGTCATCTGGTCGCAACGGCTCGAGAACAAACACAGAGGTGAAGATAGGGAATGAGAGAAGAGCTGTGATAGGTTGCAAAGCACTGACTATAGAGATGGTGGTGCAAGGCAAAATATAACGGTAATAGGGGAGATTTTACTGTTTACACTGATACAAATATCTCCCAGATCTGCTTCGAACTCTCGTGTTAAATGAGAAGAAAACTTCTCGCTGAATCTTCCACTTCTTAGCTGCACCTCCTTCCAAACATTGCAAACTCCTCCTGCATCTTCCATCCTGATATTTTTCTCTGTAACATTTTGATATGAAACTGCACAACTAATGTGAATAAAGTTTGTGACGGTAAAAATGTGTTCACCTCTTCGGGAAACCGAACCATATTGACGCACGCAGCGGAACAGGCACAGGCATATACACCGAGAGTGACAGAGGGCAAGGGTTTGTATCTAAGGAGAGATAAACGCCCAGAAAGCAAGCATAACACAAACCTGGCTCTGTTTTTGTGCCACTATGACTACAAGTTTCATGAATGTTTTCGTGAATGAACGGAAATAGGAAAATCCCCTTGGATGCTTTAGTGCTTGGATGGATTTGATTGAATCTAATCGATAATTAACTGTAGACACAGAGTGAAAACCAGGAATAATGAACAGCGGGAAAACCCAATGGATTTGAACTCCATCTCCTTAACCACTCGGCCAGGGCAACTGGCCCTATGGACAGGTTAATGTTGTTGGTATATAAGATGGCTGCAGCAGAGAAGGCGGGCTTTCAGCCCATCTTCTGCGTACTCTGTCTGGAAGAACAACTCAACTACTTCCACTGCCGTACATTCTCACACAAGCAATTACTATTTGTATTGCCTCCCCTCCTTTTCCTAATTAAAATAAAATCCAATACATGCTCGCATTCACTTTGGGCTGGCACTTTGACTTCAGAAGAGAGCCACAGGTGAACCACCAATAACGTTGGTAGCGGTTCCACAAATAATGGAACCTGAATCCAGCGCCTGAGGCCGTTCGGCCAGGCTACCTCTCCCAACCTGCGGTTTCCTGTCGCCTTGATGGTGTTTCCACTGAAACAGAACATTAAAAATTGGCCATAAGCCCCCTCGAGCCTCTGCTACCACTTAATAAGATCATGTCAGATCCCCAAACTCTACACCAATTTCCCACCTAATCCTAATAGCCCTTCATTCCCTTAAAGCCCAAGAATGTATCCACCTCAGCCTTCAATATTCTCATTGGCTGGGGTCCACAGACACCCGGTCTACAAAATTCCATAGATTCACAAGCCTTTGAGTGAATAAATGTCTCCACACCTCAGTCCTAAATGGCTGACACATTATCTGGAGAATGTGAGCCCTGTTCTAGACGCTCCAGCCGGGGGAAACAGCCTCTCAGCATGTTCACTGTCAAGCTGGCTCAGAATGTCAGACTTTTCAATGAGATCACCTCTCATTATTCTAAATTCCAGAGAGAACAGACTCATCCCATTTAATCTCTCCTGCTAGGACAACCGTCTCATCTCAGGAATCAATCCAATGAATCTTGGTTGCACACAGACAGCGAGAGAATGGAGGGAACAAAGAGCACAAGAGTCAACAGAGATAGAGACACAGACAGAGAGACTGAGAGAGTGAAAGAGAGCGAGACAGATATACAAAGGCAAAGGGAGACAGATAGAGACAGACAGTGGAGTAGACACTGGGAACAGATACACTTCACCATTCCAGATGATTGTTAACTTGGATTGACAGACAGAAAGAAAGAGGAGAAAGAAAGGCTTACATTTAAACAGAGTCTCGCCAACTCAGGACAACGGGAGGCGCTTTAGAGCCAATGAAATCTTTCTGAAGTGTAGTCACTGTTGTAATCTAATGACAGAGAGAGTTTGATACAAATGCTGATTCAGCAGATGACAAAATCCGATTTTAAGAACTCCATCTCAACGTAGAATATTTCTTTCTATATCTCTGAACATTTCATTGTTTGTTTGATGCGGATTCAAATGATGTAAATCTGTAGCTGAAGAAATAAATTGCACCTCGAAGCCCTGAAGAAACAGGGACAAAGCATCCCATTTCTATCAGGTCATCCCTCAGCCTTCTCTTTCCTGGAGAAAAGAGCTTCAGGCTGTTCAGCCTTTCTTGGTGATTATAACCTATCCGTTCCTGGAACATTTGTTGTTGAACTTTTACATTCCTGGTCCTTGCGACACCTGATAGAAGTTGAAATAGTTCCTAATGTCCGAGGGATTTCAGTTTGGAATATTTGTATTTACAAATTCATTCTCTCGATGTGTCCATTGTCTTAACCACTTGACCACAAGGACTCGGTGTTTGTCTGTTTAAATGTTGCTCAGTGACAATTTCAATCAACCTCCACTTTGTACCAAACCGACCCTTAGAAGCTGAAAAGTCTCCATTCAAAAAAGAGAAAGAAAACCTCTCTTGTATCTTTTAAAACTGCTCTTTTTCTTCTCCGTACAATCTTAACGTGAAGCCACACAACTAACGTAAATAATGCTTGAATGGTAAAAATGAGGAACTGAAACACAGTGACGCACACAGGAACATGCACAGACATATACACCGAGAGTGACAGAGGGCAAGGGGTTCTATCTAAGGAGAGACAAACACCCAGAAAGCAAGCCTGACACTAACCTGGCTCCGTTTTTGTTTCATTTTTAGCTGCAACTTTTGTGAATGCTTGCAGACAAATGGGAATTAGAGAACGCTGCAGATTTTGGATGGTTTTTATTCAACTTAATCGATAATTAATTGTGCAGGTACATTGAAAATTTCAAAAATGATAAGAGCAGTTGGCAGGATTCCAGCCTACCTGTGGAGATCCCAAAGCATTCAAAACCCGTCACCTAAACAACTCAGTGACGAATACAAGCCCCGGATTTGCATTAATGACGTTTGTATAAAACCATAAACGATGGTCATTCACATGCTGACTCTCTGGAAGAACAACTCATCTACTGTAATTCCACACCCCGCCTTTTCCCCCACAGAAATTCAGATTGTCTCTCCTCGATCTTCCTATCAAAGTAAGACACCACACTGGATTTAATGCAGGCTGGTATCTGTTGGTTCTAATGGGGCAGCTGCAGACAACAATGCGAAGACTGAACACTTGCCCACAGTGGAATTCGAACCCACCCCTCCATGGAGAGGTAGAGCTTTTATCCAGGGCCTTAGACTGCTCGGCCACGATACCATATTCAAAGACGTTGGCCATCATTTCCTTCACTGGTGTTGCTACTAAAATAGAACAGAAGCAAAGGAGCAGGAATCGATAATTGGGACTCTCGAACCAGCTCCGTCAGTTAATCAGATCATCCTACACTTTGTAACATACAGAAATCATCTCCAGTGGTAACTTAATTATTTCAATGTTTCATTATTTCGATGTTTCAAATGATGTTCCTTTTTTCCTGTCTAGCTGTGCGTGTTTACTCAATGAAATGTTGGTATAAGGTAATTAGATTGTTTTTGTACTGAGAAAAATAAGGAGATGATTGGTCAGAATAAACTTTTTTTTCGAATATTCGATTTGAAATCAACTATTTTTAAAATTTCCATAACTATTAAAAAGTTCGGAAAGCAACTCTTCATGTCATTGAGTCTGGGAAATTTTGTTAATTTTCGCATTAATTTTCACACACTGCAGAAGTTCTTGCATCTCTTTCAATATTGCTTTTCTCAACTCAGAGTTTTCAAAGGGAATTGGGCAAAGACTTGAAAGGGGGAGAAAAAAATAGGGTTATGGATAGAGACAAAGAAATTGAGATTAATTAGAAAGCTCTTTGTACATAACTGATGTAGATCCGTTGGGCCAAAAGACCTCTTACTGAGCTGTGCCATTTGATGATGACATTGTTGATCAGTCTGTCTCCAGCATTCCTAATGAGAACAGCCGAATTCCATTTCTTCAAAACAAAGACCCAAAGTGCTGCTGCATGACGTCTCCGCTTAACATTTCAGTGAAGCCCATTGAGCTTTTCGGTTATCTCCTGTTTCTGCACATGATAAAATCCCTGGTTCAAGACTGCACAGAGCCATTATCTAAATCTGCAGATTCAAGTATGTTGAAGATAGTATCTTACAGCCATGTGGCCTGGTCACTGTTCGTCCTTCAACCAAAAATACATGATCTGCTCAATGTTAATCAGGAGTGACTTTTGTCCAAGTCTGAACAACAGGAAGAAAAATCTCTCTTATTCCCATCCGCATTTTGTACCCTCATCCCTTTAGTCAGTTTCTTTCTCATGCCCTATAACCTATCACACTCCTTCCCTTTTGTCCTTTCATCCCCCTCCCTCCGTCTCTGGACTTGTTTTCCACCTGTTACACCACTGACTTTTCCAGCTCTGATAAAAGATCAACAAACTGGAAGATTAACACTGTTCCTCACTCCACAGACACTGCCAGGCCTACTTTCACTTGATAAGCAATCCCTGTTCATTGTGACAGTTCACACAACGGGAGGGGAAAGGATTTCCCTGCCCGGAAATTGAACCTGGGCTGCGGCAGTGAAGGCACCAAATTCAAAGCACTAAATTCTCTGCTTCCGTTGAAGTGGAGACAGTCTCCACTGATAAACCCAGCAACTTTGATATTAACAAAGCGGGATGGAGAAAGACTCAGTTTGACCGTTGACACTGTTGGAGGAATGGAGAGCTGGGGATCACCCATGAAAGCAGCAAAGTTTAATATCAATGGCGCCCATCAAGCAGCTCCAACTCACAACCGACAGGTCCAGTGCCATTCACTCTGCCAAGTGGTGATGTGTGCATCCCCTAGCTCTGGTCTCCAACGCGCAGAAAGACAAATATGTTCCATTTGGAGCCTCAGTTTGTTCTGAAATTCAAAGTGTAGAAGGTAATCGACCTACAAAAGCCCCAAGGTTGCAATGCATTCCTCTCAATCATCTTTAAAATCACTCAACATAGAACCATAGAATTATAGGAATGTTACAGTGAAGAAAAAGGCCATTCAGCCCATCATGTCTTCGCCAGCCAAAAAAGAGGAAAAATAAACCAGCCGCTCATTATATTCTCACTTTCTGGCACCTGATCCGTGGCCTTGCAGGTTCCAGCACTTCAGGTGTTGATCCAGGTACTTTTTAAATAATTTCAGCGTTTTAGCCTCAACCACAAACTTAGGCAGTGAATTCCAGAAGCCCTCCACTCTCTGGATGAAAAATGTTTCCATTTTAATTTTGCATTCACGGGATGTGGGCTTCACTAGCTGGGCCAGCATTTATTGCTCGTCCCTAGTTGCCCTTGAGAAGGTGGTGGTGAGCGGCCTTCTTGAACCACTGCAGTCTATGTGGTATGGATACACTAACAGTGCTGTTAGGGAGGGAATTCCAGGATTCTGACCCAGCAATAGTGAAGGAAGGGCGATATATTTCCAAGTCAGGATGGTGAGTAACTTGGAGGAGAACTTCCAGGTGGTGGTGTTTCCATCTATCTGCTGCCCTTGTCCTTCTAGGTGGTAATGATCGTGGTTTTAGAAATTTCTCTCTAAGGATCTTTGGTGAATTGCTGCAGTGCATCTTGTAGATGGTACACACTGCTGCTACAGTGCGTCAGTGCCGGAGGGAAAGAATGTCTGTGGATGTTGTGCCAATCAAGAGGGCTGTTTTGTCCTGGACAGTGTCAAGCTTCGTGAGTGTTGTTGGAGATGTACTCATTCAGGTAAATGGGAAGCAGTCTATCATACCACTGACTTGTGACATGTAGATGGTGTACAGGTTTTGGGGAGTCAGGACATCTCCTGAGCTACTCGTCGCAGGATTCATAGCCTCTGACCTGGTCTTCTAGCCACAGTATTTATATGGCTATTGCAGTCAGTTTCTCATCAATGGTAACCCCCAGGATATTGATAGGGGTGGATTCAGTGATGGCAACGTCAAGGGGCGATGGTCAGATTCTCTCTTGTTGGAGATGGTCATTGCCTGGCACTTGTGTGACACAAATGTTAATTGCCACTTGTCAGCCCAAGCCTGGATATTGTCCAGGTCTTGCTGCATTTGGACATGGACTGCTTCAGTTTCTGAGGAGTTGTGAATGGTGCTGAGCATTGTGCAATCATGAGCGAACACCCCCGTTCTGACCTTATGATGGATGGAAGGTCATTGATGAAGCAACTGAAGATGCTTGGGCCGAGGACCCTACCATGAGGAACCCCTGCAGTAATGCTCTGGAGCTGAGGTGATTGACCTCCAACAGCCACAACCATCTTCCTTCCTGCTAGTGTGACTCCAACCAGTGGAGAATTTCCCCCCTGATTCCCATTGGCTCCAGTTTTGCTAGGGTTCCTTGATGCCAAATTCGGTCAAATGTGCCCTTGATGTCAAGATCAATTACTCCCACCTCACCACATGAGTTCAGCTCTTTTGTCCATGTTTGAACCAAGGCTGTAATTAATTCAGAAGCTGAGTGGCCCTGGCGGAACCCAAATTGGGTGCCAGTGTGCAGGTTATTGCTAAGCAAGTGCTCCTTGATAGCACTGTTGATGACCCTTTCCGTTACGTTACTGATGATGGAGAGTAGATTGATGGGGTGATAAGTGGCCGGTTTGGATTTCTCCTGCTTTCTGCATACAGGACATACCTGGGCAATTTTCCACATTGCTGGGTGGATGCCTCTGTTGTAGTTGTACTGGAACAGCTTGGCTAGGGGCGCAGCAAGTTCTGGAGCACAAGTCTTCAGTGCTATTGCCTGAACTTTGTCAGGGCCCATAGACTTTGCCTCATCCAGTGCCCTCAGCATTTCTTGATATCACGTGGAGTGAATCGATTTGGCTAAAGACTGACACCTGTGATGCTGGGGTGCTCTGGAGGAAGCCAAGATGGATCATCTACTCCCCTCTGCTGGCTGGAGATTGTAGCAAATTAGTCAACCTTATCCTTTGCACTGATGTGCTGTACTCCCCGCCATTTAGGATGGGGATATTTGTGGAACCTCCTCCTGCAGTGAGTTGTTCAGTTGCCCACCACAATTCACGACTGGGTGTGGCAGGACTGCAGAGCTTAGATCTGCTCCGTTGGCTGTGGGATCGCTCAGCTCTGCCTATCACATGCTGCTTATACTGTTTGTCACGCAAGCAGTTCCGTGTTATAGTTCTGGCAAACCTGTTATTATTCACTTTACCATTTACCATGATGATAGATAACGAATGTGAATAAGGTTTGCAATAGCAAACATGTGTTCACTCCCCTGGGAACTGAACCACATTGAAACACACACAGACAAAAACACCAAGAGTGACTGAGGAGAGAAAAACGCCCAGAAAACCACCAACTTGGTTCAGTTTTGTCCCCGACTGCAGATTTGGTGAGTGCTTGTCAATGAATGAACACGGAAACAAAGCAGGACAGAACTCATGGGAACAATTGTATTCCATTTCATCAACTGTGGAGGAATTTGAAGGAAGAAACAGTGAACAACGCAGTCAGCAGGATTCGAACTTGCATGGGGAGACTACAATGGATTTCAAATCCATCAACTTAACCACTCAGCCACAACTAAAGCTGCTGGGCAAAACAGTCACGTTGTTCAACCAAAATCATAGAATTGTTGCAGCAAAGAAAACTGGACTCGGTCTCACCTATTTCCGGTCACCGCACAATTTATATCGCTCCTCCTCATTCTTCCCAACAAACTGAAGCATTGCAGACATCGGCATTCCCCAGCGCATCCTGAGGGATTTACTGAAGGGACCGAAAGAAAGCGAATTAGCTGGAATTTTGACAGCGGTGCGATTTGAATATAATTTAAATCCAGTTTGTCAAACCACTCAACCACACTTAGCACAGCGAATGTCCCTTCAACCATTGCTTCGAGTGCGACCAGCCCTGAATTAGAACAGAACAACGGAGCAGGAATGGAACCATTTTGCCCCTCGAGCCCACCATAGTATTGGAGAATCAGAGACAAGGTTACATTTGGCCCTGGTCTGAGGAACATGGGAGTAATGAACAGGAGGAGGCCATTCAGCACTTCGAGCCTGCTCCAGCATTCAATAAGATCATGGCTGATCTGGTTCTGATCTCAACTCCACTTTCATGCTCCCCCACCAGAGACCCCTCCGCCCTCCACCACCGTGCTTCCCCCCACTCCCGCCCCTGGCATAAGCCTTGATTCCCTTGTCTGTCAAAAATCTGTCTAATTCGGCCTTGAATAAATTCAGTGACCCAGCCTCCACTGCTTTCTGGGGAAAATAATTCCACAGACCAACGACCCTTTGAGAGAGAAAAAAATCTCCTCATCTCCGTCTGAAAAGGGAGAACTTTTACCCTTAAGGAAACTGATTGACCTGGTCCCATTCCCCCACCTTTTCCCCGGAGACCTGCATTTTCTGTTCAATTCTCTTTTGAAATCCGCGATTGAATCTGCCTCCCCCACAATCTCAGGGAGTGCATTCCAGATCCTAACCACTCGCTGTGTAACAGAGAAACCCCTTTAGAATTGCACAATTTAATTGTTGTTGCCTCTCCTCATTCTTCTGACCAACATGAATCACTTCACAGTTCCCTCGATCAAATTTCAGGATTGTTTTTACAGTTTGCACGAGGAATCCCTGCCATTTTATCAGTTAGCAGAGCGGTAAAAACGGGAATTGAATGGAGGCTGGGATGGATGAAAGAACTAAAGCTTTCCGACTTCCAGTGAAGCCGAAGGCAGTTTACACTCGCACAGTAGCAACTGTGATACTAACAAAGAGGATGGAGAAGGACTCAGTTTGAGCGGTGACACTGCTGGAGGAATGGGGAGCTGGGATTCACCCATCACAGCAGCAAAGTTTAAAAAACGGCGCTGTCCATCCTGGGGCTTGAGCCCAGACCCTAAAATTAAGAACCCTCTGCTTTACTGACTACGCCATGCATGATGCGGCTGTTTCACGTGCTTCCAACACAACTGGAAATCAAAGAGTGAGAATGAAAAAGGAAGAGAAGTGATGGGTTTTGTAGATCCCACAGGAATGAGACTCCAGGATCAGTTCATTGTGACAGTTCACACAGCAACAAGAAAACAACATTCCCTGAGGAGGGCCAAACCCGGGCGGCAGGAGTGGGAGCGCCGAATTATAGCATGTTTAGTTCAAACACAGAAGACTTGTTCAGCCAATAACAGTATCGAGTGTGTTAGACATGAACATGAAGTGAACAGTGAGGTGAAATAGTGCCACAAACTGCGGATGTACAGCTTCCAGTTTCGAAAACCCACCAACAAATCAATGCGGCTCCTCTGAACCTTTCAAGGCAAACATTGATCCTTTATAAGTTTCCATTCCCAGAACTCTACACAGTCCTCCAGGTGTGATCTAACCAGGGCCTTGTATAGCTGTAGCAAACCTTTCCCTCTTTTCTATAACAGCCTCTGTAACAGGTTGGACAGCAAGAGGAATTAGATTGTCCATATCGACAGGGGAAAATAAGGAGATGCTTGGTCAGAATAAAATTCCTTTGCAAATTCCATTTGAAATGAACTTCATTTTTTTTTTGAAAGCTGTTTTAGATTCCCCAGCCTAAGTCTTCATGTCATTGGGTCAGGGAAACTTTGTTAATGTTCACACACTGAGCATGGACACGGCAGAAGCTCCTGCACCTCTTTCAATATTGTTTTTCTTCACTCAGAGTTTTCAAAAGGAAATTGGACAATGAATTGAAAGTGTCAAACATCATGGTTATGTAGAAAATAAACGAAATTGAGACTAATTGGAAAGAACATTGTAAAAAGCTGTTATTGATATGATGGGTTGAATGGTCTCCTCACGTGCTATGCCATGTTATGCTGACATTATAATTCTAAATCTGCCACCTGAATTCCATTTACGAAAATCAAAGGCCCAAAGTGCTGCTGCAGGACCTCACAGTTTAACATGATGTGTAGGTGCCTCTGGCTCTGTCAGGTATTGTTCTGTATTGGAGTGGTTATCACATGTGAAAGGTCCCCGCTTTGAAACTGGACAGAAACATGATCAAAATCTGTTAATTTAATGGTAAGCAAATACCCAAAAATACACATTTGATACTTAAGGGAATACAATATCTCACAGCCACGTGTCCTGTTCATCCCTCAATCAACGTCACAAAAACACATCATCCGCTCATTGTGACGTTGCTGGTTGTGGGATTTTGCTGAGCGCTAATTGGCTGCCGCGTTTCCTACATCACAACAATGGCGACACTTCAAAATGTCCTTCATTGTCTGGAAAGCGCTTTGAGACGCCCGCTGGTCGGGAAAAGCGCTATAAGCATTGACCAGGAGGCAGGGCTGTAAGGTACTATATTCAACAAACGTGAATGAACAGATTGTGATAATTTTTCTGCCCGATTTCGAACCACTTCTTAGGCAAACGTAATAACCACTATACTAAATGCAAGTCTGTCTTTCTTTAATTATCTTAAATCCCAGTCCTCTGGCTAGTGACCCCCGTCAGTAGAAACTGTCTCTCCCTATCTGCTCCATCAAACCGCCCCGTCCCCGTTGCCTCCCACCCCCATCATTTTGAGCAGATCCATGAATTCTTCATTTAACCGACATTGCTGTAAAGAGAACAATCCCGGTCTCGATAATCTCTCCACAAAACTTAATTTCCTCATCCCTGGACAAGATGCAAGGCGGAGGACTGAGACGAGATTTTGGAAAATATTGTCAGTTGGCAGGTAGGAAAATGGAGAAGGAACCAAAGAAGAAAACCCAGTCTCCAGCTTTGTGAATCTTTAGAAACTCTTTGGAAACCGGAATCAGAGGAGAATGAAGGGTGAACTGTTCGACTGACCAGAGACAGTCAAGGCACCTTTCCCTTCTTTAAGATGCTGGAACACTGACTCTGATGTTATCAGTGAAATTAACTGATCTGAGACATTGAAAGGATTCTCGTTACTGCACATCAGGAATTCAAACCTAATATCGGCTTCAGGACAATCAGAATACTTGGTAACAGACAAGGCAGCGAAAGACTCGAAGGGAGACGGCACCGGTTGTAGGAGAGCTGGTTCCCGGTGACATGGATGTGTCCGCAGTGGGTGGGATCAGACTGTTTTCATGTATCCACAATGAATGTCCCACTCTTTTATCTGGGATGAGTAAAACTGAGAAAGAATAATTGTCACTCCAGTCGCGGCAATCTGAAGCTTTCACTCGCTGAGCCATTGGTTTAGGATATCTTATAGAGGATATGTTATCTCGTCACGTCTCTGTGGCGCAATTGGTCAGCGCGTTTGGCTGTTAACTGAAAGGTTGGTAGTTCGAGACCACCCAGGGACGAAGCTGTCACTATTTTCTCCCCGTCATTACTCATTAACGCTCTGATTTGTTTCGGGCCTCTGAAACCACAAGAAAATCCTCCCACCCCCACCCCCAAGTTGCAAACTCGGCTCCCACATCAAGCTTTGTTTATGGACATTCATTTCTGATATAACAAAGAAAATGAACGATCATGTACCCCCATCTAAATTAATACAGATCTATGAGGCTATTGGATTGAAACAAACCCATCAATTAGTCGCTCCACGGTAACTGAGACAGGAAAAAATAACAATATTCCAGCCCCGCACTCTCCAATCACCCGCTGCCAGCGGAAACATCTTCTTATTTTGCTGAATGTTATCTTCAGAAATGGTGAAGGGCGAATCTAATGTGGCTGCAAGATCCAGCATTCAGTTCACATTCAACAACAAACAGGAATGGGAGCGATGTAACTTTTCCACACAGTTGGGTGATAATGTTTCCCCGAGCATCGAATGGAGTAACTTACACATGTGAAACGAGCGGGGTAACCACAACGCTACAGGAACACTTCCCTGCCTGGATCCCAATGGAGCTGTCTCGAATGTTAAACGGTGACGTCATGCAGCAGCACTTTGGGTCTTTGTTTTGAAGAAATGGAATTCGGCTGTTCTCATTAGGAATGCTGGAGACAGACTGATCAATAATGTCCTCTTCAAATGGCACAGTTCAGTAGGAGGACCTTCCGCACATTTTATTTATACCAGCTTTTTACAAAGATCTTGCCAATTAATCCCAAATTCCTTCTCTCTTTCCATGGATCAGAATTTTCTCCCTTTCAACCATTGCCAAATTCCCCTTTGTAGAAGGAGTTTCTGCAGAATCCATGCAATTTGCCTTAATGAATAGTTCCCTCACCCAATGAAATTAAGATTTGGACTAGGGTTCCTTCTCCAGTTTTCGATACAAACATAAGTTATTCATGCAATTCCTTTCATGGTGAACTTACAAAAGATGTTTATTCTGATCAGACATGTCCTCAGTATTTCCTCAGCCATGATGACCATGAAACTATCATTGATTGCCATACAAACCCATGTGGTTCACCAGTCATTTAGGGAAGTCAATCGGTCGGCCTTATCTGGTCTGACCTGAACGTGACTCCAGACCCACAGTGATGTGGTTGATTCTCAACTGCCCTCTGAAACGCTTTAACAAGTTACACAGTTGAAGGGCAAGTCGGGATGGACAACAAATGCTGGCCAGCGATGCTCATGAAAGAATGAAGATTCATGATGAAGAGTGATACAAAGTGATTTTCTACCATCTCTCCCACTCCCTCATGTTCAATCATAGTATCAGTTGCATCTGTCTTTAGGATGACGCTAGTTTTTGGATCACACTGGTAGTATCTTTCAGTCAGTAAGTAACTGTGAATTTGCATTTGTAAACTCATTAATTTCTGTTGTTAACTAAAGAAACTGTTATTTTTTGTGCCTAGTCAGTTTCATCCCTCCTGATTTTGGGGGGGCTTTTTGAGGCTTGGCGAAGGGAAGATTTAATGTGGTGATGAGATACTATATTCAGTTAATATTCAACAACAAATATGAATTATGGAACTTTCCCTCACACTCAGATGTGTGAATCTCGATAATGTTTCTACCCATTTCCAGACAGGGGACCTTTTGCGTTACTTAGTAACCACTGCACTACAGAAACAATGGGCAGAACCACATGGACTGACTTAGAATATCAAACCGGCGTGCCGTCTTACTGCACTTCCGAACCATGTTTTGTGGAAGTACAATTCCGCTGAAAAACATAGCCATGTGGCAGAGAAATTGACCTGACATTAGAATCATAGAATGACACAACACATCAGCAGGTTATTCAACACTTCACACATGTGTGAACTATCTTATTGCAATTCGTCTGACTTATTGTCTCTTTCTCATAACCATGCCTTTTGGAGAAAATCAGTCAAAGCCTGGGGAAGTGCCAATGTCAAATGGCTGTGAGATAATGTATTGAGCTATTATTTAGCAACAAACGGGAATTGCGCAACTTCTCACAATTAAATGGCTCAATTTTGATAATGTTTCCGTCTGTTTTCGAACCGGTGACCTTGCATATGTGAAGTGAATGTGAAACCACTACTTGTTTCTCTAATCATTTATGGGATATGGGCATCGCTGGCGAGGCCACTACACTACAGAAACAATTTGTGAGAAAAAACCAAAGGGACTTGTATGGAATGTCAAACTGTGTAGACATGCTGCACTGCAAGATCCTGTTTTACAGGAATAGAATTGGAGTGGGACATTTTGGAATGCTGCAGAGAAATTGATCTAATTGTAAATTGACACAGCTCATTAGGAGGCCATTCGACCCATCGGGTGTGTTCTTTCTTCCACTTAGTTCCAATATCATTCTCTTCATTCATAACCCTGCAGTTTTATTTTCCATTTCAAATAATTGCCCAATCCCCTTTTGAAAACTGATTGAAGAAAACCAATGTTGAAAGAGGTGCAGGAGCTTCTGCAGTGTCCATGCACAGTGTGTGAAAACTAACAAAGTTTCCCTGACCCAATTACACGGAGAGTTGTGCTGGGGATTCATATATGGTCTTCGAAATAAAAAGAAATAGTTAGAATAAAGAGTACTCTTCATTCCATATCTACAAACTAATTCCTCTTGTTGCACAACCCGTTACAGAAAAGAGGGAAAGGTTTACTACAGCTACACGAAGCCCAGGTTGGATCACACCTGGAGGACCGTGTGTAGTTCTGGGAACGGCAGCTTTTCAAGGATCAATATTGTTTTGCAGCATTATCCAACCCATCGCCCACTTTTCCACAGAACTTGGTTTCATCACCTAAACCACAGGCTGCAGCGAGAGTTGAACTCGCGACCCCTAGTTTATGAAACCAGGGGTCTAACCACTGAGCTATGGAGCCAACTGCCAAATCGAACGCACGGAAAGTCGACCACATTCAGTGGACGAGGACCAGGATAACATTTCAGGTAGATGACATTTGATAGACCTGGAAATGTCTGAGAGGGAGAACAGGAAGTTAAAAGATGGGACATGAAAGTGGCAGAATTTGATGTGTGTCAGTTACTTTCAGTGATGAATTTCTGCCGCGTGTCGCCTTGTCAGTTTCACAGGAGCCGCAGGGATGAGGTTGGTGACATCTGGTTGAAATGAGGAATAATGAGAACTGGAGTCAGCAGGATTCAAACCGACAGGGGGAGACACCAGTGGATTTCAAATCCATCACCTTAAACATTGAGTTATGACCAACAGCTGCTCCGAGCTCAAAGGTGTTCTTATCAAATCAGAGATGGCGAAAAAGTAAGTCACTCGGCCCATCGCGCCTGTGCTGGATCTTTGGAAGAACAACTCACCCGATTCCACACACTCGAATTTCCCCCGCAGCCATTTATATTTGTATTGCCTCTCCCCGTTCTTCCTGTCAAAATAAAGGAGCATTAAACCAGAATCTCCTCTTGCTCACCTAAAGGAACTTCCTAAAGTGCCTGAAAGGGGGAATGTGACTGAAACTGTGGCAGCGCTGGGATTCGGACTAACTCCTCTTTTCACAAAAAAACAAGTATCAGTTGGAACTCGCTGGGTGACAGCAGAGGTGGCAATTTTTGTTATTTATTTTATTTTGTTTGCTACTGAAGGACCCAGTGACAGCCCGGAACTGCGTGACAATGAATGATGTTCCAGTTAACAGCAATCGCTGTTGTCATTGGCTGAGGAAGTCGTTTGTGTTCGATATAAACATGTAATTTTGTGGGGGAAACGTGTCTCTGGTGAGCGAGGACTGGAATGAGAATAAAAGGCACAGGTAGCACAGATCAGCCGGTTGTGAGGTTTGCAAACAGTTTCTCTGGTGCAGAGGTGATTAGGAATTGGCGCTTTCGCTGCTGCAGTTCTATATATACTTTTTGACATAAACATAATTGATTTATGCAATTGATTTCATAGCGAATTTAAAACAACACATTTTTTCTTATCAAGATACCCTCGTTATTTCTGTGCTGATATCTACAATCTGATTCAATGTGCTCTACAAACGGGACAGCTGGATTCAGGTTCCAGTCTCTGGCGGAGTGGGTCTGGATCCCGCGGCTGCCAAAGTTTCAGATGCTTCCCCCTTTCGGGCACTTTAGGAATTCTGTTTGGGTGGACAAGAGGCAACTCCAGTTTAATGCCGGGCGGGAGAGCGTGAGGGTGGGTGGGTGGCGGGGGAGGGGGTGGTGGTGTGTGCGGGGAGAGCGTGCGGATTGCGGTCCTTGATTTTGTTTGGAAGAACGGGGGGAGGCAATACAAATACAAATTGCTGTGGAGGAAAGGCGGGTCTGTGGAATTGGTTGAGTTGCTCTTCCAGAGAGCCAGTACAGACACAATTGGCCGAGTGACTTATTTTGTCACCATCTCTGATTTGATATGAGCGCGCTTGGACTATGGATGTGCTGTTAGTCGTGGACAAGTGTTCGAAGCGATGGTTTCAAGATCTATAGGGCCTTCCCAATGTAGGTTGCAATCCTGCTGACTATGGTTCTTATTATTCCCGATTTTTACCAGGTACCAACAGGATTAATTATCGGGTAAATAGAATAAAACAAAAACACCCGCGCTTTCTTATTTAAATTAATCTGTATGGATTCACGAAATCTGCAGTCACAAATGGAACAAACTGAGCCAGTTGGTGACATCCTTTCTTTCTGGGTGTTTGTCTCTCCTCAGGCCTCTGTCACTCTCGGTGTATATGTCTGTGTGTGTTCCTCTGTCTGTGTCAATGTGGTTCCGTTCCCCATTTTTGATAATCCATACTTCATTCACCTTAGTTGTGTGGCTTCATATTAAAATCGTAGAGAGAAAATAAAAATAAATTTAAAAGTTTGAAGAGGAATTTTTTTCTGTATTTTTTTGAGTGAAAACTGTTCAGCTACTAAGTGTCTATGTTACAAAGTGGAAGGTGTTTGAAATTTTCACCGAGCAACATTTAAACAGACATTCACCGGGTCCTTATGGTCGAGTGTTTAAGGAAATGGACGCTGGAGAGAGATAATTTGTAAATACAAATAGTCCAAACTCATATCCCTCGGACATTAGGAACTGTATTTCTTCTCGAAGTTGTTCCACGTGTGACATTTGCAGCTCTGATGTGAAACTTCAACTCTCACTCCACTGATTCGGGCGGAGCTGTTGTGTGTTTCGGTTTTCAATCAATAAGTAAATCAGGCCTGTTTTAAGAGTTTGTGCCAGATCAATAAATCTTCATTCTCTGACCAGGAAACGATCCTGGACCGCGGCAGCACAAGGGCCGAATCCTCACCTCTAAATCACGGGGACAGCTGTCTATAACTCTTGCAACGTGCTTTATCTGAGCCACATTTGCCATTTCTTCAGACAATTTCACCAGAGACAATTTTTTCCTACGGAATTTTGTGTTTAACTAGAACTCAAACGACATCTTCAGCTAATGACACCCATTCTTTTTAAGGGGTGAGGATTGGCACCAATAAACTGTCGTTCAACTGGTCTTATTCCAAATCCCGTGCCAGAAATAACAAGAAAACCCCCTGAAATTGCTCTGTGTCTTGACTTCAAAAGCGTCGGATAGAAGGTAAGAAAGTACTTTCCCTCATAGTGTGCAATAAAATGTCGGAATGATAGTGAAAGAAGCAACCGTGATGCTGGAAAAGGTAAAATTATAGACAGTTACAGCAAAGAAAGAGGCCATTCGGCCTGGCGCGCTGCTTTCAAAGGGCAGTTGTGATTGATTAGCCAGGAGTGATATTTGTGTCAGTGTAAACAGTCGGCAGTAAAATCTTTCACATTACCATGGCAGACATTCATCACAGAAAGCAACTGACACACATCAAGTTCTGCCGCTTTCATGTCGCATCCTTTAACTCCCTGTTCTCCCTCTCAGACATCTCCAGGCCGATCAAATATCATCCACGTGGAACGTTATCCTGTTCCCCTTTCCATTTATTATGGGGACTTAATGTACCAGGTACTAGTGTTCCCATCTATCTGCTGCCATTAACCTTCTAAATGGTAGTGGTCGTGGATTTGGAAGGTGCAGTCGAAGGAGCCTTGATGAGTTCCTGCAGTGCATCTTGTAGATGGTACACACTGCTGCTACTGTGCGTCGGTGGTGGAGGGAGTGAATGGTGAAGGTGAGAGGTGAGGTGTCAACAAGTGGGCTACTTTGTGCTGGATGGTGTCGAGCTGGAGCCAACAGTGTGTTGCTGGAGCCGCGCTCACCCAAGCAAGTGGAGACTCCTGAATTGAGCCTTGTAGGTGCTGGGCGAGTTTGGGGATTCAATAGGTGAATTACTCTCCGCAGCATTCTCCGTGCCCGTCTTACCAAAGAAATGGTTGGTAGGACATGAATTTCTAAACAAGAGCACACAACAGAATATACCACCAATGAATATTTGCGGTATTAGGCGATCTGTAGTCACAGTTTGAAAAAGAGAGAATAAAAACAAACGGAAACATTCTGGTGGAGATAAATCTTTTATATTTGTGGAATGATGCAGCGTGATTTCCTTTCACACACACACACAAAACAGGCGATGTCTCATCTGTAATACTGTTGGCTGTAATGAAAATGAATGTCAGTAGCTGCGTGGAACAAAGGGTCAATGGGAAACTTCTAGTTTTAGGCCAAAGTCAGAGGCCCATTTCGAGCTCGACGTCCACCTTATAGAGACATAGGCTAGTGCAATAACAACAGAGACAGAGCCTGGCGTGGTAATTAATGAGACAGGGCCTAGAGAAATTTAAGCAGAGACATTACTAGTGCAGTAATAATAGAAACAACATCTAATGTTACTGAAGCAAAGACGGGAATTAACCTAGACAAGGTTCAGTTTGATAGACACATGGCAGGTTCTACTGGAGACAGAGTCTTGTGAAATGCAAATAAAAACATGTTCTAGTTTTCTATAACCAGAGACAAGCTCTAGTGCAGTGCCAACTGGTGCATGGCTTATTGTAAGTTTAGCCAAGACCTGCTTCAGTGCAGTCATGACTGAGATAGTGCCAAGTGTATTGTGGCCCTAGTCCAGTGCATAAACAACTGTGGCTGATCCAATTACAGAAACAACTGAGAGATGACCTTCTCTAATATGATCAGAGACATGTCCTAGTGTAATAGAAACAGAAACGGCGTCTAATTTAATATGAACAGAGACACTGCCAAATGCAGTAGTAATTGAGACAGCGCCTGCTTCATGTGATGTGAACAATCACGGTTTCACTGCCACCCACTGGTCAAACTTTGCTACTGCAGGTGTTGTGAAAATGTCGATTCAATTTACTGTTTCTGAGATCAATGGTTAAAATCAGAAATAATGGAAAACGTAGTCGGCAGGATTTGAACCTGCGCGGGGTAACCCCAATGGATTTCAAATCCATCGCCTTAACCACTCGGCCACGACTACAGACCTGGACAGTGAAATATATATATTTCATATATGAAATCATAGGATAGTTACAGCAGAGAAAGAGGGTCTTCTTCCCGCCCTGTCACTGCCATAACCCAACCTTTTCCCCATAACCCTGCAAATTATACTGTCCCTCCTCGTTCTCCCTCCCAAACTGGGAATGAAAGAGTGAGAATGAGAGAGGAAGAGAAGTGATGGGTTTTGTAGATCCCAGGGAAAAGAGACTCCAGGAACAGTTCATTGTGACAGTTCACATAGCAACAAGAAAACAACATTCCCTGAGGAGGGCCAGGAGTGGGAGCGTGTTTAGTACAAACACAGAAGACTTGTTCAGCCAATAACAGCATCGAGTGTGTTAGACATTAACATGAAGTTAACAGTGAGGTGAAATAGTGGAATAGCTTCTTTACCCAGAGAGTGGTGGGAATGTGGAACCCGATGCCACAGGGAGTGGTCGAAGTGAATTGTACAGATAGATTTAAGTGGAAACTACGCAAGAATTTAAGGGAGAAGGGAATAGACAGTTATAATTGTAGATTTAAATGAAGGAAAACTGGAGGACGCTGAAGTGGATCATAAACCCCGGAGCGGACTAGTTGGACCAAATTCCCATTTCTGTTTCCTCCATCCTGTGAGAATAATACCAGATTCTGCCACCTCTCCACATGATTGAAATAGCTTATCCCTGACACAGTTCATGTGAATACTGCCCGTAATCTCTCCAAAGACTTGACATCTTTCCCAAAGTGTGAACATAATATTTCAGCTGAGGTTCAGTAAATGGTTTACAAAGATTCAGCACCATCAGTTTGCTTTTGAACTCCAAGCCTCCATTAATGAAGCCAAGGACCACATGAGCTATTTTAAAGAAAGCAGAGAGATCAACTTGTCCTGCTACCTTCGAAGATTTGTGTACATACAGTCCCACGTCACTCTATCCCTCTACTCAGTTTTCCACCAAACAACCATTCACAGCCCGTGTGTGTTTTTTCCTTCACCTCCTCGTTCCGAACGCTGTTCACAAGCCTTGCAGAATGGCTCGTCCACTCCAATTTTGACATTTCCTCACTTCAGACCCGCTTCACGAGGGATAACTTTGTCCTACAAAATGGTGCGCTTACTTGGAACAGGAAGGGCTTGTTCAATGGCAATTGTTCAGCCAATGAGGACAACCGTTTCTGGGAGCTGGAACATGAAATCGACAGTGAGGTGAAATAGTCCCACAAGCTGCTCCTGTGTAAATTTCAATTTTCAAAACCCACCAACCTCATCACTGTGGCTCCTGTGAAACTGACAAGGGAACACGCGGCAGAAATTCATCAGTGAAAGTAACAGAGACACATCAAATTCCAAACACTGTCATGTCACATCTGTTTCTGCTTCTGTCACTGCCTCTCCTCCTGCTCCCTCTGCCCGTCCAGCTCCCAGGCCAATTAGCTGCTTGATGCAGACACAGTCAGTTCATGAACCCAAGCTTTCCCTGGAAATCAGGGACAGGAAATGGAAGTTCCAAAGCTTCCACAAGGGAGGGGTGCACAGATGACAGAGTAAAGATAAAACAGGATCTCTCTTCCTGGCTCTCCCACATACTGATTACATGAAAAGGACACAAGGGCAATCCACTGTCTGTTTAAATGTTGCTCAGTGAAAATTTCAATCATCCTCCGCTGTGTAACATTCGGGCACTGAGTCAACAAGCAGTCTGCACTCAAAAATAAACACAAGAAGTGGCAATCATAACTTGCAACATTTAAATCTGTTGTTATTCCCTGTACCATTTACCACGAAGATACATTACAAAAGTGAAAAAATTTGCGATGGTAAAAATGTGTTCACCCCTCGGTGAACTGAAGCACACTGACACACTCAGAGGAAGACACACAGATATATGCACCGAGAATGACAGAGGCCTAAAGAGAGACAAACACCCATGGCACCAACAGTTTTTTTCCATTTCTGGCGATTTGGTGAATACTTTCAGATGAACGGAGATGAAAGAGCGCGCAAGTGAAGCGGGAAAAAACACGGGAGTATTTGGAAGCTTCTGATTTCATTTCACCAGCAATTAGCTGTCGAGACAGAGAAAAGGACAAACATGGAAACAGCGCAGTCGGCAGGATTCGAACCTGCGTGGGGAAACCACAATGGATTTCAAATCCATCGCCTTAACCACTCGGCCACGACTACTACAGAAGCATGAACGTTGTTGAGCTAAAATTGCTGAATGGTTCCAGTGGGAAAAGCTGGCACTTGGCCCCACCCACTTCCGGTCACCCTGCAATTTTTATCGCCTCTCCTCGTTCTTCCTACCAAAATAAAGCACCGCAGGCGTCAGCTGCCCCGAGCGCATCCCAATGGATTTTCGAAGAAGACAAACTAATTGAAATTTCGATCGCAGTGGGATTTGAACCCGCGGTCCATAAGACACTAAAACCCGCGTTTCATGAAACACTACAAACAAATTTAGAGGCCTTGGGCCGCTCGGACACGCACCTACACAGCAAACAGAACCACCGTAACCATTGCCTTGAGTGGTATCAGTGCTGAATTAGACCATAAGAAATAGGAGTAGGAATGGAACCATTTTGCCCCTGGAGCCCCTCATAATATCACAGAATGACAGCTAATGTTACACCACAGATAGAGCCCATTCAGCCCGGGTCATTGGAATATAGGATTTAGCATCAGGAGGAGGCCATTCGGCCCTTTGCGTCTGCTCCACCATTCAATAAGCTCATTGCTGATCAGGTTGTGGTCTCAACTCCACCTTTTTGTTTGCCCCAAACCCCCATAACCCCTTCTCAATCAAAAACCTGTCTAATTCTGCCTTGAATAAATTCAGTGACCCAGACTCCACTGCTTTCTGGGGAAAATAATTCCACAGGCTAACGGCCCTCGGCGTGAGAAAAAATCTCCTCATCTCCATCTGAAAAGGGAGATCTCTCACTCTTCTGGAAACTAACTCACCTGGTCCCACTCCCCCTCCTTTTCCCCGGAGACCTGCATTTTCTGTCCAATTCTCTTTTGAAATCCTCGATTGTATCTGCCTCCCCCGCACTCTCATGTCGTGCATTCCAGATCCAAACCACTCGCTGAGTAACAGAGAAAACCCTTTAAAGCTGTACACTTTATGTGATGTTGCCTGTCCTCATTCTTCCGACCAACGTGAATCACTTCACTCTCCCTTACAGTGAATTTCAGGTACGTTTTAAGAGTTTACACGAGGAATTCCTGTGCATTGAGACAGTTCACACAGAGGTAAGAAATAAGTTTTTCCCTGACTGGGAATTGAACCTGGGCTGCGAGCTATGAAAGCACCAAACCCTCTACACGAAACTCTTCGACTTCCAGTGAAGCCAATGGCAGTTTTTGTTCGGACATCAGCGGTTGTGACATTAACAAAGTGGGATGGAGAGAGACTCAGTTTGAGCGGTGACACTGCCGGAGGAATGGGGAGCTGGGGATCACCCATGAAAACAGCAAAGCTTTAAAAACGAGCCGGCGCCCGTGGGGCTCGAACCCACGACCCTGAGATTAAGAGTCTCATGCTCTACCGACTGAGCTAGCCGGGCACACACGGTGCTTGCTTCCTACGCAAAAATTCAGGGAGATCAATATTGTTTTCCACCTGGAGCCTCAGCTTGTTCTGAATTTCAAAGTGTCGAAGGTAATCGAGCGACAAAAGCCCCAAGGTTACAATACATTCCTCTCAATCATCAATAACATCATTCACATCTTCCACTTCTTAGCTGCACCTCCTTCCAAACATTGCAAACTCCACTTGCATCGTTCATCCTGATATTTTTCTCTTTGACATTTTAATATGAAGCTGCACTACTAATGTGAGTTAAGTTTGTGATGATGAATGTGTGTTCGCCCCTCGGGGAACTGAACCACATTAACACACACAGAGCAACGCACACAGACACTTACACCGAGAGTGACGGAAGCCAAAGGAGAGACAAACACACAGAAAGCAAGGTTGTCACCAACTTGGACAATTATTGTTCCATTTCAGGGGCAAAATGTATTGAATGTTTGTAGATGAACAGAAGTAAGAAACACCGTGGGTTTGGGTGGTTTTTTTTCCATTTAACAGCCAATTTATTCTGCAGACAGTTTATGTCAATCAGGAATGAGAAGAAGGGGAGTTGGCAGGATTGGAACCATGTAGAAAAACGCCTTAAGCACTCGGCCAGAACAACTGTGTAAAGGCTGCATGTTGTTTGTTTAAAATAATAGAATGAATACAGGGAGTCCCAGTGAAAGAAGGTCTTCCAGTCCGTGCCATTGCCTCATCTTTTCCCAGTCACCCTGGGATTTACACTGTCTCTCCTCATTCTTCCAACTGAAATACAACACGGCACAGCTCAGCTGCTCCTTTAGCGCACGGAGAATTTTTGGGAAGCGCCTCAAATAACCAACCACCAGAAAGTTTGGCAGCGGTGAGAGTGAAGCTCAAGTCAGCAGCGAGATCGAAACCTGAGCCCGCTCGGCCTCACTACCACATTCAGATTAGACACAAACATTGTCTTCACCAACATTGACACTGAATTAGAACATTAAAAAATTATCATCAGGAATTGGCCATTCGAGCATCTTCAGCTACTGAATAAGATCATGTGAAAACTTCAATCATCATCCACTTTGTAACATCCGTACGTCCAGTTACTGAACAGTCTCCACTCAAAGAAATATCCAGTTGCATCTTTTAAAACTGCTTTTTTTTCTCTCTGTACCATCTTAATATGAAGCTACAGGACTAACATGAATAAAAACGAGAGACTGAACCACATTGACACACACACAGAAATTCACAAATGTGCACGTTGTTAAGATTTGAAATTGTGAATATTTTTGCCATGTCCTTCAATAAGCAGAAAGTGGAGCTGTGATCAGCTTATAGCTCAGAAGATGTACAGCAAGTATGTATATAACAGGCTGATGCTCACAGTGCTTGTTGGGGCTCGGTGAGCTGCATCTGACGATTGAAACCATTTAAATGTCATTCAACGAATCCGGTTCCAAATTCTGTGCTAGAAATGACAAGGAAACTCGCTGAATTTGCTTATTGTCTTAATTTGAAAGCATCACATGGAAGACAAGAAAGTTCATCTTAACCGTGGTGTTAGGAAACATAACATGACAGAAAGTTACAACAAGGAAAGAGGCCATTCGGCCCTGTGTACTGCTTCCAAACAACAGTGTAATTGGTTGATCTGAATAATCAAAGATGTCAGTCATTTCGGAAGACTGGGCAAAAAGGAAAACGAAGCGGGGTCGCGCTGTTAATAAGGAGCGAGATCAGTACATCGGTGAGAGAGGGTCTTAGATTGAAGGGTCAAGATGTAGAATCAGTTTGGGTGGAGCTAAGAAACAGCAAACATTGGTGGAAGTTGTTTATAGGCCACCAAACTGTAGTGATAATGTTGGGCAAGGCATAAATCAGGAAATTAGACCTGCATATGACATGGGTAATAGAGGAATAATATACTGCCTCGCACCACCAGCTCTATAGTCAGTGCTTTGTAACCTATCACAGCCCTTCTCTTTTATTTTCACCCCCTCATTCCGAATCAGGATTTATTCCCGAGTTTTGCCCTTGTGACTTTTCCAGCTCTGATGTGAAAATTCCACTCTCACTCCAACAATTCTGGCAGAGGTAAACGGTGTTATTTTCAACCAGCAAATCAATCACATTGATTTGATCAGCTCGCCCAGGAGGAATAAGCTTCAACTCCCTAACCAGGAATCGAACGCAAGTTGTGCTGGTAAATTTGCGGCATTTTAACCACTAACACAGCATTTGGACACATATAGGTTGCTTATGGCATTTTTCCATTCCAGATATCTTACACCAGAAGCAAGTTTCTTTGGCCAAATGGCCTCTATCGTGTGAACACAAGTGACGTCTTCAGCCAATGAGAATGACCGTTGCTTTTAGCCGGAACGTGAAATCGATACTTTCCTCCTTTACAACAGTTCTTAAAGCCTCACCCTTTGACCCAACTTTTAGTCACCTGACCGAATATGAGGCTCGGTGTCACACTTGGTTATATAATGCTCCTGGGAAACGCCTTGTGACGTTTCATTAGGTAAAAAGAGCTTTAAAAATATAAGTTGTTGTTGTAGCCCATGGATAGAAAGAGATAAACTCCTCTTCCCTCTTTCATCCTGATATCTTTCGCTGTAATATTGAAATGTGAAGTTACACAACTAATGTGAATACAGTTTGTGTTCGGGGAACTGAACCACATTGACCCACACAGAGAAAAACACCGAGAGTGACAGAGGCCGAAGGAGGGACAAATGCCAGAATGAAGTCATGTCACCAAATTGGCTCAGTTTGTTTTTTCCATTTCCCACTGGAGATTTGCAGAAGGCTGACAAATGAATGGAAATGAGAGATCACGGATATGTTTGGAGCGCTTTTCCTCGATTCAAACGATAATTAATTCTGTCTGTGCCCGGTTAAAACCAGAAGTAATGAGAAACGTAGTCGGCAGGATTCGAACCTGCGCGGGGTAACCCCAATGGATTTCTAATCCATCGCCTTAACCACTCGGCCACGACTACAGCTGTTACACCTGCATCACTATTATTTGTATGAAATTATAAAAGTTACAGCAGAGAAAACGGTCTTTCTGCCGGTCCTGTCATTGCCATTACCTAACTTTTTCCCCAGAACCCTGCAATTTATACTGTATCTCCTCGTTCTCCCATCCAAACTGTGAATGAAAGAGTGAGAATGATCCAACCCGGCCAATTACCGCCCCATCAGTCTCCTCTCCGTCATCAGTAAAGTAATGGAAGGGGTCATCAACAGTGCTACAGGCGGCACTGACTGAGCAACAACTTGCTCACTGATGCCCAGTTTGGGTTCCACAAGGGCCACTCAGCTCCTGAACTTATTACAGCCTTGGTTCAGACATAGGCAAAAGAGCTGAACTCCCGAAATGCGGTGTAAGTGACTGTCCTTGACATCAAGGCAGCATTTGATCGAGTGTGACATCAAGGAGACCTAGCAAAACTGGAGTCAATGGGAATCAGAGGGATACTCCCGGCTTGTTGGAGTCAGACCGAGCACAAAGCGAGATGATGGTGGTTGTTGGAGGTTAGCCATCTTAGCTCCAGTACATCACTGCAGGACTTCCTCAGGGTAGTATCCTCGACCCAACCATCTTCAACTGTTTGACCAGTGACCTTCCTTCCATCATAAGATCAGAAGTGGGGATATTCACTGATGATTTGCACAATGTTCAGCACCATACCCGTACGTGGGGCAGATGTTTCCATTAGTAGGAGAGACTAGGACCCGAGGGCACAGCCTCAGAGTAAAGGGAAGACCTTTTATAGTAGAGATGAGGAGAAACTTCTTTAGCCAAAGAGTGGTTAAACGATGGAAATCATTGCCACAGAAGGCTGTGGAGGCCAGGTCATTGAGTGTATTTAAGACAGAGATAGATAGGTTCTTGATTGGTAAGGGGATCAAAGGTTACGGGGAAAAGGCGGGAGAATGGGGTTGAGAAACCTATCAGCCATGATTGAATGGGGAAACAGACTCGATGGGCCCAATGGCCTAATTTCTGCTCCTATGTCTTATGGCCTTATGGTCTTATACCCGACTCTTCAGATACTGAAGCAGTTCATGTCCAAATGCAACAAGGCTTGGATAATATCCAGGCTTGGGCTGACAATTAGCAAGAAACATTCACAGCACACAAGTGTCAGGTAATGGCCATCTCCAACAAGAGAGGATCAACCATTGCCCCTTGATGTTCAATGGCGTTACCATCACAAATCCCTCACTATCAGTGCCCTGGGGGTTAACATTGACCAGGAACTGAACTGGACTAGCCGTGCAAACACTGTGGCTACAAGAGCAGGTCAGAGGCTAGGAGTCGTGCAATGAGTAACTCACCTCCTGACTCCCCGAAGCCTGTCCACCATCTACAAGACACAAGTTTGGAGTCTGATGTAATACTCCCGACTTGCCTGGAGGAGTGCAGCTCCCACAACACTGAAGAAAATGGACACCATCCAGGGCAAAGCAGTCTGCTGGACTAGCACCACATCCACATTCACTCTCTTCACCATCGACGCGCAGTGGCAGCAGTGTGTACCATCTACAAGATGCACTGCAGTAATTCACCAAGGCTCCTTAGTCAGCAGCATCCAAACCCACGACCATTGCCAGCTAGAAGGACAAAGGCAGAAGATAGATGGGAACACCAACACCTGGAAGTTCCCTTTCAAGTCACTCACCATCTTGACTTGGAAATTTATCGGCGTTCCTTCACTGTCACTGGTTCAAGATCCTGCGTGAAATGTATTTGGACCGTCTCAGCCCAGTTCCTAGTGGATGCTAGTTCACAACCCAGTTCCTAGTGGATGCTAGTTCACAACCCAGTTCCTAGTGGATGCTAGTTCACAACCCAGTTCCTAGTGGATGCTAGGTCACAACCCAGTTCCTAGTGGATGCTAGTTCACAGCCCAGTTCCTAGTGGATGCTAGTTCACAGCCCAGTTCCTAGTGGATGCTAGTTCACAACCCAGTTCCTAGTGGATGCTAGTTCACAACCCAGTTCCTAGTGGATGCTAGTTCACAACCCAGTTCCTAGTGGATGCTAGTTCACAACCCAGTTCCTAGTGGATGCTAGTTCACAGCCCAGTTCCTAGTGGATGCTAGTTCACAACTCAGTTCCTAGTGGATGCTAGTTCACAACCCAGTTCCTAGTGGATGCTAGTTCACAACCCAGTTCCTAGTGGATGCTAGTTCAGAGCCCAGTTCCTAGTGGATGCTAGTTCACAACCCAGTTCCTAGTGGATGCTAGTTCACAACCCAGTTCCTAGTGGATGCTAGTTCACAGCCCAGTTCCTCGTGAATGCTAGTTCACAACCCAGATCCTAGTGGATGCTAGTTCACAACCCAGTTCCTAGTGGATGCTAGTTCACAACCCAGTTCCTAGTGGATGCTAGTTCACAACCCAGTTCCTAGTGGATGCTAGTTCACTACACAAAGGTTGCCCCATAATCAGAACTAAAATGACAATCTTATCATGGAAGGACAAGAGAATGCTGCTCTGTTAAGTGGAACAAATAAACTTTTGTTCAGTTGGGCTACTGTTCCAAAATGAGGATAAGATGCATTGTAGGGTGGAGTAAGATAAGTTTTATTTTACATTTAATTTGTTCTGGCCTTCCTAACAGCACTGTGGGTGTACCTACACCACATGGACTGCAGCTGTTCAAGAAGGCAGACAATCTTCCCAAGGGCAAATAGGGATGGGCATTAAATGCTGGCCCAGACAGCGAAGCCCACATCCCATGAATGATTTTTAAAAAACATTCAGGTTAGCCTGCAAATTATATTGCCTTGTTCTCCTAACCAAATTAAAGCGCTGCAAACGTCAGTGTCTGGAGCAAGTCTGACGTATTTGCTCAGATGAGGAACCAGCTGAAGCTTCCAATATTGGTTTCCTTAACACCGAGTTTCCAAATGGGAATTGGACAATGGCTTGAAAGTGAAATAAAAACAGGGTTAAGGAGAAAGAGAAGGAAACTGTCATTAATTATAAAGCTCTTTGTACAAAACTGATATAGACAAGATGTGTGGAAGGTCCTCTTACTGAGCTGTGCCATTTGATGATGACATTGTTGATCAGTCTGTCTCCAGCATTCCTAATGTGAACAGCCGAATTCCATTTCTTCAAAACAAAGACCCAAAGTGGTGCTGCATGACGTCACCGTTTAACATTCCAGACAGCTCCATTGGGACCTTCACAGCGCAGGGTTTATAGAGGCGAGTGGGGGTCATATTCGCTTCACGTATGATGGAGCTGCGGTTTGAAACCTGGCAAGAACGTTATCCAGGCTTGTTTATTTTAGTATGAGCGAAATTTAGATAATTAACGTTTGTTGTAAATATGAACACAAGGGTTGGAATCCTGCTGACTAAAGTTTTCACCATTTTTGAATTTAACCAGTTTAATTATCAGTTAAATAGAAGGAAACCCATCCAAATACTCCTGTATTTTCTGATTCCCATTCATTTCTCAGCATTCAGGAAATTTGCTTTCGGAAATGGAACAAACATTGAGCCAAGTTGGTGACATCCTTGCTTTCTGGGAGTGTTTCTCCTTAGGCCTCTGTCACTCTCGGTGTATATCTCTGTGTCTGTGATTGTCAATGTGGTTCAGTTCCCTGAGGTGGTGAAAACGATTTTAACGTTGCAAACTTGACTCACATTAGTTGTGCGAATTCATGTTAAAATGTAGCAGCGACAATCATCAGCGTGAAAGATAAAACTGGAGAGTGACCCTTTCTATATATATCCAAAAACAACAACAACTTAAATTATAAAGCGCATTTAACCTAATGAAACCTTCACAAGGCGTTCCCCAGGAGCATTATATAACAAAGTGTGACACCGAGCCTCATATTCGGTCAGATGACTAAAATCTAGGTCAAAGTGGGAGGCTTTAAGAACTGTCTTAAAGGAGGAAAGTATCTATTTCATGTTCCAGCTAACAGCAATGGTTCTTCTCATTGGTGAAGATGTCACTTGTGTTCATCTGACACAGGCCATTTGGTCAGAGAAAGTTGTCTCTGGTGAAAGAGATCGGGAATGAAAAAAAAGTCAAAAGTAGCCTCCATAATCCACCTGTCCAGCTTTATTGGTAGTTACTCTGATGTCCAGTGAATGGGAATCGGCGCTTTCATTTGACCAACAGCGAGAAGGGTGGAGGGTTTTAGAAATTTAAAGTTGCACATGAGCAGCTTGTGGGACGATTTCACTTTACTGTCAATTTCATGTTCCAGCTCACAGCAACCGTTATTTTCCTTGGCTGAAGAAGTCCTTTGTGTTGAACCTAAACAGGCAGTTTTGTGGTGAAAGAGATCTGAACTGAAACACGATAGCTAAAAGCAGCGTAGATAAGCCGAATCGAAAAATGCTGGTGCACCTTCCCTGGTTATCTAGTGGTTAGGATTCAGCGCTCAAACCGCCGCGGCTCGGGTTCGATTCCCAGTCAGGGGTTGTCGATTTATTGAGTTTGTTCGAACGAGTGTTGATTATTCATTAATTGGGAAAGTTTAAAAGCTCCACCAGAATCAGATGAGTGAGAGTTTAAGTTTCGCCTCAGAGCTGGAAATCATCTCACTTGGTTCAAGTGGAGTGAGGGTATTAAACTGATCATAGGAATGTTGGTGTGAGGCAAAATATGGATGGGAAACGTGCAAATTTTGCTGCCTACAGTTTGCACTGGCACAAATATCATTCCTGATGTATCAACCAATCACTACTGCTCTTTGAAAGCAGCACGCCCGGCCGAATGGCCACTTTCTGTGCTGTGACTTTCTATAATTTTATTTTTGCCAATAGCACGAGTCATTCTGCCATTTTGTCACCCACTCGAGTGAGATGTACTTTCTTACCTTGTATTCGGCTCTTTTGAAACCAAAACACGGAGCAAATTCAGTGAGTTTTCTTGTCATTTCCAGCACGAGATTTGTCGAGAGACTAATTGAACGATACATTAATGGTGCCAATCCTTCACTAGAGCTCACTGCGTCCAAAGAGCACTGTTATCATCAGCCTGTTATGTACCTTCTTGCAGTACATCTGCTGAACAATATCAGCTTATCACAGCTCTGCTTTCTTCACATTGAAACCCACTGTGAAAATCAATTAAAAAGCTGAACAACTGGGAGGAGAGTGACTGTGGGTAATAGGGACTGTGCACATTCCTGTATCTGGGAGAACCAGGAAGATGAGATCCAGGTGTCTCTTTACTCACGATTTTTACCCATTCCCACGAACTGACTGTGTCTGCATCAAGCAGCTAATTTACCTGGGAGCTGGACAGATAGAGGGAGCTGGAGGCGAGGCAGGGACAGAAGCAGAAAGAGATGCAACATGAAAGTACTTTGAATTTGATGTGTGTCAGTTGTTTTCAGAGATGAATTTCTGCCTTGTAAGTTTCACAGGAGCCGCAGTGATTAGTTGGTGTTTTTTGAAGCAGGAAAATGTAAAAGTAAAAAGATAAAAACAAATTACTGCGAATGATGGAAACCTGAAACAAAAACAGAAAATGCTGGAAAAACGACAGCAGCTGGAGGGAGAAACAGGTTCAATGTTTCCAGTCTGTACGACAATGAGTCAGAATTTGAAAAAGCAACTAGCTTGGGGTTGGAACGCACGAACCTGAATCACATGTTCTACCGGCTGAGCTAGCCGGGAATGTGCACAACTACTGCATATCCCAACATACATGGATGGTTTTCTTGCTTTCCAACTAATACCTCAGCTTGGTCGGAATTTTAAAGTGTGAAACGTAATCGGCCCACGAATGCCCCAAGTTTGCAATTCATTCCTCTCAATCATCAATAACATCATTCACATCTTCCACTTCTTAGCTGCACCTCCTTCCAAATACTGTGACCGATTTTCCTCAGGATTTTCTTCTGCATTTAACACTTACCTGCTCTGTGTCCTCATTTTGAAATTAGATTCGCTTCAATATCCAACACAAATTGAATTGCAAACCTGATGGACAAACAATGGAAAACAAGTCACTCGGTAACACAAATCCCATGGTGCTCATTTTCAGATTCACAACAGTCAGCTTTTCAATAAAGTAAAGGAATTTTACAGGGAAGAGATTAGAAAGTTGGTGTGACTTTTATTTGTGACTCACTAACTCGGGTTTTCTGTAAAAGCTGTCGGAGGTTTAGTGACCGGGATATAATCTACCTGCGTTTTCCTGAGCCTGTGCTCGGTGTATTGGGAGGTTTGGCCCGGGTTGGAGTATCTTGTGTCCCAGGGATGGGCAGTAACCCGCTGATTGAAGCTGCAGTCGCTGCTTTCTGCTGGCAGCGGGTGATTGGAGAGTGCGGGGCCGGAATATTGCTGCTTTTCTGCTTTTCCCTGTCTCACTCACTGTCGAAATGAGGAAGAAGGAAGAATTGATGGAGTTGTTTGAATCCAATAACTTCATAGTTGTCCAGTGTGTTGGATATCGGTACTTGGTAGGCCTAATTGTTTTCCCATTACATTTGAAATGAATATTCGAAAAAAAGCCGCTTGCCTGGGAGCTCACTGGATAACAGTGGAGCCGGTAACATATCAGGAGACTTGACATTCAGTTCAACGACCCAATGGCAACCAGGAACTGTGTGACAATGAAGGCTGATGGGGAGAAAACAGTGACAGCTTCGTCCCTGGGTGGCCTTGAATCACCAACCTTTCAGTTAACAGCCGAACACGCTAACCGATTGCGCCACAGAGACCGAAAAAAACTTCAGCTGGGTGTCAGCGAGTTAATGCTTCAGATTGCGGCGAACGGAATGACAATTGTTCTCTATCAGTTTTACTCTTCCAAAATAAAGGTTTGGACATTCATTGTGGACACATGGAAACAGTCTGACCCCACCTACTGCAGACACATCCATGTCACCGGGAACCAGCTCTCCTACAACCGGTGCCGTCTCCCTTCGAGCCTTTTGCTGTCTTGTCTGTTACCAAGTATTCTGATTGTCCTGAAGCCGATGTTTGGTTTGAATTCCTGATGTGCAGTAACGAGAATCCTTTCAATGCCTCAGATCAGTTAACTTTATTGATAACATCAGAGTCAATGTTCCAGCGTCTTAAAGAAGGGAAAGGTGCCTTGACTGTCTCTGGTCAGTCAAACAGTTCACCCTTCATTCTCCTCGGATTCCGGTTCCCAAAGTCTTTCTGAAGATACACAAAGCTGGAGACTGGGTTTTCTGTTTTGGTTCCTTCTCCATTTTCCCACCTGCCAACTGACAATATTTTCCAAAATCTCGTTTCAGTCCTCTGCCTTTCATCATGTTCAGGGATGAGGAAATTCAGTTTGGTGGAGGGGTTACAGAGACCGGGATTGTTCCATTTAAAATAAAGAAGGTTAAACGGACATTTCACAGAGCTGTTCAAAATGATGGGAGTGAGGGCAGTGGGGACGGGCGGTTTCCACTGACGGGGGTCAGTAACCAGAGGACTGGGATTTAAGATAATTAAAGAAACACAGACTTGCATTTATATAGCGATTTTCCGGACCAGTGGATGTTTCAAACCACTTTCCAGCCAATTGAGTACTTTTTTGAAATAAGAACAGAAAATGTTGGAAAAACTCAGCAGGTTTCTCTCTCCACAGATGCTGTCAGACTTGCTGAGTTTTTCCTGTATTTTCTGTTTTCCTTTCCAGGTTTCCGCAGTTTTGCTTTTATCGAAGTGCAGTCATTGTTGTCATGCAGGGAACACGGCAGCCAATCACCGCTCAGGAAACAGTGAAAACCAGACACGTCACAATGAGCAGACCATGTGCGGTTGGTTGAGGGATAAACACTGACCAGGTCACGTGGCTGCAACGTGAACCCACAGATTTTGATAATGGCTCTGCCTAGTTTTGAACCAGAGAACGTTTCACGTGTTAGGCAATCATGATAATCACTGCACCACAGAAACAGGAAACAGCGCAAAGACCCAATGGGCTTTACTAAAATGTTAAGCGGTGACGTCATGCAGCAGCACTTTGGGTCTTTGTTTTGAAGAAATGGAATTTGGCTGTTCTCATTAGGAATGCCGGAGACAGACTGATCAACAATGTCACCATCAAATGGCACAGCGCAGTAAGAGGTCTTTCGGACAATCATGTCTCTGTCAGTTTTGTACAAAGAAATTTCTAGTTAATCTCAATTTCTTTGTGGCTTTCCATAACCCTGTTCTTTTTCTCCCTTTCTAGTCATTGTCCAATTCCCTTTGAAAACTCTGAGTTAAGAAAAACATTATTGAAAGAGGTGCAGGGCCTTCTGCCTTGTCCAGGCACAGTGTGTGAAAATTAACAAAGTTTCCCTGACCCAATGACATGAAGAGATGGATGCTGTAACATTTTATAGTTTTCAAATTTTTTGAAATAGTTGATGTCAAATCGAATTATCAAAAAATATTTACCCTGACCAATCATCTCCTCATTTTTGTGAATCGATATATACAATTTCATTACCTATTACCAACATTTCATTGAGTAAACAGCAGAGTCACACAGGAAAAAAGAAACATCATTTGAAACCTCGACATAATGAAACATTGAAAAAAGAAGTTAGCAGTGGAGATGATTTCTGCATGTTACAAAGTGCAGGATGGTCTGATTAACTGACGGAGCTGGTTCGAGTTTCCCAATGACCTTCCCCTGCTCCTTTGCTTCTGTTCTTTTCGTTGACAATACCAGTGAAGGAAATTATGAATGACCCCTTTTTACGTGATATCGCGGCTGAGCAGCCTAAGTCGCTGGTTTAAAGCTCTAGCCTCTACGGAAATGTAGTTTCGAATCCCATAGTCGCCAAACGTCCAAGTTATCTTCCTTTTAGGATCTGCAGCTGCCCCATTTGAACCAACAGAGACAAACTCATATTCAATCCAGTGCGGTGTGCGGTGTTTTACTTTGATAGGAGGAACGAGGAGAGACGATATCAATATGTGTTGCTGTAGGAAAAAGGCGGGGTGTGGAATTGCAGTCGGTGCGTTGCTCTCCCAGAGAGTCGACATGTTAACAATATGCTGAATGATCATCTCCTGTAGCCGTCTATGATTTTATACAAACTGCATTCACGCAAATCTGGGGATTGGATTCGTGACTAAGTTGTTAAGGCGACGGGTTTTGAATCTATTGGGGTCACCAGAGGTGGGCTGGAATCATGACAACTACTCTTCTTATCATTCCTGAATTTTAGAGTGTGCCTGCACAATTAAATGTCGATTAAGTTGCACAAAAAACATCCAAAACCCCCAGCGTTCTCTAATTTCCATTCGTCTGCAAGCGTTCACAAAAGTTACAGCTAGAAATGGAACAAAAACAGAGCCAGGTTGGTGTCATGCTTGCTTTCTGGATGTTTACCTTTCCTTAGAGACAAGCCCTTGCCCTCTGTCAATCTCGGTGTATATTCCTGTGTGTGTGTCAATGCGGTTCAGTTCCCCATTTCACCATCCAAACATTATTCACGTTAGTTGTGTGGCTTCATATTAAGATGGTACAGAGAATAAAAAGAGCAGCTTTAAAATATACAAGAGGAGTTTTTTTTCTTTTGAATGGAGACTTTTCAGCTGCTAAGGGTCGGTTTGGTACAAAGTGGAGGATGATCGAAATTGTCACTAAGCAACATTTAAACAGACAGACACCGAGCCCTTGTGGTTGAGTGGCTAAGGCAATGGACACATCGAGAGAATGAATTTTAAATACAAGTAGCCCAAACTGAAATCACTCGGACTTTAGCAACTTTTTCTACTGCTGTCGGGTGTCGGAAGGAACAGGAAAATCAAAGTTGATTCACAAATGTTCCAGGAACGGATAGGTTATAATCACCAGGAAAGGCTGAACAGCCTGAAGCTCTTTTCTCTAGAAAAGAGAAGGCTGACAGATGACCTGATAGAAATGGGATGCTTTGTCCCTGTTTCATCAGAGATTCGAGTTGAAATTTATTCACTCAGCTGCAGATTTACATCTGCTGAATCTGCATCAAACAAACCATGAAATGTTTAGGGAGATTGAAAGAAAGATTCTACATTGAGATGGATTTCTTAATATCGAATTTTCTCATCTACTGAATCAGCATTTTTATCAAACTCTCTCTGCTTTTAGATTACAACAGTGACTACATTTCAAAAAGATTTAATTGGCTCTAAAGGGCCTCCCGTTGTCCTGGGTTGGTGAAAGGCTCTGTTTAAATGTAAGTCTTTATTTCTCTCTTTCTGTCTGTCAATCTAAGTTAAGGATCACGAGGAATGGTGAAGTGTATCTGTTCCTTTCAGTGTCTACCACTCTCTCTCCCTCTGTCTGCCGCTTTTTGTCCCTGTATATCTGCCTCGCTCTCTTTCACTCTCTCAGTCTCTCTGCCTGTGTCTCTATCTCTGTTCACTCTTGTGCTCTTTGTTCCCTCCATTCACTCGCTGTCTGTGTGCAACCAAGGTTCACTGGGTTGATTCCTGAGTGACAGTGAACATGCTGAGAGGCTGTTTTCCCCTGGCTGGAGCGTCTAGGACTGGGCTCACATTCTCTGGATAATGTGTTACCCATTTAGGACTGAGGTGAGGAGACATTTCTTCACTCAAAGAGTGAATCTTTGGAATTCTGTAGCCTGAAGCTCTGTGGATCCTCAGTCGATGAGTATATTGAAGGCTGAGATTGATAAACGTTTGGTCTTTAAGTGAATGAAGGGCTATCGGGATTGGATGCGAAATTGGTGCTGAGCTTGGGGATCTGACATGATCTTATTAAGTGGTAGCGGAGGCTCGAGGGGGATTATGGTTAATTACTGTTCCTTTTTCGATGTTTTTAATGTTCTGTTTCAGTGGAAACACCATCAAGGCGACGGGAAACAGCAGGTTGTGAGAGGTAGCCTGGCCGAATGGCCTCAGTCGCTGGATTCAGGTTCCATTATTTGTGGATCCGCTGCCAAAGCTATAGGTGGTTCACCTGTTGGTCACTTTGAATGCTCTCCTTTGACGACAAAGTGCCAGCTCAAAGTGAATGCGAGCGTGTATTGGGTTTAATTTTAACTGGGAGAAGGAGGAGAGGCAATACAAATATTAATTGCTTTTGTGAGAATGCACGGCAGTGGAAGTAGTTGAGTTGTTCTTCCAGACAGCCAGCACGGAGAAGATGGGCCGAAATCCCGCCTCTCTGCTGTAGTCATCTTATATACCAACAACATTAACCTGTTCATAGGGCCAGTTGCCGTGGCCGAGTGGTTAAGGCGATGGAGTCCAAATCCATTGGGGTTTCCCGCTGCTCATTATTCCTGGTTTTAACTCTGTGTCTACAGAGTTAATTCTCGTTTAGATTCAATCAAATCCATCAAAGTACCAAAGCATCCAAGGAGGTTTTCCTATTTCCGTTCATTCACGAAAACATTCACGAAACTTGTAGTCATAGAGGAACAAAAACGGAGCCAGGTTGGTGACATGCTTGCTTTCTGGGTGTTTGTCTCTCCTTAGAGACAAACCCTTGCCCTCTGTCACTCTCGGTGTATATGTCTGTGTGTGTTCCTCCGTGTGTGTCAATGTGACTCAGTTCCCCGAGGTGGTGAACACGTTTTTACCATCACAAACTTTATTCACGTTAGTTGTGCAGCTTCATATCAAAATGTTACAGTGAAAAATATCAGGATGGAAGATGCAGGAGGAGTTTGCAATGTTTGGAAAGAGGTGCAGCTAAGAAGTAGAAGATTCGGCGAGGAGTTTTCTGCTCATTTAACACGAGATTTGGGAGATATTTGTGTCGATGTAAACAGTAAAATCTTCCCTATTACCGCTATATTTTCCCTTGCACCATCCTCTCTATTGTCAGCGCTTTGCAGCCGATCACATCCCTTCTCTCATTCATTATCTTCACCTCTGTGTTTGTTCCTTTCCGGTTGTGACCTGATGACATTTCCAACTCTGATGCAAAACCCGAGCTCCCACGCCACTGATTCCGGCAAAGGAGTTCTGCATTTCTTTCAGAAAATTATGCAAACCCATTTCCATCGTTTGCACGAGGTCAACAAATTATCATTCCCTGTTTGGGAATCGAACGCGGGCTGAAGCAGTGAAAGCGCCGAATCCTGACCACTAGACCTCCAGGGAAGCTACACCGAATTTTTACAACCTGGCTTATCTATGTTACCTGTGACTTTTGTTTTTATTTCCGATCCCTTTCACCAGAGACACGTTTCAAATGAACATAAGAACATGAGATAAAGGAGCAGGAGTTGACCATTCGGCCCCTCAAGCCTGCACTGCCATTCAATAAGATGATGGATGATCTGCCCCAGGCCTCAACTCCTCTTTTGTGCCAGCTCCTCATAGCCCCCAACTCCCCGATATTTCAAAAATCTATCTACCTCCCCTTTTAATACTTTCAGTGATCTAGCCTCCACAACTCTCTGGAGTAGAGAATTCCAGACATTTACTACCCTCTGAGAGAAGAAATTCCTTCGCATCTCAGTTTTAAATGAGTGTCCCCTTATTCTGTAACTATGTTCCCTAGTTCGAGATTCCCCGCTAGTGGAAACGCCTTCTCTACATGAACCTGTCAAGCCTCTTAAAAATCTTGTAGGTTTCAATAAGATCACCCCTCATTCTTCTAAACTCTAATGAATAAAGGCTTAACCTGTTTCGCTGTTCTTCATCCCAAAAATGAGCCTGCTGAATCTATTTTAAACTGCCTCCAATGCCAGTATATCCTTTCTTAAATACCGGGGCCAAAATTGTACAGTACTCCAGATGCGGCCTCACCAACACCCTGCACAGTTGTAACAAGACTTCCCTATTTTTAAACTCCATCCACTAGCAATACAGGCCAAAATTCCATTTACCTTCTTAATGACTTGCTGCACCTGCATGCTAACCTATTGTGTTTAATGCACAAGAACACCCAGATCCCTCTGTGCTGCATTTTTTTGGAGTCTCTCTCCATTTAAATAATAGTCTGCCTTTTGATTCTTCCGTCCAAAGCGCATGACCTCAGACTTTCCTACATTAAACTCCATCTGCCAAGTTTTTTGCCCACTCACTTAACCTATCTATATCCCCGTGCAGATTCCTTATGTCCTCATCACAAAATGCACTCCCACCTATTTTTGTATCGTCAGAAAATTTGGATACATTACACTCTGCCCCTCCTCCAAGTTATTAATATAGATAGGAAATAATTGAGGCCCTAGGATTGATCCTTGTGGCACTCCACTTGTTACGTCTTTCCAACCTGAAAAATCCCAACTCTCTGTCTTCTGTGTGTTAAAATGGGCCCTTTACATTGCAGGGTCTGTGTAGGGTAATAGGGATCACGGTCTCTCACACACGGAAAGTTTCCCCGCTACATTGCAGGGTTTGTGTAGGGTAATAGTGATCACGGTTAATCACACACGGAAAGTTTCCCCGCTACATTGCAGGGTTTGTGTAGGGTAGTAGGAATCATGGTCTCTCAAACACTGAAAGTTTCCCCGCTTGAAGCATTAACAATATTAAATGTAGGGAAAGGTTGCATCATTCCCGTTTGTTGTTAAATAGTAACTGGATGCATCATCTCAAAACAAAGTGACATTTATACTTCACCAGGTTTTGAATGATCTGAAAAATGCATCGCTCGGAAATTAGAGGGAAAGATGGGGGCGGATTTGCTTCAAGGTTGTTCGCACATGTGTGAGGTGTTGAATGAGCTGCTGATGTGCTCTGTCTCCTGATGATTCTAATGTTAGATCACTTTCTCTGCCGCATGGCTAAGGTTTTCCGCCGAATTGTAATTCCACAAAACAAGGTCCTGCAGTGCAATAAGACAGCACAGTTTGATATTCTGCAAGGAGCTGCATGTTGCCTTCGTAGCCTAGTAGTTATCACATTTCCTTTACACGCGGAAGATTCTCTGGTTGGAAACTCACATTAGAACTGGCAACACTTGTGGAAAACTTTCCTGCCGCCATTGACAACCCGGATCCGTATGACAATGAGTGTTGATGGGGAAAAAAAAACATCGGAAGTTTCGTCCCCGAGTGGTTTTGAACCACCAAACTTTCAGTTGGAAGAACACGCTAATCAATTTTGCTGCAGGAACTGATACAACTTCCTGTCTTCCTTGTACAAGCACAGCCAAATCTCTTTGTAAATCACTGCACACGTTCTCACCTTTTCAAACATGTCCTGCTTTGTTGCTTTTTAAAAATTACTTTTACGACCAAGTGAGTTACTTCAGTCTTTGCTACATTTTTCTCCGTCTGCCGTCTTGTTAGCCAAGCACCTCTTATATATTATAAAAACAGAAAATGCTGGGAAAACTCAGCTGGTCTGACAGCATCTGTGGAGAGGGAAACAGTGTTAACTTTTCGATTCCATGTGACCCCTCTTCAGAGCTGAAGAGAAGTAAAAAGTGATGGGGTTTATACTGTTCAAGTGGGGCAGGGTGGGGAGGGGGAGGGGAGGGTAGAGCAGGTGAAGCTGGGTAGAAGGTCAGCGAGAGGTGGGAGCTAAGGAGAGACTGACAAACGTATCATGGACACAAGAAAAAGGGAGTGTTAATGGCAGTGGTGAGGGCTGAAGAAGGTGCTGATAGTCGCATAAAAGAACGAAAGCAGAATGTGTGAATAGCAGAACAAGGGTCAGCACTCTGTGAAAGAACAACATGGAACAAGTAACAGATGGTGCTTTTGGAGTTGGGGTTGGATGGAGTGAGAGGGAAGTAGTTGGGAAAAAATGATTAAAAAGGGGATAAAAAGGGGTATGAAATAACGAATAAATGAATAAAACATAAGTAAATAAAATACATTTTTATAAAGGGATTTTAAAAAGTGTGAAAATGGAGGAGAGAGTTCATGGTCTGAAGTTGTTCAACTCAATGTTAAGTCCAGAAGGCTGCAAAGTGTCTAAGCGGAAGATGAGGTGCTGTTCCTCCAGTTTGTGTTGAGCTTCACTGCAACATTGCAGCAGGCCAAGGACAGACATGTGGGCATGAGAGCAGGATGGGGTGTTGAAATGGTAACCGACAGGAAGGCCTGGGTCATGCTTGTGGACAGACTGAAGGTGTTCTGCAAAGTGGTCACCCACTCTCCGTTTGGTCTCCTCAATGTAATAGTTGCAGATGTACAACTTGCTATTTCCAAAACCCACCAACTTAATCAATGCGGCTCCTCTGAAACTTTCAATGCAAATATTGATCCTTTATAAGGTGCCATTCCCAGAACTATACACAGTCCTCCAGTTGTGACCTAACCAGGGCTTTGTATAGCTGTAGCAAACCTTTCCCTCTTTTCTATAAGAGCCTCTGAAACAGGTTGTACAGCAAGAGGAATAGGAATATATATGTCGACTAAGAAAATGAGGAGATGCTTGATCGGAATAAATTTTGTTAAAAAAATTAAATCCAAATCAACAGTTTAAGTACTTATTTTGTTCAAAAACTATTTAATAATCCTAAGTGCAATTCTTGGTGTCATTGGGTGAAGGAAACTTTGGTAACGCTTCAGAATTTAGCAGACTGGGCACTGTAGAAGCTCCTTCTCATCTTTCAATATCATTTTTATTAAATCAGTATTTTCCAAGTGAAATTGGAGAATGAGTTGAGAGGGGGAAATCGGGATTATGCAGAGATGGAAGGAAAATCGGATGAATGAGGAGGCTCTTTGTAAAAAGCTTAGGCATGGAAAGGATGAGTGGGAGGATCTCTTACTGCGCTGTGCCATTTGATGATGACATTGTTGATCAGTCTGTCTCCAGCATTCCTAATGAGAACAGCCGAATTCCATTTCTTCAAAACAAAGACCCAAAGTGCTGCTGCATGACGTCACCGTTTAACATTCCATCCAGGTGCCTGCACAGTTCAGAGGAGACAAGTAACATCCGAGGTTTATCTGTGACTCAGAAAATTGAAGCGAGGGAAACTCAAGAAAATTACAATCGCCAGGGAAGTGATACCGAGTAAATTGTTGGAGGTGCGGGTTCACAAACCCTCGGGTCCTGATGGGCTTTATCGTAGCATCTTAAAAGAAGTGCCAAGTAAGATATTTGATATATTCGTTTTAATTTTCCAAATTCAATATATTTGGGCAAGATTCCATGAGATTGGAAAACAACAAATGTAATACGTTGGCTCAAAAAGTGAGAGAGACAGGAAACAGGAAACTGCAGGGCAGTCAGTTTAACATCTGTCAGAAGGAAAAGGTTCGATGCTATTTTTAGTGACGTTATGGCAGGACACATTAATAAATTCAAGGTAATCAGGCAGAGTCAACATGGTTTTGTTAAAGGAAAATCGTCTTTGACCAATTTGTTAGAGTTCTTTGAACTAGCATATATTATGGATAATGGAGAACTGGTGGATGTGCTGTTCTTAGGTTTCCAGAAGGCATTTGATAAAGTGACACATCAAGTGTTTTTTGCGGAAAGTAAAAGTTCATAGTGGAGGGGGTAATAGATTGGAATGGATAGAAGATTGGCTAGCTAACAGGAAGCAGAGATTAAGAAAAATGGCTCACTGTCTTGTTCGCAGGATCAGTGGTATGTCAAAGGGATCGGTGCTGGGGCCTCGGCTTTTTACAATGTGTATAAATGAGTTGGATGAATGGCCCAAGGAATGGTTGGTAAATATGCTGACGACAGAAAGATAGTTGGAAAAGTAATTTGTGGAGTTGACATAAGGACCTGAAAAGGGACATAGATAGATTAAATGAATGGATAAAGATCTGGTAAATGGAATATAATGTGGGCAAATGTGAAATTGTCCATTTTGGCAGGAAGAATGAAAAAGCATATTATCTAAATGGTGAAAGATTGCCGGGCTCTGAGATGTAATGGTTAGCATGCAAACATAGCAAGTAATTAGGAAAGCTAATAAAATTATATTGTCGCTGGACTAATAGTCAAGGGAGCCAGGGTAACACTCCGGGTTCGAATCCCAAACAGCCCTTCTCTGCCTCTTTCATTCCCACACTCTGCCTCTGTGTTTGTTCTCGACTGTGATATTTCCACTGTAATTAGTGAAACGAGTGTGGATTGCTGTAAATACCTGTCTGGTTCACTAATGCCCTTTAGGGAAGGAAATCTTACCTCGTCTGGCCACACGTGACTCCAGGCCCACAGCACTGTGGTTGACGCTTAAAATACCCCCTGAAATGACCACTCAATTGTAACAAAGATACATAAAAGGAATGAACTGACTACCCAGTATTTGACCAAGGCACTGGAAGCGACAATGGCAATCTCAGCCCTGTCGACCCTGCAAAGTACTCCTTACCAACATCTGCCTAACAGACTAGTCAAGCAAACAGCCTGACATATGGAAGCGTACCTTACAGATAATGCCTCAGACACCACCATCTCTGGGTATATCCTGTCCCACCGAGGACAGGCCCAGCCGAGGTGGCAGCACAGTCGGGAGGGAATTGCCCTAGGAGTCCTCAATATTGATTCTGACCCCATGAAATCTCCATGAAACAGGTCAAATGTGGGCAAGGAAAGCCTCGTGTTGATTAGCACGTATCATCTTCCCTCAGCTGATGAATCAGTGCTCCTCCATGTTGAACAGCATTTGAAGGTGGCAAGGGCGCACAATGTATTCTGGGTGGGAGACTTCAATGTCCATCGCCAAGCATGGCTCGGTTGTGCCACTACTGGCCGAGCTGGCTTAGTCCTAAATAACATAGCTGCTAGACTGGGTCTATAGCAAGTGGTGAGCGAAAAACATACTTGACCTCATCCTCACCAACCTGCCTGCCTCAGATGCATCTGTCCATAACAGTATTGACAGGGGTGACTGCTGCACAGTCATTGCGGAGACGAAGTCCCCGTCTTCACATTAACAATATCCTCCACCGTGTTGTGTGGCACTACCACCATGCTAAATGGGATAGATTTCGAATAGATCTAGACTCGGAATCCAGGAGACACTGTGGGCCATTGGACTTGAACATAATCTGTAACCTCATGGCCCTGCATATCCCTCACTGTACCATCGCCAGCAAGCCAGGGGATCAACCCTGGTTCAGTGAAGAGTGCAGGAGGCCATGTCAGGAGCAGCACCAGGCATACCTAAACATGAGGTGTCAACCTGGTGAAGATACAACAAAGGGCTACTTGCATGCCAAACAGCATAAGAAGCAAATGATGGACAGGGCTAAGTGATCCCACAACCAATGAATCGGATCTAAGCTCTGAAGTCCTGTGACAATCAGTCGAGAATGGTGGTGGACAATTAAACGACTCACTGGAAATGGAGGTTCCACAAATATCCCCAAACTCAATGATGGGGGAGCCCAGTACATCAGTGGAAAAGATAAGGCATTTGCTACAGTCTTCAGCCAGAAGTGCCGAGTAGATGGTCCATCTCGGCATCCCTCAGAAGTCCCCAGCATCACAGATGCCAGTCTTCAGCCAATTCGATTCACCCCACATGATATAAAGAAGCGACTGAAGGCACTGGTTACTTCAAAGGCTATGGACCCTGACAATATTCTGGCAATTGTACTGAAAACTTGTTCTCCAGAACTTACCACGCCCTTAGTCAAGCTGTTCCAGTACAGCTATAACACTGGCATCTATCTGGCTATGTGGAAAATTGCCCAGGAATGCCCTGTACACAAAAATCAAGACAAATCTAACTCAGCCAATTACCACCCCATCAGTCTACTCTCTGCCATCAGTAAAGTAATGGAAGGGGTCACTGACAATGCTATCAAGCAGCACTTACTTAGCAATAACCTGCTCACTGATGCCCGGTTTGGGTTCCGCCAGGGCCACTCAACTCCTGATCTCATTACAGCCTTAGTTCAAACATGGACAAAAGAGCTGAGCTCCAGAGGTGAGGTGAGAGTGACTGCCCTTGACATCAATGCAACATTTGACCGAGTGTGGCATCAAGGAGCCCTAGCAAAACTGGAGTCAATGGGAATCAGGGGGGAATACTCTACACTAGTTGGAGTCATGCCGAGCACAAAGGAAGATGGTTGTGCTTGTTCGAGGTCAGTCATCTCAGCTCCAGGACATCACTGCAGCAGTTCCTCAGGGTAGTGTCCTCAGCCCAACCATCTTCAGCTGCTCCATCAATGACTTTCCGCCCATCATAAGGTCAGAAGTGGGGATGTTCGCTGATGATTGCACAATGTTTAGCGCCATTCGTGACTCCTCAGATACTGAAGCAGTCTATGTCCAAATGCAGCAAGGCCTGGATAGTATCCAGGCTTGGGATGATAAGAGGCAGATAACATTCGTGCCACACAAGTATCAGGCAATGACCATCTCCATCAAGAGAGAATCCATTCATCGCCCCTTGATGTTCAAGGCATTACCATCACTGAATCCCCCAGTGTCAATATCCTCGTTGTTACCATTGACCAGAAACTGAACTGGACTAGCCATATAAATACTGTGGCTACAAGAACAGGTCAGAGGCTAGGAATCATGCGATGCGTAACTCATCTCCTGACTCTCCCAAAGCCATCTACAAGGCACAAGTCAGAGTATGATGGAATACTCTCCACTTGCCTTGCTGAGTGCAGCATCCAAAACACTCAAGGAGCTTGACACCATCCAGGACAAAGCAGCCCAATTAATTGGCACCGCATCCACAAACATTCACTCCCTCCACCACCGACGCACCGTATCAGTGTTGTAGATGCACTGCAGGAATTCACCAAGGCTCCTTAGGCAGCACCTTCCAAACCCACGACCCTAACCATCTATAAGGACAGGGGCAGCAGGTAGATGGGAACGCCACCGCCTTGAAGTTCTCCTGCAAGTCACTCACCATCCTGACTTGCAAATATATTGCCATTCCTTCATTGTCGCTGGGTCAATATCCTGGAACTCCTTTTCTAACAGCACTGTGGGTGTACCTACACTACATGGACTGCAGCGGTTTAAGAAGGCAGTTCACCACCACCTTCTCAAGGACAACTGGGGATGGGCAATAAATGCTGGCCCAGCCAGCGATGCCCACATCCCGAGAATGGATAAAACAAAGAAAAATATCAGCATGAAAGATATAATGAGAGATTGGCCCTTTCTATGTATATCCTACAACAACAACTTATATTTATAAAGCACCTTTAACTAAATGAAACGTCACAAGGCGTTCCCCAGGAGCATTATATAACAAAGTGTGACACTGAGCCACATATTCAGTCAGATGACTAAAAGCTCGGTCAAAGGGGGAGACTTTAAGAACTGTCTTAAAGTAGGAAAGTATCGACTTCATGTTCCAGCTAACAGCAATGGTGCTTCTCATTAGTGAAGAAGTCACTTGTGTTCAAGTTTAACAAGACATTTAGTTGGAGAAAGTTTTCTCTGGTGAAGAGATCGGGAATGAAAAAAAAGCCAAATGTCCAGTTTATTGGTAGTTTCCCTGATGACAACTGACCAGGAATCGGCGCATCCATTGGACCAACAGCGAATAGGGTGGAGGGTTTTGGAAATTGAAAGTTATACATGAGCAGCTTGTGGGACTATTTCACCTCACTGTCAATTTCATGTTCCAGCTCACAGATACCGTTATTTTCATTGGTTGAAGAAGTCGTTTGTGTTGAACCTAAACAGGCAGTTTTGTGGTTTAAGAGACTTGAGATGGAACAAACAGATCCAAAAGCAGCATAGATAAGCCAGCTCGAGAAACGATTTGGTCGTTTCCCTGGTGGTCTAGTGGTTAGAATTTAGCGCTTTCACTGCTGTGGCCCAGGCTCGATTCCCGGTCAGAGAATGAAGGTTTGTGGATTTCGAGAAATTGTTTAAGCAAGTATTGATAACTTACTGATTGAAAATATTTAGCAGCTCTGCCAGAAGCAGAAGTGTGAGAGTATCGCCTCGGAGCTGGAAAAATCACACTTGGAACAAGTGGAGAACACAGAGGCGGAGTGAGGGAAAGGCTGAAGAGTTGGGCTGGTTGTAAAGCACTGACCAGAGATGTTGGTGCGAGGCAAAATATGGGTGGGAGAAGGACAAATATTGCTCCCTACTGATTGTACCGTCACAACTATCACTCCTGATCAATCACCCTGCTCTTTGAAAGCAACACGAATGGCCTCTTTCTTTGCTCTAACTTTTTATAATTTTATGTTTCCCAACAACACGGGTCATTCTGCCATTCATTAACCCACTCGAGCGAGATGTACTTTCTTCCTTGTATTCGGCTCTTAACAAACGAAAACACGGAGAAAATTCAGCGAATTTTCTTGTCATTTCTAGTACCAGGTTTGTCACGAGACTAACTGAGCGACACATGAATGGTGCCAATCCTTCACTGGAGCTCACCACGTTCAAAGAGCACTGTTACCATCAGCCTGTTATGTACCTTCTTGCAGTGCATCTGCTGAACAATATGTTTATCACAGCTCTGCTTTCTTCACATTGAAATCCAGTGTGAAAATATGAACAATTTCAAAGCTGAACAACGTACTAGAACGTGCTCGTACAACGTACAAACGGACTAGAAGGAGAGTGTGACTGTGGATAATAGGCACTGTGGATAATAGGCACTGTGGACATTCCTGTAATCAGAATCTGGGAGGATCAGGAAGATGAGATCCTGGTGTCCTTTTACCCTGCAAAGTTGTCTGCATACCTATCACCTTGCGTCTTATTTTCCCACGAACTGACTCTCTCTGTATCCAGCAGCTAATTGACCTGGGAGCTGGACACGAGACAGGGACAGAAGCAGAAAGAGATGCGACATGAAAGCGCTTTGAATTTGATGTCTGCCAGTTGCTTTCAATGGTGAATGCCTGCCTTGCAGCGATTAGTTGGAGTTTTTTTCCCCTTTTTGAAAGAAGCAAGATTTTAAAAGTCCCACAGCGACCAGCGTGGGGCTCAGACACACGACACTGAGGTTAAGAGTCACATGTTCTGCCAACTGAGCTTGCTGGGCAAGTGATCAAGGTCTGCTTCATATCCCAACACACATAGAGACACTTGTTGCTTTCAACCTGATACCTCAGCTTGTTCCGAATATCAATGTGTGTAAGGTAATCACCCTACAAAAGCCGCAAGGTTGCAATGCATTCCTCTCAATCATTAATAACATCATTCACATCTTCCACTTCTTTGCTGAACCCCCTTCCAAACATTGTGATCCATTTTCCTCAGGATTTGTTCCTGGATTTAATATTTATCTGCTTTATGAACTCATTTTGAAATCAGATTATCTTCAACATCCACACAAATTGAATTGCAAACCTGACGGACAAACAATGGAAAACAAGTAACTCAGTCACACATATCCCATGGTGCTCATTTTCAGATCTTCAACACAGTCAGATTTTCAATACAATGAAGGAATTTTACAGTGAAAAGACTTGGAAAGGTGGTGCGATTTTTATTTGTGACTCGCTCACTCGGGAATTCCATAAATGCTGCTCGGATGTTTAGTGACCGGGATATAATTTTCCTACGTTTTCCTGAGCCTGCGCTCGTTGTAGTTGGAGGTTTGGCCCGGGTTGGAGTATCTCGCGTCCCAGGGATGGGCAGTAACCCGCTGGTTGAAGCTGCAGTTGCCGCTTTCTGCTGGCAGCGGGTGATTGGAGAGTGCGGGGCCGGAATATTGCTGCTTTTCCCTGTCTCACTCACGGTGGAGCTGAGGATGAGAGAATCGTTGATGGGTTTGTCTGAAACCAATAATTTCTTACATTTCTACTGGGTTAGATGAAGGTACATAGTTCGTACAAATCTTTTCTCACTATATTTGACAGAAAAATAATATTTTTCAAAAAGCTGTTTGTGCTGGAGCTCACTGGACAACAGTAGATCTGGAACCGTTTTGGGGATATTATCTTGTAGCCCACGTACCCAGTGACAACCCTGAACTGCGTGACAAAGAATGCTGATGGGGGGAAAACAGTAAAGTCTTCACTCCTGGATGGTCTTGAATCACCAACCTTTCAGTTAACAAGAAAACACACTGACCAATTGTGCCTCAGAGACTTATACAAGTTCAGTCTACAAAGTATCCTAACCAGGGTGTCAGTGAGTCAAATCTTCAGATTGCTACTACCCAGATAACTATCTCTCTCTATCCGTCTTGCGCTTCCAAAATAAAAGTTGGGTCATTCATTGTGAATACATGGAAACGGTTTGATCCCGCCCACTGCAGGCACATCCATGTCACCGGGAACCAGCTCTCCTACAACCGGTGCTGTCTCCCTTCAAGCCTCTCGCTGTATTGTCTGTTTCCAAGTATTCTGATTGTCAAAGCCGATATTAGGTTTGAATTCCTGATGTGCAGTAACGAGAATCATTTAAATGTCTCAGATCAGTTATTTTCACTGATAACATCAGAGTCAATGTTCCATCGTCTTAAAGAAGAGGGAGGTGTCTTGACTGTCTCTGGTCAGTCGGGCTGTTCACCCTTAATTCTCTGATTCCATCCCTCAAAGCGGATTTTCATTTTCTCCTTGAGTTCCCTGACTACATCTGGCGGCATCTTTAATTTGAGAGGCATAATTTATAGTTCAGATGTAATGCATTTCCGATGAAAGATTACAGACCTGAAATGAAAACTATGTTTATCTCTCCACAGAGGCTATCAGGTCTGCTGAGAATTCCAGTATTTTCTGTTTTTATTTCAGATGACCAGCATCTGTAATATGTTGCTTATCTTTACCTGATTAGTGAAACATATAAGATTCTGAGCGTACCTGGCAGGGCGGGTGTTGAGAGGATGTTACCTCTTGTGGGAGAATCTAGAACTAGGGGTCACTGTTTAAAAATAAGCGGTCACCCATTTAAAACGGAGAGGCAAAGTTTTTTTTTCTCAGAGAGTCATGAGTCTTTGGAACTCTCTTCCTGAAAAGACTATGGAAGCAGAGTCTTTGAATATTTTTAAGGCAGAGATGGATATATTCTTGGTAGCAGGGGGGTGATAGGTTATCGGGGTAGACGGGGTACAGATTTCAGGTTACTGTCAAGTCAGCCATGATCTTTTTAAACGACGGAGCAGGTTTGAGGGGCCGAATGGCCTACTCCTGCTCCTTGTTTTTATGTAGTGTTAAGGGTGTGGAACCCATTACCAGTAGATTTAGAGATCCATGTCTGAGCTGAAAACGTGCAGGTAAGCTCACACTGTAAACAGATTGTTCACCAGGCCGAAATGGAAAGGGATTCGCCCTATCATCCCAATTACTGACATAGCAAAACAGTCTCGCCGGTGTTATAACTGATGCAGTTGGTAAAGCGGAGTTATTTATTCCCAGAGGGAAACTTTAAGTAACTGTCACAACCTATAATTTTAAGTGTTATGTTTGAGATGCGACCCTAAATTCAGGAATCAGACCACCAGCTCTCGAAGTTTTACATTAAACAAAATGAAACATTTTATTAGTTTACACAGATTATAATATATATACACATGGCTACAAATCTCAGAACTTTTAACAAATTCCCAAAATACTCTCTATTAAGGCAACAACAATCTTTAGACTTAACCAGACACCAGGCATAGCTATTTCACCATACGAATTCAAAATGAGGTTCTTTTCATTGGTTCCTCGCGGAGTCAATTGGAGCCTTGCAGCTGCCTTTTGATCTCAGTTGCCTCTGTTAAGCACACAACAAAATGGTTATCTGGATACTTACTATTACTGATTGAATGCAAATTCTCATTTTCCCACCAGCCTCTTTGAACACCTTTTAACAATGAAAGCCCTTTCATAATACCAATTTTATTAAAAATATAAATATGTTACTTGGTAGCTGCTAGGTAGGTGTCCGTTTTCACTCTACTTCTTGAATGCTCTATTAAAAAATGCAAATGCACATCATTCCTCTTACATCTCAAAACTAGCACACATCAAAGCACCCAGGCTAGCTGGCCTTAATCCAAATAAGACACACCCACAGACTAAACCTCTATTTTAAAAGAAATGTATGTTCCAAAATATTAAGTACATTAATAACTCCATTACACCGGTGGGAGGCCATTCAGATACTTTGCGTGTGCAAAGGGTTTATTCAGTTTGCTCACATGTAAACACTCCATCTTTAAAGGTTCAAAGGATTTGATCCACAATCAGAGGATTGCTACTGGCAACAGACAGTTTGAAATCCACCAACTCATCCCATCTGCTAAGATTCTGCTGAGTTCAGATCTAACTCTAGGGGCTTGTTCTGCTGTTCATTACACCCAGGAGAGAATTATGTTGGAGCCCAGAGCAATTTGGTCGCTGTATCAATTGATTCAACAATTTTATGCCTTGCCACAATGGCACCCATCGTATCTGATTACAGGACATAGGTTTCTATCCTACATTTTCGCCCTTCAATGGCGGAGCGGTCACCCAGCATTCGTTGCGGGACAGAATGTGCCCTATTCTCACAACAACAGTTCCTCGCACATGCGCATTGTTGTATGTGCTTGGAGCGTGCGCAATGCGGTCAGTTTCAGCAGCATGCGCAGTGCTGGTTTGTGACTGAAGCTGCTCAGAGCGGCAGGGGGAATGTCGAGTGGAGCAAACTAACAGAGTTAGTGGGTGTGTGAGGAGGAATGGAGCCAGCGGAGTGGGCATGGAGGCTTCATAAAGACACAGTGCAGGCCGCAGACCCCAAATAACAAGGTACGGGGTTTGCGGTTGCAGAGAACGAGCCGAAAAGCTCTGATTTTCTCTCTTCGCCAGGCCCGGGGTAACGGCCGACATCTTTTAGGGGGCAATGTGCAGCAGGGCGCATGCGCGGTCATCCTGGTCCAGGTAGCAGGAGGAGATAATGTTGTGATTTTCTGCCCTGGACTGACAGGGATGGATTTTGAAAACTCCTTTTACAGGAGGTTAGAAGGGGAGGAAAGTCAAGCCAAGAGAAATGTTTGTCTCTTCTCAATTTATGTCGGGGATTAACAGTGATGGATTGTTTGTAAACTACTTTTTCACAGAATCACTGAATCACACAGTGCTGAAGAGGCCATTTGGCCCATCGAGTCTGCACCGACACGTGAGAAGCACCTGACCTACCTACCTAATCGCATTTACCAGCACTTGGCCCATAGCCTTGAATGTTCTGATGTGCCAACTGCTCATCCAGGTACTTTTTAAAGGATGTCAGGCAACCTGCCTCCACCACCCTCGCAGGCTGCTCATTCCAGACCGTCACCACCCTCTGGGTAGAAAAGCTTTTCCTCACATCCCCCCTAAACCTCCTGCCCCTCACTTTGAATTTATGTCCCCTGGTGACTGACCCTTCAACTAAGGGGAACAGTTGCTCCCTATCCACCCTGTCCATGCCCCTCATAATCTTGTTCACCTCGATCAAGTCGCCACTCAGTCTTCTCTGCTCCAACAAAAACAACCCAAGTCTATCCAACCTCTCTTCACAACTTAAATGTTTCATCCCAGGCAACATCCTGGTATAATAAATGGGAAGGATTTGCAGATTGGAAACAGAAACCAAACATCACATTAAAATCTGACAGAATTACTTGATTCATTGGAACTTGATGTTATCGGCCTCTCAGGATAAGCATTGAGTTCCAGGTCATTGCCACTCACTGTGTAAAAATTTTTCCTCACATGCTCCCTGTAGATCTTGCCCAAATCTTAAATCTGTAATCTCTTAAATTTGTAGTCCTGTAATCCTTTTACAATCAGATACTGTGAACAGCTTTGCTTTAACTACGTTATGTAAGCCAATTGTAAACTGGTACACCTCTATCAAATCTTCCCTCAATCTACTTTCTTCCAAGGAGAACAACCCCAGTTTCTCCAAACTAACCTTACAACGTCCCTCATACCTCGACCCATTCTGGTAAATCTCCTCTGCCCCCTCTCAAGGACCATCCACATCCTCCATAATGTGTGGTGATCACTGGTTTGCACAAATCCAGATGTTCTGTGTCCGTGTCTGTGACATCATCACATGTTGACATTTACACTGTGACATCATCACACATCGACAATTACACAGTGACATCAACCCGCTCCCCAGGTATTTCCTCAACTGGGAGATTTTTCTCTGACTCCAGTGCTTCTGATATCTTTCTAGCTGCAGGATCCAGCAGGAGAGTTTAACATTGCAAACTCTGAACTTATTTCAGAGCTGCATGTTTTTGACCATTCATCTACATTCGAGACCTTTTGTGCTGTGCTCTGTTATCTGTAAGAGGTTTCATGCCTCAGGGGCTGGTGTGACTTCTTTACTGTGGATCTAAATCCATGTTCATCCATTCCTCTGTTTCACCTCTGCCCTCCCTGATCACCTCTCTGCCATTGTCTAACTTCCTCTGTCTCTAATAATGGGTGTATTTTAGCTCCATTTGGGATTTTACTGTTACTTCTGCCGACAGTGTCTAAATGAAGTTTCCATCACTTCCCAACCCTGACCATGTGCTGATGACTTCCCAGCTTTACATTCCCATCTTTCATAGTCAGGAATTGTTTTTCCTGCACTATAGTCCATTTCTTTTCCACTTCTGAGCTTATATTGACCATCAAATTCTGTGTAATTTTTATTCTCTGTAATTCATTCTGCATGGCCTGAAATGTTAGCTCTGTTTCTCTCTCCACAGATACCAGCAAATATTGCCAATCCCCAGTTGCCTGTGGGGAAGATGATGTTTGATATTCTCGAACCGCTGCAGTCCGTGTGGTGAAGGTGCTCCCACAATGCTGTTAGGTAAGGAGTTACAGGTTATTCACCCTGTAATGATGAAGGAACAGTGATATATGACAAATTATTGTATTTATGTCGCACTTTCAATGTAAGACAATATTCCAAGGCATTTCACAGAAATATTGCAAAGCAAGGTTTGACACTGAGCCACATGAGGAGATATTAGGGCAGGTGACCAAAAGCTTGGTCAAATGGGTCGGATTTAAGGAGCATCTTAAAGAGGAGAAAGAGAGCTGGAGAAGTTTAGGGAGGAAATTCCAGAGCTTGTGGCCAAGGCAAATGAAAGAATGGTCACCAATGGTGGAGCGATTAAAATCAGGAATTCTCAGGAGGCCGGAACTAGAGGAGCTGAGATACCTCAGAGGGTTGTGAGGCTGGATTACGGAGATAGGGAGGGTGAGACCCTGGAGGGATTTGAAAATACGGATGAGAAATTAAAAATTTTGCTTCTTATCCTGGAGCCTGTGTAGGTCAGTGAGCACAGGGGTGATGGGTGAACAAGACTTGGTGTGAGTAAGCACACGAGCAGCAGAGTTTTGGATGGCTTCAAGATTACAGGGAGGTTGAATGTGGGAGGCCGGCCGGGAGTGCATTAGGATAGTTAAGTCTAGAGATAACAAAGGAATGGATGAGAGTTTCAGCAGCAGATGAGCTGAGACTGGGCTGGAGTCGGGCGATGTTACTGAGGTGGAAATAGGCGGTCTTGGTGATGATGTGGATATGTGGTTGGAAGCTCATCTTGGGGTGAAATATTTCACCATGATTGTGAACAGTCTGGTTCAGTCTCAGACAGTTGTCAGGGAGAGGGATGGAGCCTGTGGATAGGAAGTGGAGTTTGTAGCGGGGACTGAAGACAATGGCTTCAGTCTTCTCAATATTTAAATGGAGGAAATTTCTGTACATCCAGTACTGGATGTCAGACAAGCCAGGATGGTGTGTGACTTGGAGGGGAACTTGGAGGTGATGGTCTTCACATACACCTGTTACCCTGGTCCTTCTAGGTGGTGGAGGTTGAGGTTTGGAAAGTTTTGTCAAAGTTCTGGTTTAGTTGTAGATCTATAACAACCCTCTCCTCATCCCCTTCCTCTCCCACTCCCCTTCTCTCTCTGCCTCTCCCACTCCCCTTCTCTCTCTGCCTCTCCCATTCCTCTTCTCTCCCTACCTGACCCACTCCCCTTCTCTCTCTGCCTCTCCCACTCCCTTTCTCTCTCTGCCCCTCCCACTCCCCTTCTCTCCCTACCTCCCCCACTCCCCTTCTCTTTCTGCCTCTCCCTCTCCCCTTCTCTTTCTGCCTCTCCCACTCCCCTTCTCTCTCTGCCTCTCCCACTCCCCTTCTCTCTCTGCCCCTCCCACTCCCCTTCTCTCTCAGCCTCTCCCACTCCCCTTCTCTCTCTGCCCCTCCCACTCCCCTTCTCTCTCTGCCTCTCCAACTCCATTTCTCTCTCTGCCTCTCCCACTCCCCTTCTCTTTCAGCCTCTCTCACTCCCCTTCTCTCTCTCCCTCTCCCACTCCCCTTCTCTCTCCCACTCCCCTTCTCTCTCTGTCACATAGCATTCTCCAGCCCAGCGGGTTGTGGATGCTCCATCATGAATATATTTCAGGCTGAGATGGGGAGATTTTTGGTCTCTCAGGGAGTCGAGGGATATGGGGAGTGGGTGGGAAAGTGCAGTTGAAGCCCAAGATCAGCCACGATCGTATTGAATGGTGGAGCAGGCTCGATGGGGTGTTAGGTCTTCTCTTGTTCCTATTTCTTATGTTCTTATAGAGACCAGAGTCCTGTGTAGGCCCAGACCGGGTGGCAGGTTCCCTCCCCTGATTGACATTAGTGAACCAGTTGGGTTTTTATGACAATCCAGCAGTTTTCATGGTCACTTTTTCCTCGTGCCGGCCCCACAAATTCCCAGATTCATTCAGCTCAATTTCACAACCTGCCTTTGTGTTTTTGTGGGTTCTCTCTCACTCCCTTTTTTCTGTTTTAAATCAATTTCACAGGGTAATAGAAGGGGAGGATTTACAGTCGGGAAACTGAAACCAAACATCACATCAGGATCTGACGGAGTCGCCCTATTGAACACGGACGGACAAAGCTCCGTTCACAGTGGGGAAACACCGTGGAAATGTGGGGATTGTGGAATGGGATTCAGATTCCCGTCTGAGCCGGAAACTCATCGCCGCAGTCACACTGGGGAGAGGCCGTTCATCTGCTTCGTATATGGGAAGGGATTTACTCGATCATCCAGCCTGCTGACACACCAGCGAGTTCACACTGGGGAGAAGCCGTTTGCCTGCCCCGATTGTGGGAGTGGATTTACGCGATCATCAGGGCTGGTACAACACCAGCAAGTTCATACAGGGGAGAGACCGTTCACCTGCCCCGAGTGTGGGCAGGAGTTCACCCGATCATCAGGGCTGCATCAACACCAGCAACTTCACACAGGGGAGAGACCATTCACCTGCTCCCAGTGTGGGAAGGGATTCACTGAGTCATCCTTCCTGCTCAGACACCAGCGAATTCACACAGGGGAGAGACCGTTCATCTGTTCCGAGTGTGGGGTGGGATTCATTCAATCATCGCATCTGCTGAGACACCAGCGGGTTCACACAGGGATGAGACCGTTCACCTGCTCCGAGTGTGGGATGGGATTCATTCAACTATCGCGTCTGCTGACACACCAGCGAGTTCACATTGACAAGAGACCTTTTAAATGCCCAGACTGCGGGAAGTGCTATTAAAGTTCCGGGAACCTGATGTCCCATCAATGTGTTCACACTGACGAGAGACCATTCAGCTGCTCTCACTGTGGGACTGGGTTCAGGGAATCATCTCAACTCACTGTACGCCAGCGAACTCACACTGGAGAGAGACCGTTCACCTGCTCCAAGTGTGGGAAGGGATTCACTCAGTCATCCAGCCTGCTGAGACATCAGCAAGTTCACAAGTAACTCGTAACATTGAGTGGATTTTCCTGTTAGTCACATCCAGGACTGAACCAAAAAATATATAATGTGATAAAGTCATATAAATCAGTTTTGTATGAAATACAGGGAGTTGAGTCTTTTTAGTGGCTCTAACACAAGTTAGTTCATGTTGAAGGACCTTCCCTCTCCCCTGCCTCCTCCACCCTCCCCTCCAACGACAAGTGTGAGGAGCTCATGGAGCTTCTTTGTCACTAAGATTGAGACAATCCGATCAGCTGCCTCTGCTGCTTCCCTCCCTTCCACTAGCCCACCAGGACAAACTGCCTCTAAAGTTCCCCTTGTCTGAACCCTGAAATCGCATCTTCCTCCAGTTTCTCTCTCATCTCCCCTCCTGCCCTCTCAGCACTCATCTTGTCCATGAGAACCAGCTCCTGCCCCATCGATCCTATTCCCACTAAACTGCTGATCATCTAATTTCTCCATGTAGCTGATATTATTAATGGTTCTCTCTCTCTCCTGGGACTGTCCCTCTTCACCTTTCAATGCACCGTCATCACCCATCCTAAAAAAACAATCTCTGATCCCCCATTGTCTTCACAAACTATTGCCCCATCTCCAACCTCCCTTTCCTCTCTGAAGTCCTTGTACTTGGTGTCCTCCAAGGATCTATCCTTGGCCCCTCCTATTTCTCATCTACATGCTGCCACTCGGTGACATCATCCAAAAGCACCGTGTTAGTTTTCACATGGACACTGACAACACCCAGCTCTACCTCAACACCATCCCTCTCCGTTCCTCCACTGTTACTAAATTATCAAACAGCTTATCCCACATCCAGTACTGGATGAGCAGAAATTTCCTCCAATTAAAAATTGGGAAGACCAAAGCCATTGTCTTTGGTCACCACTACAAATTCTGTTCCCTAACTACCGAGTCCATCCCTCTCCCTGGGAACTGTCTGAGGCTGAACCACACTGTTCACAATCTTGCTGTCATTTTTGCCCCAAAGGTGAGTTTCTGACCACATATCCACACCATCACTAACACCAGATATTTCAATTTCCATAATGTCGCCTGTCTCTACCCCACCCCCAGCTCATCTGCTCAAACTCTCATCCATGTCTGTGTTACCTTTAGACTGGATGATTCCAATACATTTCTGTCCGGCCCCTCACATTCAACCCGTCCCACACGGAATCATGAGATCATCAAAAACTCGGTGTGTTCTCACCTCAAATCCCGTTCACCCATCACCCCTGTGCTCATTGACCCACATTGGCTCTTGGTCAAGCAATGTCTCCATTTTAAAATTGCATACTTGTTTCAAATCCCTCCATGGCCTCATCCCTCTCTAATCTCCAGTCCTACAATCCTCCTAGATTTCAGCACTCATCCTCCTGGCCTCTTTGGCATCCCTGATTTTAATTACTCCACCACTGATGGCCGTGCCTAGGTGTGAAGCTTTGAAATTCTCTCCCTCAACTTCTCCACCCCTCCACCTCTCTCTCCTGATTAGATGTTGGTTAAAATTTACCTCTTTAATCACGGCTTTGTCCATTGACCCTAATATTGCCCTATGTGACTTGTCAGTTTTTTTCTTTATGAAACTCCTCTGAAGCACCTTGGGATGTTTTATATAAGTTGTTCCTGTTTCATGACAGCCAGTTTGTGCACAGTAAGATTCCACAAACAGCAATCAGACTAACTGATTAATCTAGTTTTTTTGGTGCTGTTAGTTAAAGCACGAATGTTGGTCCCACTGCACCAGGAGAATTCCCCTGTGGACAGGATGTGGAGTTGTTGTGCTCTCCTGAGCTGAGAGTGGAGCTGATTGAGCTGTCGGGCCTGCAGTGTACCTTGAAGAGCCGCTGTCTGGGATCTTTCCTCTTAATTCACTGACTCCCAGCTGAAGTTGTTGCTGCAGTTAAATAGCTAACTTTGAATATCAATCCCAATTTAATCTTTGGAGCAAAATCTGCAACTTTAAATCAGCTGTAAAAGAGAAAGATAATTCATGCTAATGCATTTGGGGAGGGCAAACAAAGCTGGGGAATACACAATAAACAGGAGAATATTGGGAGGGGTAGAGGAAGTGAGAGACCTCGGAGTCCATGTCCACAGGTCCCTGAAGGTGGCAGGACAAATGGATCAGGTGGTAAAGAAAGCATATATTTATCAGAACTCACCATACACCAGAACACTCACACTGGGGAGAGGCCATTCACCTGTACGGAGTGTGGGAAGGGATTCACTCAGTTATCCAGCCTGCTGAGACATGAACAAACTCACACTGAGGGGAGGCCATTCAGCTGCTCCGAGTGTGGGAAAAGATTCGCCCATTCAAACAACCTTGTGAGACACCAGCAGGTTCACACTGGAGAGAAGTTGTTCAGCTGCTCCGAGTGTGGCAAGAGATTTACTCAGTCATCCCACCTACAGACACATCAACAAACTCATACTGCCGAGTGGACTTTTAAATGCCCAGATTGCGAGAAGTGCTTTAAAATTCCAGTGAACTGGTGTCCCATCAACGTGTTCACACTGACAAGAGACCGTTCAGGTGCTCTCACCGTGGGACTGGGTTCAGGTGGTCATCTCAACTCGCTGTACACCAGCGAGTTCACACTGGAGAGAGGCCGTTCACCAGCTCCAAGTGTGGGAAGGGATTCACTCAGTCGCTAACCTGCTGAGACACCAGCGAGTTCACAATTAACAAGTGATTGGATTTTGCTGTGAATCGCATCCAGGTCTGAACCATGTTCATTGGGGTCTGTTTCTGTGGATGTTAATAAACTCCAGCCCAGTTATAGGGGTTTATATTCTGTATAACAATCAGGTTTGTGTTAAACACATGGTGTATTAAGTCTTTTTTAATATTTCAAACACAAATTAGTTCCTTTTGAACATAGGAACATGTCTCAGGACATTGGGGCAGCAATGAACAAACTCAGGGGAATATTGGATACTGAGTCAAAACAACATTATATTCTTTCACCATGGGACCTATCTCAGAATTCTCTCATCAAACAGACCATCAACATGAGAGGAATTGACATTTTAAGTCATTCCAAGAGGAAATTAGAGGCTGTAATTATCCAGGGATGTTGTTCTGAAATTTACACTACCTCCCACTGTCACCAAAGCTGGCAATAGACAGCTCATTGTTCTAGTTGTGTTGTAGCCTCTGTCCCAGATGTTGTTCAATATAGATTTAATGTTCAGAGAAAGGGGTGAGATTGGATGGTCAAAACTGCTCACAGGCTATGGAGGGTGATGTTGACTTGAATATGCCAAAAACAGTGTTCTTCACAGGCACCAATACTTTATCCCCAGTATTAGTCACTTTGGTCGGTGTTGTCCACCTGATAGGACAGGATATGTCCTCGTGTGTCTGTTTGTATGGGTGCGGGTGTATCCCTGAGTGTGGAAGTGTGTGTAAATGTGTGTGGGTGTGGAGAGGATGTCTGAGTGTGTGAGACAGACAGAGAATGTGTGCGTGAGTCTCTGTGTGTGGTTGTCTGTGCTGCTTCTCATTAGCTATAACACAAACCTTCCTCTCCAAGCAGACAACATGGCTCCTGAGAATCCCATCCAGTGATGTGAATGGTACGATTCGGAGATCCTTCATCCAGGGTGAAACCACAGGCTGACTGTGTGCTGTGTAAAACCTGACACCTACACAACCAGGCCCCACTTCTCCTGGAGCAACATGAAGTGTCTGCTGCTTTCCAGATCCATTCCTTTCCCCTCACTATTATCCTCAGATAGTTCACAAATTCCTTGTGTGCATCATCCTCCAACATGCCTACGGTTTCCACTTTAAATATTTCCATCTGTCTTTTTCACAGACAGCAATGGGATTGCTGCTATCACAGGAATCAGTTCTGAAATACTGTCCCTCTGATCTTCAGGCTTCCTGGAGTAATACACTGATCCAGATCTTCCCACCTAACACAAATCCATATCCCCATCTGAGTTCCAGATTTTAATGTGATTGTCTAATATAGAAAACATATATCATTTAACCCATTTAAACCTGAGTCAGCACACCCCCTCCACACACACTACAAGAGGTTGTCTTTGAGATCAGTTGTTCCTTTGTAATCTGGGTTGTTCTGAATGATGACAATATGAACCTTCTTCCTAACCTGTCCTAACCCTTGAAAGGGGGGAATGCGTCATTAACAAATATATGCTTCAAGTTATTAATTCTGCTTGGTCTGACTGACATGGTTAATTTAGGACTAACAGAAGGATTAGGGTATGGTCGAATGGACAGATGTGCAACGGGGACACAAGGGGACTTCTTGCTAATGTCCGGATTACAAGGTTAGACATTATTTTTACATTCATTTTTTTAACAATTTGCTGATTTTTGATGGAAAGGGAGACAGTGAGAAGGAGCTAGAAAGTCGAGAATGTCAGAGGAAGTGCACTTGTGGTGTAGGGTGGGAGGGGAATAACAGAGGAACCAGCTATGGGTGCAGACCATTTCTACATAGGCATGAATGTACAGGATCGAAATTATAAACAAGGGCACACGGTTCATTCTGTAATCATGATCAATGCTGTAATGTCTACAAAATACTCCAAACGTACGGGAGAAACTTATATCGATGAGATGTCTTTGGGGCTCTCCTGTATCCCCATATTTGTCGTTAATGTTGCTTTTCCATCACACAGCTGACTCATGTCGAGTGTTTTAGATTCTCCACAACACCCTTCTGTCGGTTCATTCACTGAAATGAGGGACTCTCCTTGTTGTAACAGTGACATTCTCTGTCTGCCCGGTTATTGCTTGAAGTCAGTCAGCCCTTGAATTGTTTGTACATTGTTTCATCATGTCCCACCCAGCTGGCCACCAGTACAGAGGCGTTGGAGGAGGACGGTTTGGTCCACGTTGTTAGAGGCTGAGGACAGGCCGAGAAGGACAATGAGGGAGTTTTCCTTTGTCACATTCACATCGGGTGTCATTGGTGACTTTGGGAAGAGCTATTTCGATACCGTGACAGGGACAGAGATCTTATTGGAGGGATTTAAACATGGAGTTCTGGGAAATGTGGACATGGATTTGGGAGGTAATCAGGACTTTGGAGAGCGAAAGGAGGTGGGAGCTGGAGCGGGAGTTTAATAGAATAGTGGGGTCAAGTGTTGGTTTTATTGAGGACAGGTGATGATGGCAGATTTGAAGGAGAGATGGGCAGTACCAGGAGAGAGAGAACCGTTAATATCAGTGAACATGGGGAAAATGGGTGATCAGCAGTTTAGCGGGAATAGGGTCGATGGAGCAGGAGGTGGGTCTCATGGGCAAAGTCAGCTCTGAGAGGGCAGGAAGGGGAGATGGGAGAGAAACTGGAGAAAGATGTGGGTTCAGAGCTCGGGCATGGGGGATCTTTAGAGACAGTTTGTCCCGATGGGCTAGTGGAAGGGAGGGAAGCAGCAGAGGCAGCTGATCGGATTGTCTCAATCTTAGTGACAAAGAAGCTCCATGAGCTCCTCACACTTGTTGCTGGAGGTGAGGATGGAGGAGACAGGGGAGAGGGAGAGCCCTTCGAAAGGAACTAATGTCTTAGGGATAGTAAAAAGATTCAACATCATCTTTTTAATAGAAAGCTAATTGATTTTATTTTTATCCAGAACATTAACACCTATAACTGGGCTGGAGTTTACTATCAGCAGCAGAAACAGACCCCAGTGAAACATGGTTCAATTGCAAAACTCAATCACTGTAGTTACTCGTGAACCTGCTGGTGTCTCAGCAGGTTGGATGACTGAGTGAATCCTTTCCCACACTCAAAGCAGGTGAACGGTCTCTCCCCAGTGTGAACGCGCTGGTGTTTCAGGAGGTTGGATGACTGAGTAAATCCCTTCCCACACACGGAGCAGGTGAAAGGCCTCTCCCCAGTCTGAACTCGCTGTGGTGAAATAAGATTAGCTGATCGCCTGAACCCAGTCCCACAGTGAGAGCACCTGAACGGTCTCTTGTCAGTGTGAACACGTTGATGGGACATCAGGTCCCCGGAACTTTTATAGCACTTCCCGCAGTCTGGACATTGAAAAGGTCTCTCCTCACTGTGAACTCGCTGGTGCGTCAACAGATGGGATGAATCAGTGAATCCCTTCCCACATTCTGAACAGGTGAAATGCCTCTCTCCAGTGTGACCATGCTGGTGTCTCAGCAGGTTGGATGACTGAGTGAATCCCATCCCACACTTGGAACAGATAAATGGCTTCTCCCCAGTGTGAATTCATTGGTGCATAGTCAGAAGAGATGATCGCCTGAACCCAGTCCCACAGTAAGAGCAGCTGAACAGTCTCTCGTCAGTGTGAACACGTTGATGGGACATCAGTTCCCAGGAACCTTTGTAGCACTTCCCACAGTCTGGGCATTTAAAAGTTCTCTCGTCACTGTGAACTCACTGGTGTTTCAGTAGGTAGGATGAACGAGTGAATCCCTTCCCACACTTGGAGCAGATGAACGGTGTCTCTGCTGTTTAACTGCACCGATGTCTTTCCATGCAATTGAATCCCTTCCCACAGTCCCCACATTTCCACGGTTTCTCCCTGTTGGGACTGCATTTATGTCCTGCCAGATTAGATGATTGGCTGAAGCCTTGTCCACACACACAACACGTGTATAGTTTCTCCCCACTGTGAACGATGCTTTTTCCTTCCATGTTCAAAATCCAATGATATTCAGGCTATGATAAACTGTGCAACTCCATCAGATCCTGATGTGATGTTTGGTTTCAGCTTCCTGACTGCAAATCCTCTCCTTCTAATATCCTGTGGAATTGATTTAAAACAGAAAGAGGGAGTGAGAGAGAACCCACATCGGTAGGTTGTGAAACTGAGCTGAATGAATCTGGTAATTTGTGAGGCCGGCACGAGGAAAAAGTGACCACGAAAGATGCTGGATTGTCACAAAAACTCAACTGGTTCACTAAGGACAACAGAGAAAGGACCTTCTACACAGTCTGTGCCCATAAATTTCAAAATTGTGCCTGAACACTAAGGTCTAGGTCATAGGAACAGGAGTCCTAACACTGACTCCTGGGGAAATCCACTTTCAACCTTCCTCCATTCTGAAAAATCATTACTCTCTGTTTCCTGGCACTCAGTTAATTTTGTATCCATGTTGCTGCTGCCCATTTTGTTCTATAAGCTATAACTTTGCTCACAAGTCTGTTATGTGGCACTTTATCGAATGCCATTTGGAAGACCGTGTACACCACATTAACAGCATTACCCTCATCAACCACACTGTTACCTCTTGAAAAACCTGAAGCAAGTTAGTTTAACATGATTTTCCCTTAACAAACTTGAGCTGGCTTCCCTGAATTAGCCCACATTTGCTTAAGTGACTATTAATTTTGACCAGAATTATCACTCCCAAGGTTAAACTGACTGGTCTGGAAGTTGCTGGGCTTATCATTACACCCTTTTTGAACAAAGGTGTATGATTTGCAATTCTCCTGTCCTCTGTCACCACTCATGGGTCTGAAGGAGATTGGAATAATATGGTCAGTGCCTCCACAATTTCCATTCTGAATTCCCTCAGTATCCTTGGATACAACTCATCTAATCCTGGTGCCTTGTCAACTTTATCAGACAGCCTATATAATACCTTCTCCTTATCAATATTAAACACCACAAGTGTTTGAACTACCTCCTCTTTAACCATGACCTGTGCAGCATCATCTTCTTTGGTAAAGACAGATGCCAAATATTCATTTATACCTCATCCATACTCCCTGTCCCAATGGGTAAATCGCCTTTGCTTAAATCCCTAATCAGCCCCTGTCTCCTTTTACCACCCTGTTACTAGGTATCAGCCAGAGAAAGCGTTTTGATTTCCTTCCATGTTAGCTGCCAGTCTCTTCTCATACTCTCTCTTTGCTTCTCGTACTTTCTTTTTCCAATTTCTCTCTGAATATTCTTTCTTTATCCTGTCTCTCGGTTGTATTAGCCACCTGATATCTCTGTTAGCAGACTTATTCATTTTCATCTTAATCTCTTCTCTTATTTAGTGAGCTGTGGATATGTTAGCCATACCTTCCTCATTTGTAAGAATATGTCATTACTATGTCTGATCTATTTCCTCTTTAAGGCAGCCCATTCCTCAATTACAGTTTCTCCTGCCAACCTTTGATTCCACTTTACTGGGTCAGATCCATTCTCACCCTATTGAAGTTGGCTTTCCCCAGTTAATTATTCTTTCTCCTACAAGTAACCTTTGCCCACAGACAGACAGGCCAACTGTTTACCTTCCAGGTTTAAAGGCCGATGATATTCAGGTCCTCACGAATCGAGTGACTCTGCCAGATCTGAATTGATGTTTGATTTGAGTTTCCCATCTGTTAACCCTTAACTTCTAAGATCCAGTATCAGAAATTTACAAAAACACTAACCGTCAGTCCAAGATAGAAATTGAGAAGAGACAAACATTTCTCTTGGTTTGAGTTTGCTGTGTGTAAATCCTACCCTTCTAACCCCCTGTAAAAGGAGTTTCCAAAATCCATCCCTGTCAGTCCAGGATAGAAATGCACAACATTCTCTCCTCCTGCAACCTGGACCAGGGTGGCCGCGCATGCGCCCTGCTGCACATTGTCCCTGTGAAGATGGCGGTTGTTAACTCGGGCCTGTCTCCGAGAGGAGACGCGGGTTAGAGTTGTCCCCTCTCCATTCGGTGTAACCACAGGACCGGTAGCTTCTTATTCAAGATTTCAGACCTTCACAGGGTCTTCATGAAGCCTGCCCGCCCACTCCGCCGCCTCCATCCCTCCCCCACTCACCGACTCCTTTTACTCGCCTGTGTTCGCCATTTCTCAGCGTCTTCCACCAGCTCCAGGTACAGATGGTACTGCGCATGCTCCAGCCAGAGATCGCAATGCGCATGTACCAGTCACTGCCAGCTACTGCGCGTGCGCGGGGACCGCCTGTCGTGAGGATAGAGCACATTCTGTCCCCCACTGAATCCTGGGTAAACGTACCGCCATTGAACGCTTTTTTCTGATAAGATAATTATGTTTTATGATCCGATGATGATTGGCGCCATAGGGCCAATATATAAAATTATTAATATTGATATGGCAACCATAGTGCACGGCCCCTCCACCATAGTTCTGTCCTGGGTGTAATTAACAACAGAACAAACCCTGACAGTTAGATCTGAACTCACTGGAGTCTCAGCAGCGGCGCAGACAAATGATTTTTCTTCCTATATTCTGACTACTGAAACTCTGTCTTGTCAGCTGGAATGTAGCAATTGTGGATCCAATCCTTTGACCTTCTAAAACTGGAGTGTTAGCAGGTGGGCAGTGAGCAAAGGGTTGCATACATGAAGTATCTGAATGGTCTCCCACAGGTATGACTGTGCTGCTGTGTCAGAAAATGGAATAACGAGGTGAATCCATTTCCACATTCAGCTGGTGTGATTTCATGGTGTGATTTTGCAACATGAGTTTCAGCTCACACTGGGATCTCAAACCCTTCTAAGAATGTGCTCGACATTCTCAACCACAGTTAGAGAAAGGTGGTGCTGTAAATCTGAAATAAAAAAACAAAATATTGGAATTTTCAGCAGATCTGGCAGTGTCTGTGGAGAGTGAAAGATGTATTTAAATTTCAGGGCTGTGACTTTCCATCAGAACTGCACTGCATCAGTGAGCAGACTTGAAAACTTAACTCTATTTCTCAATTCACAGATTCTCCTGGATGTGCTGAGTATTTCCATGATTTTCTGCTTTTATCTTTGATTGAAGAAGTTGCATATGAATTGTGCATAGATTTATTGATGACTAACGTATATTTATTCTCAACCATCTACAAGTGGAAAACTCTTCCACTTGTCTACTCTGTCAACCCCTTTCATTATCTTAAAGGCCTTAGTCAAGTCATCCCTCACTTTCTTTTCCAGAGAAAAACTTTTCAATCTGTTAAATCTTTGTGAATTTGACATATTTTCCAATTCTGGCATCATTCCAGTAAATCTTTTTTGCACCATCCCCATTACTTCGCTCCTTCCTATAATATGGAGGCAGAGATAATCTGAGCATCAAAGTCACATTGTCCCAAATTCCTGTATGTTGTAAGGATCATTATGGCAGTGGGAGAGGGGACTGTGGTTTCGAGCTGTTATTCACCATCCCCTGTTTCAGCCATTCTCCCATTAGCTGAAAATAAGATTAGATGAAATGAGCAGATCTAATGAGCCAGTCTGTGACATTATGAATCAATTACAAAGTTGTCTCTCAGCCTTACAGTGAAGCAGAGGGTATTTTTCATTTTAAATTAGCTAATTATGCCATTAAGAATACCTGTCAGAGAATGACTAGATTTCAGCATGGGGCCAGTGTAAAGCTCATTTTACATGATTACCAAGCAGTGAAGAGGTGAATTTGTAATTCACATGCACCTTGTTTGTGCATTTCCCAGATTAATAGTTGCACTGAGTCTGTTGTTCTCCATCTTGATATGTTCAAGATGGAAATCCATAAATATTTGGGCACTAAGGGATATGGTGATAGGATGGGAAAGTGAAGTTGAGCTGGAAGAACATTTAATGGTGGAGCAGGCTCAAGGGGCCTTTTGGTCCAACCCTGCTCCTATTTCTTGTGTTCTTATGAACATCACTGTGAATCATTTCCATTCAAGCACAGCAGATGCAGCAGCACCCGTCCACCTCCTCCCTTCCCACATTCCAGGGCCCCAAACACTTTCCAAGGGGCACAGTGATTTACTGGTACTTCTTGCTATTCAGTATTGTCTATTCACTGACCACAGTGCGGTTTTCTCTACATTGAGGAGATTAAATCCCAATTGGGTAACTGCTTTGTGGAACATCGCCTTTCAGTCTCCAAGTGTGACCCTGAGGTTCTGGTCATTTACCAGTTTAATCTCCACCCACTCCCACTTTGACCTCGGCCTCCTGCACTGTTCCAATGAAGCTCAATGGAAGCTCGAGGAACAGCAGCCCATCTTTCATTGGACACTTTACATCCTTCTGGGCTCAACATTCATTTTGACAATTTCAGATCATAACCACTGCTCCCATTTTTTCTGACAGTAGGTGCTGGTAATGGTTCTTCTTTTACCATTTATCCCTCCTCTGGGCCTGTGTTGTTTCTCCACTTGTCCCATTAGTTTATTTCCTTGTCTCATTATCACCCAATGCTGCCTTGCACCATCATCCCCTTTGTCATTTAATCACGAGTTCAGGCTCGGACAAGGGGGATCTTTAGAGATAGTTTGTCCCAGTGGGCTAGTGGAGGGGAGGGAAACAGCAGAGGCAGCTGATCAGATTGTCTCAATCTTAGTGACAAGGAAGCTCCATGAGCTCCTCACACTTGTTGCTGGAGGTGAGGATGGAGGAGACAGGGGAGAGGGAGAGCCCTTCAAAAGGAACTAACTTGTGCTAGAAATATCAAAACAACTCAACTGTTCATCGCAAAGCTGATTTATTCCAATTTTATACAGAATCTGTAACTGAGCTGGAGTTTATTAACATCAAAAAGCAAATATCTTGTTAAAAATAGTAAAAAGGTTCAACGCATTGTGTTTAACACAATGCTGATTTATTTGACTTTTATCAAAGCGGGCTGGAGTTTATTAATGTCTACAGAAACACACTATAATGAACATACTTCAGTCCTGAATGTTATTAAGAGCAAAATCCCATCACAACAGTTACTTGTGAACTTGCTGGTGTCTTAGCCGGTGGGATGACTGACTGAATCCCTTCCCACATACGGAGCAGGTAAATGGCCTCTCTCCAGTGTGAACTCTCTGGTGTCTCAGCAGGCCGGATGACTGACTGAATCCCTTCCCACATTCGGAGCAGGTAAATGGCCTCTCTCCAGCGTGAACTCTCTGGTGTCTTAGCCGGTCAGATGACTGACTGAATCCCTTCCCACATTCGGAGCAGGTAAATGGCCTCTCTCCAGTGTGAACTGTCTGGTGCAGCAGCAGGCCGGATGACTGACTGAATCCCTTCCCACATTCGGAGCAGGTGAACGGTCTCTCTCCAGTGTGGACTCGCTGGTGTGCGATGAGATGAGATGATTGCCTGAACCCAGTCCCACAGTGAGAGCACCTGAACGGTCTCTCATCATTGTGAAAACATTGATGGGACTTTAGTTCCACAGAACTTTTGAAGCACGTCTCACACTGTGGGCATTTAAAAGGTCTCTCATTTGTGTTAACTTGCTGGTGTCCCATGAGGTTGGCTAATTGAGTGAATCCCTTCCCACGCTCAGAGCAAGTGAATGGTCTCTCCCCAGTGTGAGTGCACCAATGAGTTCCCAGTTCCAATGGGGATTTGAATCTCTTCCCACAGTCCCCACATTTCCATGGTTTCTCTCCATTGTGACTGCATTTATGCTCCGTCAGGTCAGATGATTGGATGAAGCCTCGTCCACACACAGAACACGTGTACGGTTTCTCCCCACTGTGAACGGTGCTTTTTCCTTCCATGTTCAAAATCTGAAGATACTCAGTTTAAGATAAATTAAGCGAATCCATCAGATCCTGATGTGATGTTTGGTTTCAGTTTCCCGAATGCAAATCCTCCCCCTCTAATCCCCTGTGGAATTGATTTAAAACAGGAAAAGGGGAGTGAGAGAGAACCCACAAAAACACAAAGGCAGGTTGTGAAATTGAGCTGAATGAATCTGGGAATTTGTGGGGCCGGCACTGGGAAAAAGTGACCATGAAAACTGCTGGATCGTCATAAAAACCCAACTGGTTCACTAATGTCCTTCAGGGGAGGGAACCTGCCACCCGGTCTGGGCCTACACAAGACTCTGGCCTCTACAAGAACATACGAAATAGGAACAAGAGAAGTCCTAACACCCTGCCGAGCCTGCTCCACCATTCAATACGATCGTGGCTGATCTTGGGCTTCAACTCCACTTTCCCACCCACTCCCCATATCCCTCGACTCCCTGAGAGACCAAAAATCTGTCCATCTCAGCCGGAAATATATTCAATGATGGAGCATCCACAACTCGCTGGGCTGGAGAATTCAATGTGACAGAGAGAGAAAGAGAGAGAGGAGTGGGAGAGACAGAGAGAGAAGGTTACTAAACAAAGCACAGGATGTCGATAAACAGAATTCAAGTGCATGGGATTGGGGTAATATCCTGTTATAGTTTGAGAATTGGTGAAAAGACAGAAAACAGAGAGTCGGAATAAATGTCTCATTTTCAGGATGACAGGCTGTTTTTGTGGGATACTGCAAGGATCAGTGCTTGGCCCACAGCCATTCACAAACTATACAAATGATTTGAAGGCACTCATTTAAGCAGCACCTAAATTTTCACATTCTCATCCTTGTTTTCCTCCATGGTTGTGATCATTCCTATCTCTGTAACCTCCTCCAGCCTCACAATCCCCCCGAGATATCTGCTCTTCTTGAATTCGATAATAACTGATTTTTATAATTCCATCACTGGTTGCCATTCTGTCAGTTTCCAAGACTCTAGAATTCCCTCCCTAAACCTCTCCGCCTCTCTCCCTCATTTGCTTCCTTTAAGATATTCCTTCAGACCGACCTCTTTGACCAAATTATTGGCCACCTGCCCGAGTATCTCCTTGGTTTCTAACATTTCTGTGAAATGTCTTGCTAAACTATATAACAATAAATGTGCGATATAAACACAAATTGTTGTTGTTGATTTGGAGATATATCAATGTCCCTTCCTCATCACTGGGTGAATAACCTGTAGCTCCTTACCTACCGGCATTGTGCGAGCACCTTCACCACACGGACTTAATTAGTAATGGGTTGAAAGGTTATGGGGAGAGGGAGGGAAATTGGAGTTGAGGCCAAAATGAGATCAGCCATGATCATAATGAATGGTGGGGCAGGCTCGAGGGGCTGAATTGCCCACTCCTGCTCCTAGTTCTTATGTTCTTATGTTCAAGGATCTATGGACATGCACACCAAGGTTCTGTACTTCCTCGGGTCCTACCATTCATCATGTACTCCCTGGTCCAGTTAGTCCTCCAAAAATGCATCACCTCACACTTTTTGGCATTAAATTCCATTTTCCACTGTTCTGCCCATCTGACCAGCCTGTCTATATGTCTAAGGGTTTCCTCCTCGCTATTTACCACACTAGTGATTTTTTTGTGTTACCTGTGAACTTACTGATCATACCTCCTACATTCATGTCTACATCATTAATGTCCACGAAGAACAACAAGGGACCCAGCACCAAACCCTGCAGTACGCCACTGGACACAGGCTTCCAGTCACAAAACAACCTTTGACCATCACCCTCTGCCTCCTGACACTGAGCTAATTCTGGATCCAATTTGCCAAATTGCCCTGGATCACATGGGCTCTTACCTTCTGGACCTGTCTCCCATGCCAGACCTTGTCAAAAGCCTTAGAGAATTCCATGTGGACTACATCAATTGAACTACCCTCATCTACACACCTCGTCACCTCCTCGAAAAATTCAATCAAATTTGTTAGACATGATCTCTCACCGACAAAGCCATGCTGACTATCCTTGATTAATTCTTGCCTCTCCTCATGGGGATTAATTCTGTCCCTCAGAACGTTTCCAAAAGTTTCCCTACCAGTGATGTTGGACTCACTGGCCTATTAGCTCCCTGGTTTATCCCCACCATTCTTCTTTAATAATGATACCACATTAGCTGTCCTCCAGTCCTCTGGTACTTCTCCTGTGGCCAGAGAGGATTTGAAAATTAATGTCAGGGCCCCTGAAAGCTCCTCCCTTGCCTCCCACAGCACCTGCGATACATCTCATCTGGGCCTGGGGATTAATAGACTTTTAAGGCCCAATAAAACCGCTAATACCTCCTCCCTCTCAATACTCATTTGTTCAAGTATATCACAGTCCCCCTCCCTGATTTCTATACCTACATCGTCCTTCTGTATAGTTAATACAGATGCAAAGTACTCATTTAAAACCTCATCTACATCTTCAGCTCCTCACACAGATTGCCATTTTGGTCCCTGATGGCCCCTAATCTCTCCCTGGTTATCCTCTTGCCCTGAATATACTTATAAAATGCCTTTGGATTTTAACTTATTTCACCCAGCTGTGTTTTTCATGCCCCCTCTTCGCTTTCCTAATTTCTTCTTTAACCCCCTACACGTTCTGTACCCATCAAGGGCTCCTGCTGTTTTAAGCCCTCGGTATGTACCATAAGCTTCCCTTTTTTTCCCCCCTTATCTAATCCTGTCAATTCCTCAACATCCCAGTTTCTCTGGACTTGTTGGTCCTTTGTGGTAAAATGTTGGCCCTGTACTCTCACTATTTCCTTTTTGAATGACTCCCACTGCTCTGATGTTGATTTTCCTACAAGTAGCTGCTCCCAGTCCACATTGGCCAGGTCCTGTCTTATCATATTGAAATTGGCCTTCCCCAATTCAAAACCCTTATTTTCTATCCATCTTCGTCCTTTTCCATAACTACTTAAATCTTACTGAGTTATGGTCATTATCACTGAACTGCTCCCCCACTGATACTTCTACAACTTGCCCAGCTTTGTTCTCTAATAGGTCCAGCACCTCTCTTGTAGGACTTTCTATGTGCTGGCTTCAAAATCTCGCCTGGATACATTTGAAGAATTCTGCCACCTCAAAGTCTTTCACACTTTGTCTATCCCAGTTAATATTGGGGAAGTTGAAATCCCCGATTATTATTACCCTATTATTTTAACACTTCTGAGATTTGCCTACATATCTGCTCTTCTATCTCTCCCTGATTGTTTGGGGGTCTATAGTATGCTCACAACAATGTGATTGCCCCCTTTCTGTTTTTAAGTTCTACCTATACGGCCTGATTTAAGGAACCTTCTAAGATACCATCCCTCCTCACTGCAGTAATTGACTCCTTGATCAATATTGTGACACCACCATCTCTTTTACAACCTCTGCCCCCTTCCTGTCTCACCTGAAGATTCTATAGCTCAGAATATTGAGCTGCCAGTCCTGCCCCTCCCTCAGCCATGTCGCCGTGATAGCAATGATATCATATCCCCATGTGTTAATCAGCATCTGCAACTCATCTGCCTTACTCACAACACTCCTTACATTAAAATAAATGTCATCCAGCCTTACCATGTTGCCTTGTGCCTTAACTTGACTATGTACACCCTGCCTTCCAGACTGACTTGTTTTTTTCTTATATACTTGTATGTACATCACCCCCTACTATACCTCCACTCAGTATCCCACCCCCATGCCAAATTAGTTTAAGAGCCCACCGACAGCACTAGCAAATTTCCCCGCAGGGTTCCTCATGCCTTTTAAAGGACTTCTCACACTTAAATTAAAAGGTCTCTTGTCAGTGTGAATGGTGTCCCAGCAGGTGGGATGATGTCCTGAACCTCTTACCACACTGTGAGCAACTGAACAGCCTCTCGCCAGTGAGAATTCAATGTGTTTCAGCAGGACAGTCCAAAGAGACAAATATTTCTCTGAGTTGGAGTTTGCTGTGTGTAAATCCTCCCCTTCTAACCCCCTGTAGAAGGAGTTTCCAAACACTCGGTATAAACTGGGCTCCGGGAGTTTCTAATCCGGGTTTGGAGTCCTACACCGGGTGTGTGTGAACCCTCCCAGTCCACCCTCCGGCTCCATTCCTCTCCTGCACTCGGCCCTTTCTCACCCGCTGGACTTTAAATTCCACCGCAACAAAAACAAAAATACCTGGAAAAGCTCAGCAGGTCTGACAGCATCTGCGGAGAGGAACACAGTTAACGTCTCGAGTCCATATAACTCTTCAACAGAACCAAGTAAAAATAGAAGAGAGGTGAAATATAAGCTGGTTTAAGGGGGGGTGGGACAAGTAAAGCTGGATAGAGGGCCAGTGATAGGTGGTGATAACCAAAAGATGTCACAGACAAAAGGTCAAAGAGGTGTTGAAGGTGGTGATATTATCTAAGGAATGTGCTAATTAAGGGTAGAAAGCAGGACGAGCAAGGTACAGAGAGCCCTAGTGGGGGTGGGGGAGAAGGAAGTGAAATAGGCTAAAAGGTAGAGATAAAACAATGGATGGAAATACATTTAAAAATAATGGAAATAGGTGGGAAAAGAAAAATCTATATCAATTATTGTAAAAAAATTCTACCGTCTTCATCCTGGTCCCCCGCCCACACTGCGCATGCTCCACTCCCAACAGGCTCCGCCCCTCTCACTCCGATTGGCTGGAGGACCTGCTGCTCCTGCTCGGTCATCCAACCCCCCCCATTCTTCCTATTGGTCCGGAGCTGCCGCCAATCATTTGGAGTCGGAACATGCGCAGTCCGTGGAGACAGGCAGTAAGGGAGCTCCAGCCAGCGGATTTAAAATGCGGGTTTAACAAAGGCCGAGTGCGAATACAGAACCCGTGAACAGAGATAGGGCTGACGGGTGAATTTGGAAGCTTCATAAACTCACGGTGTCGGCCCCAAACCCTCAATAAGGAGCCGCCGGTCCTGGGTTTGCTCGGAGCTGTGGGAGAAAGGCCCGAGTTATCGGCCGCCATCATTATAGGGGCAATGTGGGCCATCTTGATTGGCCAATGTGCTACAGGGCGCATGCGCAGCCGCCATCCTGACGGGAACAATGAGCAACAGCCCGAGGGAGACGTTCAAAAAATGTGTGTTCACCAGGAGTTTTAGATCAGCAACAATAGAATTATAAACCCATAGTCACTCAGCAGTACAGAATTTAAACATTGCTGAAAAAGGGAGACATATTGCTGATATTTCATGTTGCACTCCTCTGGACAGATGCAAAAAAAACAAATTTCTCAGCGAACAACAATTTATGCTGCACAAGGAAAGGGTGTTGACTGGTTTGGCCAGTCAGCTCTGATTGGTCAAAGCATCACCATGGAGAATGCACCAAAGAGCTATCATCCTCCATGCTTTTGTTTAATTCAACAAACGGCCCCATCCCTGGACATGTCCCTTCTGTCTGCAGAAGGCAGTTCCCTGTGTATGAATATATGTATCTTCTAGCAAGCATAAGTGAGCCACATTATGAGCCCGACTGATAATCTTTGAAATTTGATGTTCTTGCATCTGTCCTGATGAGTACAAGAGAAAAGGTTTTGACAGAATGTCTCTTTTTTTTAGCAATACTCAAGTGTCTTAAAGGGGAAAAATGTGGTCGACAGAGGGAGTGGTGCAGGTGGACAATTTCAGAGTTTGGGAATGAGGGAACTTAAGGCAAGGTCTTAATGCTGGAGCGATTAAAATGGAGAATGTACAAGATTCCAGAATTTGAGCAGTGCAGATATCTTGGAGGGTTGTGGGGCGGAGGAGATTACAGAGATAAGGAAGGGTGAGGCCATGGAGGGATTTGAAAACAAGGATGAGAATTTTAAAATCAAGCTGTTGCTTGACCGGGATCCAAGGCAGGTCAGGAAGCAAATGGGTGATAGAGGAACAGGATTTGCTACGAGTGAAGACATGGACAGCAGACTTTTGGATGGCTTCACGTTTACGGAGAGTAGAATGTGGGAGACCAGCCAGGAGTGTGTTGGGATAGTCATTCAAGTCTGGAGGTAACAACGGCAGTGATTAGGGCTTCAGCAGCAGATGCACTGAGACGGGGTGAGGGCGGATGATGTTGCAGAGGCGATCTTAGTGATGGCACAGACTGAGATCAAATGTAACACCGAGGTTATGAACAGACTGGTTTAATCTCAGACTGTTCCCATGGAGAAGGATGGAGTTGGTATCCAGAGATTGGAGCAGGGACTGAAAACAGTGTCTTCAGTCTTCTCAGTGTTTAATTGGAGTTAAATAGTCATCAGGAAGAGAAGCAGTAACCAGAATGGATCATGAGACTGATCCCGGGTTTAACTTAGTTAGAGAGGGAGAGAAGGAAGGAAGGAAGGAAGGAAACCCTGGGAGGTTTGGAGAAACCATCTTCACAATCACTCATTAAATCTCCACACTGGACACAATGTTAACATCTGCTATTCTGTATGGTCGGACAGGGGGTTTCAGATTAATGATTTGGTCATGAGTAATGACTGAATAGAATGATCAAACATATTGTTATCTTCAGTTGGACAAATTTGTTAAAAAGATACAGGAAGAATTATCCAAAACTCTGTTTGGCTTCAGCACAGGGAGGAGGGAGAGTGTGTGGGACAGCGATTTGCAGCTTTGGGAGAAGAAGACAGGAAGTAATGTTCCATAGAATTGAGAATTGTCTGCTCTGAATTTCTATCCTGTTCTTACAGTGATCACTTTTGTAAACTCCTTTTACAGGGTATCGGAAGGGGTGGATTTACAGAGGGGGATCTCAAACTAAACATCACATCAAGATCTGACAGTCACTCAATTCATCAGGACGTGAATACTATCATCTTTGAATGTGGAAGGAGAAATATTTGTCTGTTCTGTCTGTGGGAAAAGATTTCAAACATCAGTGTGACTGGAAAAGCACCAAGACACACACACACCCGAATGAGAGTGTTCCAGTGAACTGACAGTGGAAAGAGCTTTAACCAGTTACACAGCCTGAAATAACATCACACCATTCACAGCAGGGGGAAATTGTACACGTGTTCTATGTGTGGACAAAGATTCAAATGATCATCAAACCTGGAGAGACACAGGGACACTTGAACCATGGAAAAACTGTTGAAATGTGAGGACTGTGGGAAAGGATTCAATTACCCATCCCAGCTGGAAAGCCATCGACACAGTCACACTGGGGAGTGGCCGTTCACCTGCTCCGAGTGTGGGAAGGGATTCACTCAGCCATCCCACATGAGACCTGCTCCAAATGTGGAAAATAATTCACTGAGTCATCCAGGCTGCGAACACACCAGCGAATTCACACTGGAGAGACACCATAAGAACATATGGAATAGGAACGGGAGCAGACCATTTGGCCTCTCAAGTTTGTTATGCCATTCAATAAGATCATGGCTGATCTTCTTGTGTTTGAATTTCCACATTTCCATCTAACCTTGATAACCTTTGATTCCCTTGCCTAACAAGAATCTATCTACCTAGATCCTGTGTCTTAAAAATATTCAATGATCGCGCCTCCACCGCCTTCTGAGGCAGAGAGTTCCAAAGTCGTACAATCCTCTGAGTGAAAAAAATTCTCCTTATCTCTGTCCTAAAAGGGCGACCCCTTAATTTGAAACGGTGCCCCCCTAGTTCTGGACTCACCCACAAGAGGAAACATCCTTTCCACATCCACCTTGTCAAGGCCGTTCAGGATCTTGTATACTTCAATCAAATCACTCCTCCCTCTTCTAAACTCCAGTGGAAACAAGCCCAGTCTGTCCAACCTTTCCTCAACAGACAGCCCACTCATTCCAGGTGTGAACATCCATTGAACCACCTCCAATGCATTTATATCCTTCCTTTAATAAGGAGACCAAAACCGCACACAGTATTCAAGGTGCAGTCCTGTATAACTGAAGCATAACATCCTTACTTTTATGTTCAACCCCTCTCGTAACAAAGGATAGCATTCCATTAGCCTTATTAATTACTTGCTGTACATGCATACAAACTTTTTGTGATTCATTTACTAGAACACCTAGTTCCCTCTGCACTTCAGAATTATGCAGCCATTCTCCATTTAAGCAATACTCTGCTTTTTTGTTCTTCCTGCCAAAGTGACCAACTTCACATTTTCCCACATTTCACTCCATTTGCCAGATCTTTGTCCACTCATTCAACCTATCTACATCCATCTGCAACCTCCTCATGTCCTCTTCACAACATACTTTTCTACCTATCTTTGTGCCATCTGCCAATTTAGCTACCACGTCTTCACTCCCCTCATCTAAGTCATTGATGTAAATCTTAAAAAGTTGAGGCCCCAATACAGACCCCTGTGGGACTCCATTCATCACATCCTGCCAATCAGAAAAAGACCCATTTACACATACTCTCTGCTTTCTGCCAGCCAGCCAATCTCCTATGCATGCTAATAAGTTACCCCCTACACCATGCGCTTTTATTTTCCGTAATAATCTTTGATGTGGCACCTTCTCAAATGCCTTCTGGAAATCCAAGTCCAGTACGTCTACAGGCTCCCCTTTATCCATTGCGCATGTTACTCCTTCAAAAAAACTCCAATCAGTTGGTTAAACATGATTTTCCTTTCACAAAACCATGCTGACTCTTCCCGATTGCCTTGAGCTCTTCTAAGTGCCCAGCTAAAACCTCCTTAATGAATGATTCTGATAACTTCCCCATGACAGACGTCAAGCTAACTGCCCTATAGTTTCCCGTTTTCTGCTTCCCTCCCTTCTTGAATAGAGGGGTTATATTTGCTGCTTTCCAATCTGATGGAACCTTTCCAGAATCGAGCGAATTTTGGAAATTTAACACCAGCGCACCGACTACCGCATTAGCCGCCTCTTTTGAGACCCTAGGATGTAGTTCATTGGGTCCCAGAGACTTGACATCTGCAGCTCCTTCAATTAGCTCAGTACTATTTCCCCAGTGATTTCAATTTCACCAAGTTCCTTTCTCCTGTCACCTTCTGATTTGCAGCTATTACTGGAATGTTTTCTGTATCCTCTATATTGAACACAGAAGCAAAATATTGTTCATTTCTTCCACCATTTCCTCATCTACTATTAACTCCCCACTGTCAGCCTCTAGAGGACCAACACTCACTTTGCTCACTCTTTTCCTTTTTAAGCACCTGTAGAAACACTTGCTATCCATTTTTACATTTCTAGCAAACTTCCTCTCACACTCTAATTTCTTTCTCCTGATTAACCTTTTAGCCATTTTCGACTGTTCTTTATATTCTGTCCAATCATCTGTCCTGCTGCTCATCTTTGCGGAGTTGTATGCTTTTTCCTTAAGCTTGATGCTTTCCTTAACTTCTTAAGTTAACCACAGATGGTGGGTCCTCCCCTTATAATTTTTCTTCATGGTCAAGATGTACTCATTCTGAATACTTTGAAATATCCCCTTAAATGTCTGCCACTGCTTCTCTATTCATCTATCCTCTAGCTTAGTTTCTCAGTTCACATCAGCTAGCTCAGCTTTCATCCCCACATAGTTGCCCTTATTTAAGTTTAAGATACTATTCTTTGACCCACTCTTCTCCCTTTCAAACTGGATGTAAAATTCAACCATATTGTGCTCGCTGCTACCTAGCAGTGCCCTTACTCTGAGGTCATTAATTAATCCTGTTACATTACACAATACCAAGTCAAATATAACCTGCTCTCTGATTGGCTCCTGAACATGCTGCTCTAAGAAACTATCTCAAAAGCATTCTAAGAATTCCTCATCCAGGCTATTACTGCCAATCTGATTTTTCCAGTTAACATGTAGATTAAAATCACCCATGATTATTGCCATCCCTTTATCACAAGCACACAATATTTTCTCTTGAATACTTTGTCCTACACTATGGCTGCTGTTAGGGGCCCGTCAACCACTCCCATTAATGACTATTTTTCCCCTACTATTCCTCATCTGCACCCAAACCGATTCTACATCCTGATCTCCTGATCCAAGGTCATCTCTAACTATTGCACCAATGCCCTCTTTAATTAACAATGCAACCCCTCCACCTTTACCTAGCTTCCTATTCTCCTTGAATGTCATGTACTCCTCAATATTAAGGACCCAATCTTAGTTTTCCTGCAGCCACATCTCCATAATTACTATCAGATCATATTTATTTACTTCTGTGTGGGTCATCAATTCATTTACTTTGTTTTGAATGCTATGTGCATTCAGATAGAGAGCCTTCAGTCTTGTCTTTGTGCTACCGTTGTAACATCTAGTCTTGACTGTTGATTTATTCTTACGCTTTTTCTCTCAGTCCTTTCCTGCCATTCTCTGACCTAATTTCTCATGTTACTATTTGGCTCTTCTGTCTTGTCTCTGCACCTTGAATTGCTACCTCTACCCAAGCTTGATCCCTCACCGCTCTTGTTTAGTTTAAAGCCCTCTCTACTTCCCTAGCTATGTGATTTGTGAGGACACCCATCCCAGCTCAGATTCAGGTTCAGGTGTAAACCAACCCAACGGTCCAGCCCCCACTCTCCCCAGCACTGATACCAGTGCCCCACAAACCAGAACCCAGTTCTCCCACACCAATCTTTGAGCCACGCATTGGTCTCGCTAATCTTATTTGCCCAATGCCAATTTGCACGTGGCTCAGGTAATAATCCAGAGATTATTATCTTTGAGTTTCTGCTACATAATTTGGTACCTAGCTCCTCATACTGACTTTAGAGAACCTCTTTCCTAGTTCTACCTGTGTCATTGGTACATACATGGACCACGACAACTGGATTCTCCCCCTCCCATTGCAAGTCCCTATCCAGCCCTGAGCAGATGTCCCGAACCCTGGCACCGGGCAGGCAACACAACCGTCTGGACTCTCACTTTTTGCTGCAGAAAACAGTGTCAATGCCCTCACTATACTATTCCTTACTACCACTACATTCCTTTTTGCTCCCCCTGCGTGAATGGCTTCCTGTACCACAGAGTCATGGCCAGCCAGCTCGTCCACCTTGCACATTTCGCTTTCATCACACAGGTTGTGAGCATCTCAAACCTGTTTGACACTTGCAAAGTCTGAGGCTCCTCCACTACTGCCTGTTCAGTCCCATTACCTGCCTCACTGACAGTCACATCCTCCTGTCCCTCATTGCTGATCAAACAGATGACCCTCTTCTAAGAGGTGTGACTGTCTTCTGGAACAAAGTATCCAGGTATTTCTCCCCCTCCCTTATGTTGCACAGTGTCTGCAGTTCAGTTTCCAGATCAATTATCCTGATCCAGAATTCCTCAAGCTGCTTACACTTCCTGCAGACGTGTTTGTCATGGATCGCCTTGGCGTCCAAAAGCTCCCACATCTCACAGCTGCAACATAACCACTGTCCTACCATTCTCACTTATGTTATTTAGTTAATTTACTTTAATTACTTTCTTCCTATGTATGCTACAATTTACTGTGTTTACTGAATGCTAGTATCACTGACAACTAAAGATTATATGCTTCTTAACTACGAGGGATGTGTATTAGATGTTTATTTAAGTAACTCTATTTTATTGCTTGTTTAAAATCTTTGTTGTTTTATTTGAATTTTAATGTTTTCATATTTTGGTTTATTATTGTAAAGTTATTTTTATTTATAGATCTACCTGAACTCGCCTGTCCTAAGCTGGTTTCTCACACACTGTCCCTTAGACTGAGCACTTACCGACCAATCAATGTATCAGCTTCCTGTGACATCACAGTTGCCTCTTTTCCCCCCACTCCTGCTGCCTCACAGCAGCTGCAAAAGTGAAACAGCCCATTCCTCACTCAAATCCCCCGTATGTATTTATAGACGTTCCTCACTCAAATCCCCCGTCTGTGTTTATAGATGTTCCTCACTCAAATACCCCATCTGTATTTATAGACGTTCCTCACTCAAATCCCCCGACTGTATTTATAGACGTTCCTCACTCAAATCCCCCGTCTGTATTTATAGGTGTTCCTCATTCAAATCCCCAATCTGTATTTATAGACGCTCCTCACTCAAATCCCCGGTCTGTATTTATAGGCTTTCCTCACTCAAATCCCTGGTCTGTATTTATAGACGCTCCTCACTCAAATCCCCGGTCTGTAATTATAGACGCTCCTCATTCAAATCCCCAGTCTGTATTTATAGATGCTCCTCACTCAAATCCCCAGTCCGTATTTATAGATGTTCCTCACTCAAATCCCCGGTCTGTATTTATAGGCATTCCTCACTCAAATCCCCCGTCTGTATTTATAGACACTCCTCACTCAAATTCCCCGGTCTGTTTTTATAGACGCTCCTCACTCAAATCCCCCGTCTGTATTTATAGATGTTCCTCACTCAAATCCCCAGTCTGTATTTATAGATGCTCCTCACTCAAATCCCCGGTGTGTATTTACAGGCGTTCCTCACTCAAATCCCTGGCCTGTATTTATAGATGCTCCTCACTCAAATCCCCAGTCTGTAATTATAGACGCTCCTCACTCAAATCCCCAGTCTGTATTTATAGACGTTCCTCACTCAAATACCTGGTCTGTATTTATAGGCATTCCTCACTCAAATCCCCGGTCTGTATTTATAGGCGTCCCTCACTCAAATCCCCGGTCTGTATTTATAGACACTCCTCACTCAAATCCCCCGGTCTGTTTTTATAGACACTCCTCACTCAAATCCCCCGTCTGTATTTATAGATGTTCCGCATTCAAATCCCCGGTCTGTTTTTATAGACGCTCCTCACTCAAATCCCCGGTCTGTATTTATAGACGCTCCTCACTCAAATCCCCGGTCTGTACTTATAGACACTCCTCACTCAAATCCCAGGTCTGTATTTATAGACACTCCTCACTCAAATACCCGGTCTGTATTTATAGATGCTCCTCACTCAAATCCCCGGTCTGTATTTATAGGTGTTCCTCACTCAAAACCCCGGTCTGTATTTATAGACGTTCCTCTCTCAAATCCCCGGTCTGTTATTATAGGCACACCTCACTCAAAACCCCACTCTGTATTTATAGACGTTCCTCATTAAAATCCCCAGTCTGTATTTATAGGCGCTTCTCATCTCCCGAGTATCTCCCACAGGCCCGCTCTGCTCCAACTCCCAGCAAGGTAGAGGGACGGAGCCAGTGACTATGGAGTGGAGTTTGTCGCGAGGACTGAAGACAATGGCTTTCGTCTTCTCAATATTTAATTGGAGGAAATTTCTGTTAATCCAGTTCTCCCAGTATCCTTGGGAGCATCTCATTTGGCTCAGGTGACTTCACAACTTTAAAGTAAAAGCAAAATACTGCGGATGTTGGAATTCTGAAACAAAAGCAGAAAATGCTGGAAAAACTCAGTAGGTCTAACAGCATCTGTGGAGAGAGAACAAAACAGTGAGTCACACGGACTCGAAACATTAATTGTTTATTTTCATTCCACAGATGATGTCAGATCTGCTGAGTTTTTCCAGCAGTGACGGAGGAGTGGGCGGGGCTGGATGACCGAATGGGAGCAGCTGCTCCTCCAGCCAATCAGAGTGAATGATGGGCGGGGCTGATCTCGGATCTACCTCATTGGCTGAAACTCTGCATCATTCTGAAAGCTGATTTGTCTCAAACTCCAGGAGAAAACTGGACCTTTCTGTTTGTGACTTTAAACAGATGAAACCCTGTGGGTGTGGAGCAGACATTTCAACATTTGTTACTGAAATGTGGGAACATGATAAAACAACGTACAAATAATTCAAGGGCTCACTTCAAGGAATGACTAGCCAAGCAGGGAAAGTCACCATTAGAACAAGTAGAATTCCTGGTTTCAATAAATGAACGGGCAGAAGGGTTAGGACAGGTTAGGGAGAAGGTTAATACTGTCATCATTCAGAACACCACATGGAAGCCCAGGCCTGGGAGAGGGGGATCCACCGCAGACATAGGAACAGGGGAACGAAAACAAAAAATGCTGGAAAAACACAGCAGGTCTGAAAGCATCTGCGGAGAGAGAGACAGAGACAATGTTTCGAGTCTGTAAAACCCTTCTTCAGATCTAAAAGGAGGTGGAGATGTGAAATATGTACTGATTAAGGGGGGTGAATTTGCCCAATCTCTCTTCAGAAGACAGTCCCACCATCCCCGGAACAAGCCTGTGAACTTACATTGCACTCCCTCTATGGCAATAATATCCTTCTGAGACAAGGTGACCAAAACTGCACACACCACTCCAGGTGCGGTCTAAACAAGATTCTAAACAATTGAAGCAAGACTTTACTACTCCTGTACTCAAATCCTCTTGTGGCAAAAGCTAACATTGCACTAGCCTTCCGAATAGCTTGCTGCATCTGCATGTTAGCCTTCAGCGACTTATGGACAAGGACACCCAGGTCCCTTTGTATATCTACACTTTCTCATCTCTTATCATTTAGGAAATAATCTGAACGTTAGTTCCTTCTGCCATTTTTCCACAATATATTCCATCTGCCATGTTCTTGCCCACTCACTAAGTCAAATCCTCCCATAGCTGCTTTACATCTACCTCACAACACATTCCCACCTCGCTTTGTATCATCTGCGAACTTGGAAGGATTACATTTGGTCCCCACATCCAAATCGTTAATATATATTGTGATCAACTGGGACGCAAGTACTGATCCTTGTGGTACCCCACTAATCACAGCTTACCAACACGAGAATTACCCGTTTATTCCTACTCTCTGTTTTCTGCCTGTTCGCCAATCCTTAATCCATGTCAGTGTATTGCCTCCTATCCCATGTGGGTATATTTTGCTAATTAATATGTCAGGTCCCAGTGATTTCAATCCCATTCTTACTGATATTAATTTCCTTCAACTCGTTATTCTCCCTACTCCCTTGGGTCTCTAAACCTGGGAGATTTCTTGTATCTTCCCCGGTGAAGGTAGACTCAGAATTATCATTTAGCTTCTCTGCCCTTTCTCTATTTCCCCGACTCTGCATGCAATGGACCCACATTTGCCTAAAGCAGCTTTTAGAGTCTGTTTTTATCTTTTCTCTAGATTGCATTCATATGCTATTCTCCCTTTCTTTACCAGTTTCCTGGTCTTCATTTGTTGTATCTTAAAAGCCTCCCAATCCTTAGGTTTACTCCCACTTCTGGAAACTTTATAAGCCTTATCTTTAAATCTTATACCATCCTTAACTTCCTTTGTCAGCCACGGTTGACTGACTTTTTGGGGATTTTGCACCTTGAAGGAAGGTGTATGTGCTGTAAGCCATGTAATAATTCTTTGAAGACTATCCATTGCCTCTGTACATTTTAATGTATTTTCACATTCTATCTCAGTCAATTTGTCCCTCAAGCCTTCATAATTTCCTTTATTCAACTTTAACACCCTTGCTTCAGAGTGAACTACTTGATTTTCAAACATAGTATAAAATACTATAATATTGTGTTCACTCGCTCCTCAAGGTTCTTTTACAACAAGATTATTAATTAGTCCTTTTTTATTACATAATGCTAGATCTAAAATAGCCTGTCCTCGAGTCAGCTCCGCAACATACTGCTCTAGAAAACCATTCCCAACATACTCCAGAAATTCATCTTCCACAGCATCAGTTCTCAATTGGTTTACCCAGTGTACATGTAGATTGAAGTCATCCATGATCAATGTATAGCCTATGCTACATGCTTCTATCATCTCCTGATTAATACGTTACTATTACCATTACTATTTGGTAGGCTATGAATAACTCTAACAAATGTCTGCTGCCTTTTGCTAATTCTTAGCTCCTCCCAAACAGATTCCACATTGTTCTTCCAAACTGAGATCCCCTTTACTAATGCACTGATCTCATCCCTTATTATCAGCACAACTCCACCTCCTTTTCTTCCTTTACTAAACTTCCAGTATCCATGAATATTCAGTTCCCAGTTTTTGTCACCATGCAGCCATGTTTCCATAATGGCAATAATATCTTACCCCTATATCTTACTATTTGTGCCTTTTGATCATCGATTGCGAATGCTGTGCGCATTCAGGTAGAGCACCTTTAATTTTGTCTTTTTAACATAATTCTGCATTCGAAGCAGACTCAATGCTCTGCTTTGTTTCTCCTGCCTTGTAGCCTCACTACTACTTCCTGTTACCCATTTTACTTCCTTCTCATTTTACACTTAAAATAAGGATGACTAGTAAGAATAAATTAACAGTAACTTCACTTTGCGACACTTCTCCTAACTTTACCTTACTTTGGTTTACTTTATGACTCTATTTCACTTTGACTTGATTTAACGTTACTTCCCTATTGTTGGTGTTCCTTACTGAAATTCAGGCAGCTACCTCTTTATAAATGTTATCCTTTTTTTTTATAGTTTTAAGCTATTTAAACACACTCCCTAACAGCAACTTGTCACCAACCAAGTTTTCCTGCGATGTCGCTCTTGGGTTTATTTTCACACTCAGCCCACTGCCCGAGTAGAGGTGCTCCTCACAGGTCTGGCTGTGTCCTCTCCCAGAAGGTGAGACACGTCGGGAAGGACCAGAAGGGAAAGTTTACCTGTGTCACAGCCACATAGGATCTCACTTGTGACTGATAAGAACTGTTATCGAACTGAGGCAGGGCAGAAACCTGATTGGAGGGATTCAAACAGGGAGTTCTCTGAAAAATGGACACGGATTTGGGAGATTACAAAACGTTTCAGGATTTTTGAAAGGAAAGAGAGGCTGGAGATGGGGCAGCAGCATGCAAAGATGGAAGAGTGAAGGGCTTGTTTTTATTTAAGGACGTTGTAACGATGGAAGGTTTAAAGGAGAGAGGCACAGTATCTGAAAAGAGAGAACCATTGACAATGACGGCAAACATGGGGAAGTTGGATGGTCAGTAGTTTAGTGGGAATAGGGTCGATGGAGCAGGTGGTGCACACAGAGGGCATGAGAGGAGATGGGAGAGAAACTGGAGAAAGATGTGTTCAGGGCTCAGACATTGGGGGAAATTTAGAGACAGTTTGTCCCGGTGGGTTAGTGGAAGGGAGGGAAGCAGCAGAGGCAGCTGATCAGATTGTCTCAATCTTAGTGACAAAGAAGCTCCATGAGCTCCTCACAATTGTCGTTGGGGCTGAGGATGGAGGAGACAGGGCAGAGGGAGAGCCCTTCAAAAGGAACTAACTTGTGCTAGCGATATCAAAACGACTCAACACACTGTTTATCGCAAAGGTGATTTATTCCAATTTTACACAGAATCTGTAACTGGGCTGGAGTTTATTAACCTCAGCAGAAACACACTCTTATGAATATGCTTCAGACAAGAATATCATTGGGAACTAAATCCAACCACAGCAGTTACTTGTGAACCCGCTGGTGTCTCAGCATATTGGATAACTGTATGAATACCTTCCCACACTCTGAGCAGGTAAATGGCCTCTCCCCAGTGTGAACTCTCTGGTGTCTCAGTAGATGGAATGACCGAGTGAATCCCTTCCCACACTTGGAGCAGGTGAACGGTCTCTCTCCAGTGTGAACTCGCTGATGAAATGAAAGATGGAATGACCGAGTGAATCCCTTCCCACACTTGGAGCAGGTGAATGGTCTTTCCCCAGTGTGAACTCGCTGGTGTTCCAGGAGGTTGAATGGATCAGCAAATCCCTTTCCACATGTGGAGCAGGTAAATGGTCTCTCTCCAGTGTGAACTCTCTGGTGTCTCAGCAGGCTGGATGAATCAATGAATCCTTTCCCACAATCAGAACAGGTAAATGGTCTTTCCCCAGTGTGAACTCTCTGGTGTCTCAGCAGGGTGCATGAATCAGTGAATCCCTTCCCACAATCAGAACAGGTAAATGGTCTCTCCCCAGTGTGAACTCGCTGGTGTTTCAGTCGGTTGGATGAATCAGCAAATCCCTTTTTACACACAGTGCAGGTAAACGGTTTTTCCCCAGTGTGAACTCGCTTATGTTTCATTAGGGAGGATGAATCAGCAAATCCCTTCTTACACACAGAACAGGTAAACAGTCTCTCCCTAGTGTGAACTTGCTGGTGTCTCAGCAGGTGGAATGACTGAGTGAATCCCTTCCCACACTCGGAGCAGGTGAACGGCCTCTCCCTAGTGTGAACTCGCTGGTGTTTCAGTCGGTTGGATGAATCAGAAAATCCATTTCCACACACTGAACATATGAATGGCCTCTGTCCAGTGCTTGTACACTGATGGATTTCCAGCTGGGATGGGTCATTGAATCCCTTCCCACAGTCCCCACATTTCCATGGATTCTCTCCATTGTGACTGTGTTTCAATAGGTCAGATGACTGGCTGAAGCCTCGCCCACGCACAGAACATGCGTGTGGTTTCTCCCCACTGTGAACAGGGCTCTTAATCACCATATTCAAAATCCAATGGTATTTGGGTTACGATAAATTGGACAACACCGTCAGATCCTGATGTGATGTCGGGTATGTGATTCTGGACTGCAAACCCTGTGAAAATAGTACAAAACAAACAAAGGTGAGTGAGGGAGAACTCACAAAAACACAAAGGCTGGGTGTGAAATTGAGCTCAACGTGTGGGACTGGCATTAGGAAAAAGTGACCATGAAATTTGCTGGATTATCCTAAAAACCCAACTGGTTCACTAATGTCCTTCAGGGAAGGGAACCTGCCTGCCAGTCTGGGCCTACACAACTCTACCAGAACTTTGGCAGCATTTCCCAATCCCTTATCCTCCAACCTCCATAAGGACCAGGGTAGCAGGTGAATGTGAACACCATCACCTCCAAGTCACACTCCACCCTGATTTGTCTGACATCCATTACTAGATGGACAGAAACTTCCTCCATTTAAATTTTGGGAAGACTGAAGCCATTGTTTTCATTCCTCGCTACAAACTCCACTCCCCAACCTTCAACGCCTTTCTGACAACTCTGAGGCCGAACCAGACTGTTCACAATCTTGGTGTCATATTTCACCCCAAACTGAGCTTCTGACTACATACCACTAAGGCCGTCCATTTCCACATCAGTCATTTTGCCAAATTTCATTCCTGCCTCAGCTCAGCTGCTGCTGAAACGCATCCATTCCTTTGCTACCTCTAAACTGGAATCTTCCTAGCCTGCCACAGAAACAATGGAGTCATTTAAAACTCCACTTCCCGTGTCTTTACTCGCACTTTGTCTCGTTCATCCAACGCCCCTGTTCTCATTGAGCTACATAGGCTCCTCGTTAAGCTGCGCCTCAATGTTCAAATTCTTATCCTTGTTTTGAAATCCTTCAGTGACTACGCCCCTTACTATCTCTATCATATCCTCCAATCTACATCCCTCCCAGATATCTGGACACATTTCATTCAGGCCGATTGAGCATCCCTGGTTTTAATTGACTCACCATTGGTGACCGTGTCTTCAGCTGCTCAGGCTATAAGCTCTAGAATTCCCTATTTAGGCCTCTCTTTCTCATCCTTTAAGACTCTCCTTAAAACTTGCCTCTTTGACCAAGCTGTTGATCATGTGCCCCAATATCTCCTCATGTGCTTCAGTGTTAAATATTCCGGTATAATATTCCTGTGAAATACTTTGGAACGTTCTATTCTAATCAGTGTGCTACATAAATGCAACTTGTTGTTGTTGATTTGGACATTTATCATCGCTGAGTGAAAATCCTGTAACTCCTTACCAAACAGCATTGTTGGAACACCTTCACCACAGAGACTGCAGCGATTCAGGAAGAAGGCCCACCAACACCTGACCAACAGACAACTGGGGATTGACAATATCTGCTGCTCTTGTTAGTGACACCAAATACCAAGAATCGAGTTAACAAAAAATCTCGGAAAAAAAGGCACCGTGGAAATAGTTGTTACTAAAACAACACTCTTAAATTGAATGGACGTTTGTCACTCTGTTCTCCCCCAGGATCTAACTCCTTTAACAGCCTCACACTGGAAATTGCTGGGCCCGACTGGGTTGCAAAGTCCTCGGGGGTAATCCCAGCAGCTCCTCCTCCAATTCCACTCCAGCTCAAAACAGATGCAACAAAAAAGACCCCCATTCAACACCCACCCTAATTCAAACCGGCTCCTAATTGGTCTGTCTGTGTTTCCAGACTGGGCTGCATGAAACAATAAAATGAAAGCAAAGCTCTGCAAGACTGGAACTGAAGTTAAGACATAAAATATTTTAAATATCCAGCAGGTCAGGCAGCATGAACAGATTAAGGAACAGAAGTAGGGGCTCAGGTCGCTGACCTGCCTTCAGACTGCACGATAACTCTCGGCGATGGCGGCCGACTAATGACGGGCAATATTCCCACAATGCAATGCGCTCCAGAAACCGCTCTATCTAAAAGTTGTTAACTTCCTGTTGGAAGGTCGGTTGCCGCAATCGGCAGGTGGCAACTATGGCGCCGGGAGAGTCAAGGAGGTGAAGAACTGCAGCAAAATACAGGAGGACGATCACCCGCCATTATTACAGAACAATAAGCCGCGCATCTGCGCTTGCGCACCCACACCAGGGCCGGGACTAACAACTGTCCCGCATCCAGAATCACCGGGACCTGCAGCCTGGAACTGGGAGTGGGAGAAGCGGGAAGAATGAGGAGAAATAATATAATCCAACACTCACAACAACCTCCATTCCCGGGATAGTGAGACAGAGTTTAGAAACACTCACCAACACGATTCCAGTGAAACTTCCACGAGGAAAGGGGGAGCAGTGCCTGTGCCTGCTCTGATATAGCCCCAGACCTGTCACTCAAACCCCTCAACTCCGCCCAGTTCACAGCTCAGCCTACCAGCTTGCAGCTTCCTGCACATTGACCCCGCCCGGCCCAGGTGTGGGACAGTCCAAGGTGAGTCCTTCGTGTAACCAGGACAGTGGGGGAGGGGTGACCTCCCACCCTGTGCTTTGTCCCAAATGGTTCCATCCCCCAAGGCCCACTATACACTGCATGCAGACGGCTGATGGACCTTGGATATCCTCACTGACCTGCACAGTTACACTATGCTGCTCCCCACCCCCGATACGCGTAAACATCTTGTTTCATACAAGTTTTGTTTAAGACTTGTTCAATCTTGTTTAATTGCAGGGCTATGGGGCAAAGGCAGGGACGTGGCATTAGGTAAATTGTCCCTTCAGGGGGCTAATACAGACACGACTGGCTGAACGGCCTCCGTCTTTGCTGCAACCATTCTATGATTCTTTGAATTGTCCCTATCCCGCTGCTCCATTCAAAGTGATTCCCAACTTCTGCTATTGTCCCTGGATCCCTGTTTAATCAAGTAATTCCTCCCCTTTCCCCTGCTCACCCTGTACAGTGTGTGTCAGACTTCCTCCGGACACCTCCCCCCACCACCATCCCGGCGCTATCAACCATCAGCCGATTTCTGCATGTCTGGTTTTAGTTTAAATTTACAGAATTCCTGGATTTAGCTTCAAACTCGCCTTAATTGAATCCAGTAAAACTGAAAAATTTTGTCCCACACAACAGGATAGATTCTTTTGTTTAAAGTCAGAGCGAAAAATGCCGTTACTGTCCTCAATTAAAGTGGCTCTTCATTTCATTCCGCACCAGACCAGCATCTAAAACAGTGAACATTATCCCCCAGACCCTAATATAAAACAGTAAACATTATCCCCCAGACCGGAATACAATACAGTGAACATTATTCCCCAGACCCGAATATAAAACAGAGAACATTATCCCCCAGACCTGAATATAAAACAGTGAACATTATCCCCCCAGTCCCGAATATAAAACAGAGAACATTATCCCCCAGACCCGAATTTAAAACAGTGAACATTATCATCCCAGGACCGAATATAAAACAGTGAACATTATCCCCCAGACCCGAATATAAAACAGCGAACATTCTCCCTCAGACCCAAATATAAAACAATGAGACTGGAGTTTCATGAGACCGAGACTTCTGTTATCGATGTGGCAAATTAATTTGGGACAATCTCTATCTTTACAAACTCTCACAGTCTACAATCCCGACATGAATCTGAAAATGCTGGAATTCCTCAGCAGGTCAGGCCTTCATCTGTGGCAAGAGAAACAGAGTTAACGTGACAGCTCTGTGACCATTCATCTGACCTGAGAATATATAGAAATGTTCATTACCAGATCAAAAGGAGATGCTTTACAGACTTCGGGGATCAAAATTTGAGTTCAACAATTTTCTATCCTAATCTCTGCCCTCATTTGTTCCTTATTTCTTTGAGTCCTAGTTTTCCTTTCTTATTTCTCTCATTTTCTTCACATTGCAATCAGACTGTTGTTATCGTGCCATTCACACCTAATCTAGAAGCAGCTTTTGTGTTTTTAACTGTCCCATTACCACTCCCTTTGACCTTGCATCATGAAACCTTTTGTCAGTTAATCTTTCCCGCCCTACAGCCTTTCATAGACCTTTCTTTCTGTTCCTCTTCCACCGCCCCCTTTCAATGGCTCACAGACCTGAAACGTTAATTCTCTTTCTCTCTCTGCAGATTCTTCCAGACCTGCTGAGTGTTTCCAGTTTTTACACTTTTCATTTCATGTTTTAAGCATTGCAGTAATTTTCGTTTCTCCATTCCAAGCACTCTACCTGACATTGTTAATAATTCAATTCAGTTATTTATAAATTAATTTATCTGTACTTTATGTCTTGAAAACTGATTATTTATTGAGCTATTTATCAGTTATCAGTGTCTTTAAATGTTACAATTTCACAACTCCTCACGTTTTCCTCACACTTCCTGACACTAATATTAATCTTTAGTAATCTTAAATGGAAGGGTCAGCCCAGCATTGACAGACCAGTCAGTTTAACCTCTGTGTGGGAAAGCATTTAGAAGCGGCAATTCAGGTCAAAATTAGGTCACTTGTACAATTTGTTCAGGACAATCGTGTTGAACTAAATTTCTTGAGTTTTTGATCAGGCAACAGAGAATGTTGATGAGGGTAACACGGTTGATGTGCACATGAACTGCTAAACGGCATTTGATACAGTGCCAAGTAACAGGCTTGTCAGCAGAGTTAAAATTCATGGGGCAGAGGCAGCATTGGCTGTGTGACAGGCAACAACATGCATGGTGAACGGTTGCTTTTTCAAATTGAGGAAAAGTATACAGTGGGATCAGCAGGGGTCGGTGGTCAGACCACTGACTTCTTGATATATATTAATGATTTAGACTTGTGTGTGCAGGGCTGCATTTCAAAATTTGCAAACGACACCAAAGTTTCAAGATGTGTTCACAGTAGGGAGGACGGTGATAAACCTCAAGAGGACATAGACACGATGGTGGAATAGGCAGACAGGTGGCAGATAAAATTTCATTCACAGAGGTGTGAAGTGATTCATTTCGGTAGGAAGTACAAGGAGAGGCATTATAAAATAAAGGATACAAGTGTAAAAAGGTGCAGGAGCAGCGTAATCTGGGGCTTTATGTGCACAAATCATTGAAGATGGCGGGGCAGGCTGAGAAAGCAGTGAATAAAGCATGTGGAATCCTGGGCTTTATGAATATGGGAATAAAGTACAAAATCAACCAAGTTAGAATAAACCTGAATAAAACACTGCTTTGGACACAACTGCAGTATTATGTCCAATTCTGAGCTTTAGGAAGAATGTGAGAGTGTGGAGGAAAGATTCACGAGAGATTGGAACTTCAATTAGGCGAGGTGAAGTTGGTTTGTTATCCTTGGAAGGGGAACCGTTTTCTTGCATCTTTTCTGGACCCTCTGTCTTCACTTCCTTCCGAAATTGTAGCCATTCAGTGGCGGTGGTGTTAAAAACTTTCTTTCATGGAATGTGGGCAGGGCCAGCATTTGTTGCCCTTGAAGCAAGTGCTTGCCACACCATTTCAGAGGGTATTTAACAGTAGCCACATTTCAATGTGGATCTGGAGTCACATGTCAGACCAGGTAAGGACGGCAGATTTCCTTCCCAAAAGGGCATTAGTGAACCAGGTGGGTTTTTATGACAATCGACAATGGCTGAATCGTCGCCCTTATTGAGACTCGCTTACAATTCCAGATTTAATAATTGATTTTTAATCCCGCCAGCTGCTGTGGTGGGATTTGAACCCCTGTCCCCAGAGCATCAAGCTGGTTTTCTGGATTATTAGTCCAGTAACATTCCCACTGTGGCACCGTCTCCCCCAATATATATTTTTATTTATTTGTAGCCAACAGTTGAGTATTTGTCAGTATTTTGTTCCATGTGGTTTCTATTCTGAGTTTCAGACAGTTTCTGTGCCAAGTGGACGAGGTGTTTAAAGTTCATTCATTTGCCCCTTTTCCATCTCCAGGTCCGGGAAAGACACAGAGAATAATGTCCCCTCATTAAGTATCTATTGACGAGACTGAGATGGACAATTCCCACTCCCCATCTTTCCGGTGGATAATGGATGTTCTGTTACATTCAGGTTTCTCTATCATTTCATCTCTAATTTTATTGAGTTTTTTTATTTTTATCCCCGAGACCCAGACCCAGGATAACGGCCGCCATCTTGTTTCAGTAGGTAGTAGGGCGCATGCGCGGCCTTGTTGCTGCAACAGTGAGCGGGCGGGGCTTCACGCTCCCGTTTCCCAACAGGTTCCTTGTACCCGGGATAGGCAAACTTTTGGCGGAGGGACAGGGTTTGAAGCAGCTTTACCCACTCCCAGGCTGCAGGTGATGTTTGCAGCCTAGAGGAGTCCATGGGCCATGTATATGTTCAGAGTGAGAGGTTGCAGCCCCAATGGGGCTGATTCACAGCCTTTGGTGACACTTCAGCCCCACAATCCTAATCTCTGGTTGCCCAGTGCAGGGGGGTGGGGGGAGGGGCTGCGGTAAGACAGCGAATCTTTTCCTGTAACTGTTCATGGGCCTATTTAAAACAGGAATTTGTGATCCAGGATGGGTGACACACATGGGGGTGGTCACACTGGCTGCCGATCTCTCTTCCGTGGTCCTGTCCATGCCCGGGTGTTCCTGGAGAGGGAACATGTGGTGTCCACCGGTACGTTTGATACCTTCCACATCCAGTGGGCATCTCAGGGTACAGAGTGTCTCACAGGCACTGGAAACAACATTCTGGTTTAGTTAGGAAGGTTCCCTTTGCTTTTATTGGGACCTTGTAGCTGATTTGAACTTCTATTTGTTTGATTGGACCATATGTTTGGGGAAAGAATGTTCCAAAGAAACTCGAATTGTCTGTTTTGAATTTCTATCCTGTACTTACGATGAAGATTTTTGTAAACTCCTTTTACCGGGTACAAGAGGGAGATGATTTGCAGATAGGAAACTAAAACCAAATATCACATCAAGATCTGACAGTGTCACTCGATTCACCAGGAAACAAAAAAAACATAGAAAATAGGAGCAGGGGTAGGCCATTCGGCCCTTCGAGCCTGCTCCGCCATTCATTATGATCATGGCCGATCATCCAACTCAATAGCCTGCTGCCGCTTTCTCCCAATATCCTTTGATCCCTTTCGCCTCAAGAGCTATATCTAACTCATTCTGGAAAACATACAATGTTTTGGCCTCAACTACTTTCTGTGGTAACGAATTCCACAGGCTCACCACTCTCTGGGTGAAGACATTTCTCCTAATCTCAGTCCTAAATGGTCTACCCTGTATCCTCAGGCTGTGACCCCTGGTTCTGGACTCCCCCACCATTGGGAACACTTCTTCCTGCATCTACCCTGTCTAGTCCTGATAGAATTTTCTAGGTTTCCATGAGATCCCTCCTCATTCTTCTGAACTCCAGTGAATATAATCCTAAACGACTCAAACTCTCCTCATATGTCAGTCCCGCCATCCCAGGAATCAGTCTGGTAAACCTTCGCTGCACTCCCTCTATAGCAAGAAAATGCTTCCTCAGACAAGGAGACCAAAACTGCACACAATATTCCAGGTGTGGTCTCACCAAGCCCCTGTATAATTGCAGCAAGACACCCCTGCTCCTGTACTCGAACCCTCTCACTATGAAGGCCAACATACCATTTGCCTCCTTTACCGTCTGCAGCACCTGCATGCTTACCTTCAGCAACTGGTGTACGAGGACACCCAGGTCTCGTTGCACATTCCCCTCTCTCAATTTATAGCCATTCAGATAATAATCTGCCTTCCTGTTTTTGCTACAAAAGTGGATAACCTCACATTTATCCACATTATACTGCATCTGCCATGCATCTGCCCACTCACTCAGCTTGTCCCAATCACACTGAAGCATCTCTGCATCCTCCTCACAGCTCACCCTCCCACCCAGCTTTGTGTCATCTGCAAATTTGGAGATATTACATTTAATTTCCTCACCTAAATTATTAATATATATTGTGAAAGCTGGGGTTCCAGCACCGATCCCTGTGGTACCTCACTAGTAAGTGCCTACCATTCTGAAAAAGACCCGTTTATTCTTACTCTTTGTTTCCTGCCTGCCAATCAGTTTTCTATCCATCCTCAATACACCATCCCCAATCCCATGTGCTTTAATTTTACACGCTAATCTCTTATGTGGGAATTTGTCGAAAGCTATCTGAAAGTCCAAATAAACCACATCCACTGACTCCCCCTCATCAACTCTACAAGTTACATCCTCGAAAAATTCCAATAGATTTGTCAAGCATGATTTCCCTTTCGTAAATCCATGTGGACTCTATCCCATTCTGCCACTGTTTTCCAAGTGCTCAGCTACTGAATCTTTTATAATGGACTCTAGAATTTTCCCTACGACCGACGGCAGGCTGACTGGTCTATAATTCCCGACATTGGACTGAATAACATTGATCTTTGACTGTGGAAGGAGAAATGTTTGTCTGCCCTGTCTGTGGGAAAAGATTTCAAACATCAGTGTGACTGGAAAAGCACCGAGACACAGACACACCCAAGTGAAAGTGCTCCAGTGAACTGACTGTGGAAGGAGCTTTAACCTGTTACACCATCTGAAAAAAAATCTCACCATTCACAGCGGGGAGAAACTGTGCAAGTGTTCTGTCTGTGGACAAGGATTCAACTGATCGTCCAACATGGAGAGACATGGGGACACCGACACCATGGAGAGACCGTGGAAATGTGGGGACTGTGGGTTAGGATTCAGATCCCCATCTGAGCTGGAAACTCATCAGCGCACTCACACTGGGGAGAGGCCTTTCACCTGCACTGACTGTGGGAAGGGATTCACTCAGATAAGTACCCTCACTTCACATCAACTTGTTCACTCTGACAAGAGACCTTTTAAATGTTCTGACTGTGAAAATTGCTTTAATAGCAGAAAGATTCTGCTGACATATCAGCGAGTTCACACTGGGCAGAAACCATTCAACTGCTCCAAGTGTGGGAAAAGATTGACTCAACTAACCCAGCTCACTTCACATCAACGTGTTCACTCTGAAAAGAGAACTTTTAAATGTGCCGAGTGTGTGAAAAGCTGTAAAAGCAAAATGGATCTGCTGACACACCAGCGAGTTCACACTGGAGAAAGGCCATTGACCTGCTCCGTGTGTGGGAAGGGGTTCAGTCATTCATCCACCCTGCAGACACACCAGTGTCTTCACAAGTGACTCCCAGGGTTGGACTCTGCTGTTATTGCTGCTGTTAATCACATCCAGGACTGAACAATGCTCTTTCCGACAGCTGGGCTTTGTTTCTGCTGATGTTAATAATCCCTGTAACTGGGCTGGAGTGTAGTATTCTGGATAAAGGTTAAATAAATCAGCTTTGTGTCAGACATTGTCGACATATTAGTTGAGGCATTGAATGCAAGAGCAGGGACGTTATGATGGGGCAGTATAAAGCATTAGTTAGGCCACATTTGGAGTACTCTGTGCAGTGCTGTTTGCTGCACTATAGGAAGGATGTGATTGCACTGGAGAGGGTGCAGAGGAGATTCACTCAGGATGTTGCCTGGGCTGGAGAGTTTCAGCTATGAAGAGAGATTAGATAGGCTGGGGTTGTTTTCCTCAGAGCGGAGAAGGCTGAGGGGGTACCTGATAGAGGTGTACAAAATTATGAGGGGCATAGATAGGGTGGATTGGAAGAAATTTTTCTCTTTAGTGGAGGGGTCAATACTCAGGGGGGTATAGATTTAAGGTAAGGGGCAGAAGGTTTAGAGGGGATTTGAGGATTTTCTTTTCACCCAGAGCGTGTGGGCTATCTGGAACCTGCCAGTAAAGCTTACAACCCAAGAATGAATTTTAAAAGAACGACAACGCTTTCATCCCAGAAATCAACTGAGTGAACCTTCCCTGAAATGCTTCTAATACAACTCTATCCATCCTCAAGATTATCCCATAACTATGTTATCATAAGGTGCGAAAGGTATGAGCTGGAACTTGGTCTTTGTTATTTTTCAATCCATTTGCTAACAGAATCTCCCCCTCCCTTCCCCAGATTCAGACAATGATTTACTGAGACTCAGTCTCTCATGGCGGCCTTAAAAGTGGATAAATCCCCAGGCCCAGGTGAAATGTGGGACTCAGTGCCTGAGGGAGTGGTAGCGGCAGGAAACCTCACAACAGTTAAGAAGTATTTAGATGAACACTTGAAACACCACAGCTTACAGGACTACGGGCCAAGTGGTGGAAAATGGATGAGAGTAGATGGGCTTTGATGATGACCACTGCAGGAATTCACCAAGGCTCCTTCGACAGCAGAATCCAAACCCATGATCACTACCATCTAGAAGGATCAGGGCAGCAGATAGATGGGAACACCACCACCTGGAAATTCCCCTCCAAGTCACTCATCATCCTGAAAGGGAAATATATTGCCATTCCTTCACTGTCGTTGGTTCAAAATCCTAGAAGTCCCTTCCTAACAGCATTGTGGGTGTAGCTACACCACATGGACTGCAGTGGTTCAAGAAGGCAGCTCATCACCACCTTCTCAAGCGGAACTAGCGGTGGGCAATAAATCCTGGCCCAGCCAGCGATGCCCATATCCCATGAATGAAGAAGAAAAAACAGGGCATGAGTGATTATTGTGGCCAGTAGAATGAAACAACGTTTTAAATTATCAATACAGTAAGACCTATTCCAGATAAAAATTGTCTCTCAAACATTCAGGAAAGAATTAAACACCTTGAACATATCAAAGTGAGTCAAATTAATTTGAAGAAGGAAATAGAATCTGGATTTAGAAAATATCCACGAAGAGGATGTAGGTTAACAGAGAGCTGAAGAATCTTTAAAGTCTGTGCATAAACTTTTGTTTGAACTAGGTGTAATTACAACATGTCAATAATTTAGAATTGTGTGGGATGATCAGCAGATGGGGAGGATGAATCTAAGTCGATAGTTATCACATTTTAGTGGAAAAGTTTTGACATTTATTCTTGGTAGCAGCTCAAGGGCTTGTGTTGCTGATTCTGATCATTCTAGTAGCTTTAGTATGTTATCTACAGTTTGTCATCAAGAAATTAGGAAAACAAGCTCGTAGCTTAGAAATAGTGAGGTTAGTCAGAAATCAGTTGTGAGAAGTCAGAAAGGATATTCCCTTCTCAAGCTGGGGAGATCTGTGAGAAATAACTGTCTAATTAACCTTATAAAATCTTCAGAAATTTAATAAACATTACAGAAATAGTTCTCTCTCTCTCTTCCTTTAGGAAGAAAGAATCCTGGGTTGATAAACATAGGACAACGTACCCTTATGATAACTCATCGGGATGGTCTCAGTAGTTATGGGATGGGATTTGTAGTAGTGATTGAAGACATTGGCTTTTGTCTTCAATTTTTAATTGGAGGAAATTTCTGCTCATCCAGTACTGGATGTGGGATTAGCAGTTTGATCATTTAGGGACAGTGGAGGAATGGCGAGGGATGGTGGTGAGGTAGAGCTGGGCGTTGTCAGTGTACATGTGAAAACTAACACGGTGCTTTTGGATGATGTCACCGAGTGGCAGCATGTAGATGAGAAATAGGAGGGACCAAAGATAGATCCTGTTTTTAGGATGGGTCAGGATGGTGGATTAAAAGGTGAGAGGGACAGTACCAGAAGAGAGTGAGACAAAACTGTGAATAATATCAGCTAACATGGAGAAGTTGGGTTATCAGTAGATCAGTGAGAGTGGGGTCAGTACAGCAGAAAGTGAGTCTCGTGGACAAGATGAGCAGTGAGAGGACATGAGGGGAGATGGGAGAGAAACTGGAGAAAATGTGGGTTCAGGGTTCAGACAGTTTGTCCCAGTGGGCTAGTGGAAGGGAGGGAAGCAGCAGAGCCAGCTGATCGGATTTTCTCAATCTTAGTGACAAAGAAGCTCCATGGGCAGAATTTTGCCCTTGGCGTGCGGGCTCGGCGGGGGCGAGTGGGGCAGTCGGGAAGCTGACCGCTGCCTGCAATCAGGCCCGGAAGGCAATTTCATACTGGGGGCCAATTAAGGCCTGCGCTGTGTGAAACGTGAACAGCAGTGCTCAGCCCTGCCTGTGCGGGCGGGGGGAGGAGTGCGAGATGGGTGAGTGTGACCTTTGTGCATGCATGTGAGAGTGAGCGATATAATCTCCCTGAGGCAGAGAGCTGTCTCCGGGAGATGGATTGATTTGAAAAAGAAATTAAAGATTTTATACAGGTTATGAAACATGTCCCCTCATATCATATGTCACATGAGCAGGGAGATGTTTTTAATTAATAAGGTAAAAGCAAAATACTGCAGGGCCGTACTTCTTCAAGACAGGCATTCCTGGAAGAGAAGTGGCAGTGAATTAAATAAGATAAAAGCAAAATACGGCAAAATACTTTTGCAAAAAAGCAAAACTCTGTTTGTCTCTCCAGAAATGCTATCAGACCTGCTAAATTTTTCCAGCATTTTCCATTTTTGTTTCATGTTTTTAATTCAAGTGTAAAATTTGATTTGCTTCAGGCGACCTCGTACCGCCCGTGGATGAGGTTTCCTGAAAAAGGTAAAGGCCGCTTGGCCTTTTCGCCCGCCCACCAACCATTAGGTTCGATGGGCAGCGTAAATTTGAATTTAATTAACTTCTTAGTGGCCTTACAGGCTTCTTAATTGTTGGTGAAATATTGCGGGACTGCATGATGACGTCGGGACGCTCGCCCACCGAGCGTAATTTTCTGCCCCATGAGCTCCTCACACTTGTTGTTGGAGGTGAGGATGGAGGAGACGGGGGTGAGGAAGAGCCCTTCAAAAGGAACTAACTTGTGTTTGAGAGATTGAAAACACTTGACACAGGGTGAGTTTAACACAAAGCTGATTTATTGGACTTTTATCCAGGATATTACTCCCTATAACTGACCTGGAGTTTATTAACATTAGCAGAAAGAGACCCCAATGAACATGGTTCAGTCCTGGATGTGATTTCACAACAACATCCAATCACTGTAGTTACTTGTGAACTTGCTGGTGTCTCTGTAAATGGTATAAGCGAGTGAATCCTTTCCCACACCCTGAACAGGTGAACGGCCTCTCCCCAGTGTGAACTCGCTGGTGTGTCTGGAGTTAGGATGACTGAGTGAATCCCTTCCCACACTCAGAGCAGGTGAATGGTCTCTCCCCAGTGTGAACTCGCTGGTGTACAGTGAGTTGAGATGATCGCCTGAACCCAGTCCCGCACTGAGAGCACCTGAACAGTCTCTCATCAGTGTGAACACGTTGATGGGACATCGGTTCCCCGGAACTTTTATAGCATTTCCCGCAGTCTGGGCATTTAAAGGGTTGCTTGTCAGTGTGAACTCGCTGGTGTCTCAGCAGGTTGAATGAGGTGGTGAATCCCTTCCCACACTCAAAGCAGATGAACGGTCTCTCCCCAGTGTGAATTCGCTGGTGTTTAGTGAGTTGAGATGATCGCCTGAACCCAGTCCCACAGTGAGAGCACCTGAACGGTCTCTGGTCAGTGTGAACATGTTGATGGGACATCAGTTCCCCGGAACTTTTATAGCATTTTCCGCACTCTGGACATTGAAAAGGCCTCTCCCCAGTGTGAACTCGCTGGTGTATCAGTAGATTGGATGAAGTAATGAAGCCCTTCCCACACTGGGAGCAGTTGAACGGTCTCTCCCCAGTGTGAATTCGCTGGTGTACAGTGAGTTGAGACGATCGCCTGAACCCAGTCCCACAGTGAGAGCACCTGAACGGTCTCTTGTCAGTGAGAACACGTTGATGGCACATTAGTTCCTCAGAACTTTTACAGCACTTCCCACAGTCTGAGCAATTAAAAGGCCTCTTATCAATGTGAACTCGCTGGTGTGTCTTCAGGCTGGATGACTGACTGAATCCTTTCCCACACTCGGAGCAGGTGAACGGCCTCTCCCCAGTGTGACTGCGGCGATGAGTTTCCAGATCAGACGGGAATCTGAATCCCATTCCACAATCCCCACATTTCCACGGTTTCTCCCCACTCTGAGCGGTGCCTTTTCCTTCCATGTTCAAAATCCGATGATATTCATGTTACGTAAATTGGGCGACACCGTCAGATGCTGATGTGATGTTTAGTTTCAGTTTCCCGACTGCAAATTCTCCTCTTCTAAAAACCAGTGAAACTGATTTAAAACAGAAAAAAGGGAGTGAGAGAGAACCCACAAAAACACAAAGGCAGGTTGTGAAATTGAGCTGAATGAATCTGGGAATTTGTGGGGCCGGCACTAGGAAAAAGTGACCATGAAAACTGCTGGATTGTCATAAAAACCCAACTGGTTCACTAATGTCCTTCAGGGAAGGGAACCTGCCACCCAGTCTGGGTCTACACAAGACTCTGACCCACAAGGGAGGAGAGGGAGAGAGAGGTGGGAGAGGCACGGTGTGAAGGGATACCTACAACACAACAAGAACTTTGACAAAGTCTCCAGAAACCTCAACCTCCACCACCGAAAGGACCAGGGTAGAAGGTGTATGTGAACACCATCACCTCCAAGATCCCCTCAAAGTCACACACTATCCTGACTCGTCTGGATGAACAGAAATTTCCTCCATTTCAATATTGGGAAGACTGAAGCCATTGTCTTCAATCCCCACTACAAACTCCACTCCCTGACCACTGGCTCCATCCCTCGCCCTGACAACTGCCTGAGGCTGAATCAGACATTTATAGGGACATAGGAGCAGGAATAGGCCATTCAGACCGTTGAGCCTGCTCTAACATTCAATCTGATCAAAGTCCTTTTCCACACCCTCCATATATCCCTGTATGTAATTGCTCAACCTGTCATCCATTCCTTTGTTCCGTCTAGACTTAACTCTCCGAACACACACCCGGCCGGCTTCCCACATTCAGCCTCCCTGTAATACAAAACTCTGCTTACTCGCATCAAGCCTTGTTCACCCATCACACCTGTATTAACCGACTTACAAAGCCTCTGGGTTAAGGAGGACCTCAATTTGAAATTTCACATCCTCGTTTTAAAATCCCTCCATGGTCTCTCCCTCCCTACCTCTGTAATCTCCTCCAGCCTCACAGCCCTCCGAGATATCTACACTTCTCTAATTCCGACCTGCTCAGTGTTCCTGATTTTAACTGCTCCACCTTTTGTGTCTCCCCCAGCAGTTGCCAAGGCCACAAGCTCTGGAATTTCCCCCTTAAACCTCTCTACCTCACTTTCCTCCTTTAAGATAATCCATAAAACCTACCTCTTTCAGTGAATTTTTGTGCATCTGCCCTGATATCTCTTCAGGTGGCTCAGTGTCAAATGTTTCTTTCTAACACTCCTGTGAAACACCTTGGTACGTTCCATTACACAATAGAATTAATTCATTACCATTTTAGGGTGGGCAGAATCTGATGGTCAACATAGGCACTAAAGTGGAAGAGAGATGGACTATAGCGCAGGATAAACAACTCCTGAAAGATACTGTGGGAAGATAAAGCTGGGGAGCCAGCAGCACATGGTCAGGGGATGGGCAGCAGTGGAAACCTCATTTAGACACATTTGGCAGAAGGAACATTAAAATCCTAAACATAGTTAAAATACATCCATTATTAGAGACAGAGGAAGTTAGACAATGGCAGAGAGGTGATCAGGGAGGGCAGAGGATGAAACAGAGCAATAGATGGACATGGATTCAGATCCACAGTAAAGGAGTCACGCCAGCCCCAGAGCCATGAAATCTCTCATAGATAACAGAGAACAGCACTAAAAGCCCTAAACTGTTGATGAATAGTCAAAAATACTCAACTCTGAAATAATTACAGTTTTTAAATTTAAAATCTCCTGCTGGATCCCGCAGCTGGAAAGATATCAGAAGCACTGGAGTCAGAGAAAAATCTCCCAGTTGAGGAAATACCCGGGGAGCGGGGTGATGTCACAGTGTAATTGTCGGTGTGTGATGATGTCACAGTGTAATTGTCGATGTGTGATGATGTCATAGACACGAACACAGAACATCCGGGTCTGTGCAAACCAGTGATCACCACACATTGTGAAAGACGTGAGGGTCCTTGAGAAAGTGCAGAGGAGATTTACCAGGGTCAGGGATGAGGGATTTTAGTTGTAAGGTTAGTTTGGAGAAACTGGGGTTGTTCTCCTTGGAGTAAATTGGATTGAGGGGAGATTTGATGGAGATGTATAAGTTTATGATAGGTTGAGATAAGAAACATGAAGATGTTCACATTAGTTGATCATAAAAGGTTTACGGACACAGACTTAAGATTTGAGGCAAGATCTATAGGGGGGATGTGAGGAAAAAACTTTACACAGTGAGTGATTGAGTGATCCGGAACTCAGTGCTTACACTCAGAGGCCGATAGTATTCAGGTCCTGATGAATCAAGTGACTCTGTCAGCTCTTGATGTGATGTTTGGTTTGAGTTTCCCGTCTACAAATCCTTCCCATTCAACATCCTGTAAAAAGGAGATTATAAAAAAACTCTGTCACTGTCAGTCTAGGATAGAAATTGCGAAGAGATAAATATTTCTCTTTGTTTGCGTTTGCTGTGTGTAAATCCTCCCCTTCTAACTGTAACAGGAGTTTCCAAAATCCATCCCTGTCAGTCCAGGATTCACAATATTCTCTCCTCCTGCTACCTGGACCAGGATGACCGCGCATGCGCCCTGCTGCACAGCCGCTGCCCACGGGCCAAGCAGAGGGAGAGACCCAGCCATTTCCGGTCTGTTCACCGCAAACGCGGGACGGTAGTTTTATATTAAGGCTCTGCGGCCTGCACCAAGTGTTTATGAAACCTCCCTGCCCACTCCGCTGGCTCCATTCCTCCCGCAACACCTACTAACTCTGTTATTCTGCTGCAGTCGCCATTTTCTCACTCGGTCGCCGGCTCCGGTCACGGGACAGCACTGCGCATGCTCAGATAGGAGACTGCAATGCGCGGGTGCCAATTAATCTTCGCTGTGCGCATGCGCAAGGCCTTGGCGTTCTGGGTAGAACACATTCTGTTCCGCTCTGAATGCTGGGTGAATGGTCCGCCATTGGAGACCGATATTCTTGCATGTAAAATTATGTTTCATGTTCCGATGATGATCGGACGCTTGGAGAGAAAATTTAAAATTATTAATTCGATTAATAGAACAGTCAAAGTACACGGGCCATAGTACAAAGTACCATAGTTCTGTCCTGGGTGAAATTAACAATGGAACAAACCCCAACAGTTAGAGGTGAATTCACTGGATTCTCAGCAGTCCGGGTGAAGAAGTGATTTTTCCTTCCATACGCCGAGCATTTAAACTCTGCTTTGTCATTCAGAACGTGACTGTTGCGAATTAAATCCTTGGAACTTTTAAAGCTGGATTGTTAACAGGTGGCCAAACTGAGAAAATCCCTGTGCAGAGTTTTCTCCATCAGATGTGACTGCTGCTGTGTCAACTATTAAAGTGACACCTCAGTTAAACCTTATTGATTAAAATAATGCCACTGCGCAAAGCTAATGGAGTTTCCCCAGACAAGCGGTGGTCTAGCAAACGCAAACTGTTCACACTTGTGGTGAGCAAAATGAATTGATTTCAGCGCATTGCACACTTTCACCTGGGATTGAGTTTATCAGTTAAAGCTTATTTTCTACAATTATATTAGCAGATTGAAACATTATTTATCTGCTGGAATGTTGAAATGAGAAGGAAAGGCTGATGGGATGGGAGTATGCTAATCCTCCCTCTGATACCTTGTGAAGTGAAATGATGCCCTGTCTACAAGGAGCACGTGTCCAAGTTTCCCAGAGGGTAGTTTAAACGGTTGTGTTAACCCACTCTAACATAACTAATAGTAACACTACTTTCAACGTTATTAATAAATAATAATTTTAGGAAACTCTGGACACAGTAATGGCTCCTTGTGCATTGTACCCAGTTCAGACTCAGTGAGGGGCAGTGGGAGCAGAGAGGAGAGAGTTTCCTGCTTCATGTTGACACATTGTACCCAGTTCAGACTCAGTGAGGAGGAGTGGGAGCAGAGAGAAGAGAGTTTTCTGCTTCATGTTGACACATTGTACCCAGTTCACACTCAGTGACGGGAGTAAGAGCAGGGAGAAGAGAGTTTCCTGCTTCATGTTGACACATTGTACCCAGTTCACACTCAGTTAGGGGGAGTGGGAGCAGGGAGGAGAGAGTTTTCTGCTTCATGTTGATACATTGTACCCAGTTCAGGCTCAGTGAGGGGCAGTGGGAGCAGAGAGAAGAGAGTTTTCTGCTTCATGTTGACACATTGTACCCAGTTCAGGCTCAGTGAGGAGCAGTGGGAGCAGGGAGGAGAGAGTTTCCTGCTTCATGTTGATACATTGTTGGGAACTGGACAGGGCAGTTCTGATGAATCATGCACCCCCCAGATGCTGATTTTGCTGAGTGCTTCCAGCTTTGTTTTATTACTTTTAAATTTCAAGATTCATCTTCTGCAATTATTATTTTTACAGATCTGTATTTCAATTGATCCCAGGCTTGTTTTCAATTTGTGATTAGTATTTTTTCTGTTTTGTGTATCCATGCACAGAATGTGAGACAGCATTTATTGCCAATCCCTACTTGCCCTTGAGAAGGTGGTAGTGAGCTGCCTTCTTGAACGGCTGCAGTCCTTGTGGTGTAGGTACACCCACAGTGTTGTAATTAGGATACAACCATTCAGAGCCAATAATTAAACTTGGCTCAAATATATTAAGAGGAGAAATGAAAACAAAATGTTACTTAAAAGGTACTGAAACATGATATTTATTCATGTGCTGATATAATACGCGTCTATTTAATTGATTTTTTAACCTGTGTGCGCTGCTCCACCTGTGTTTTCCAATCCATCTTTTGAAGACTCCAGTCGAGCAAAGAAAGCAATCAAATTCAAATCAGCAAACTCGAACTTTATATTCACCCCCTTTCAGAATCAGGTGATTTTTTTTGTGCGAAGCAGACTTCATACAATCCAAAGGAAGACATTTTATTAAATGGAAGTGACTTCCATCCTATCTTAACTGGATATTCTTAATTATCGCGCACGTGTCCTCTGAAGGCTGCGGCACATTTGTAACATTTAACTGTTAAACTCTGAGTTTAAGATCACTGCTCTAAATGGAGAAATCCAACTAAGATGATAGTTGTAACTGTTTGTAAATATCAGGCTCCAGGTCAGTAGCTGGAATTGTGTTTTTTCAAGATTTTGTATGAGTAACACATTGTGACATTTGTTGTGTGACGTTTGACGTGTAAATTATGGACACTGGCTCCAATATTTTATACATATTTGTAAAGGTAAATGCTGCTCTGTTTTATAATGATTGGTGCACTAACTTTCTAGTGTTCGATTTCTTATTTTGAATGCAAAGTTGGGGCTGTTTTCAGGATGAGCTGTTTTTCTAAAGCCGGGACATCTGTACGAGTAATCCAGAGGCCCAGGCTCATGCTCTGAGGACACAGGTTCAAATCCCATCACGTCAGCTGGTGGAATTTAAATTCAATTAATAAATCTGCAATCACAAGCAATGAGACTATCATCAGTTTTCGTAAAAAAATATCTGATTACTCATGTCCTTTAGGGAAGGAAATTTGCCATCCTCACCTGGTCTGGCCTACATGTGACTGATAAATAACAATAAATAAGATAAGTAAAATAAATAAAATAAGAATAAGAAAAAAGTGCGCTAATTAACTGATTTCCTGGTGGTACTTTAACCTGGAGTCAACATGGGTGATATTAATAATTAACACATTCCCATGACATCTCAGTTTACCAAAGTCTGTCCCAATCCATGTGAATGATAAATAGGTTCTCACAATAGTGGGAGGTTAATTTATTAGTGAAATTTCATCTACTGTACCCAATATTTCATGCTGCCATTTATCCATTGATGCGTTTTTGACATCCAAAAGTTTCAGAAGTATTACCAAACAGAAACAGACTGTCACCTCCAACAAGTCGATGTTTAGATTCCCCAACAGAATTAGTCCTAATCTCACAGACCCGCTCTTCCACCACGCTCTTTCTCACCTTGTCATCCTATCACTTCTTTAACATGTTCTTCTATGTTGCCCTGGTCTCTGCTTCAATCATTGACTCTGTCACTATATTTCATAGTCTCCATGGAGAAAACAACTCATCCAACTCAGGAATAGAGCCCAAATGTTCAAGTATCTCTCCCTAGCTGTACTTCCACACACGAGGCAGAATGCCACTGACTGAGCTGGATCCTTTCTGTCTCCTCAGCTCCAATCCTACCGTGTGGAGCTGAACAACAACAATTTTCACTGACTGACATTTAATCCAATAAAACACCGCAAAGCACTTCTCAGGAGCATTCCCAAAGTTTGATCGTGAGCCACCCAGAAGGAGATATTAGGATGGATGGCCAGGAACGTGGTAAAAGGGGTAAGTTTTAAGGAGCATCTTAAAGGAGTGGAGAGAGAGTGGACAGAGGTGGAGAGTTTGAGGGAGTGAATTCTATCACTTGGAGCCTCGGCAGCGGAAAGTGAATGAAGGATGAAAGTGAGATGAGAGCTTAATAGTGAATTGACTCTAACTTTCTGAAATGGTCTGATCCATTTTTCAGAAGTGAGTCAAATCGCGGAGTCACAGGAAAGTACAACGCAGGAGGAGATGGTTTGACCCACTGTGTCTACAAGGGCAGTGCAACTAGTCCCACTTCGCCAGACTTTTCCCACACAGAAGGCGGCTTGACCCACTGTGCCTACAAGGGCAGTGCAACCAGTCCCACTTCTCCACCCTTTCCCCACACAGAAGGCAGTTTGACCCACTGTGTCTGCAGGGGCAGTGCAATCAGTCCCATTTCCCCACCCTTTCCCCACACAGAAGGCGGTTTGACCCACTGTGTCTGCAAGAGCTGTGCAACCAGTCCCACTTCCCCACCCTTTCCCCACACAGAAGACGGTTTGACTCACTGTGTCTGCAAGGGCAGTGCAACCAGTCCCACATCGGCACCCTTTCCCAAAACAGGAGGAGATGGTTTGATCCACTGTGTCTGCAAGAGCTGTGCAACCAGTCCCACACCCGCACCCTTTCCACACATTGCTGCAGATTTTCCTCCTTCTCGTCTTCCCTTTTCAAGGCTGCAATTCATTCTGTTTGCATCATTCCATTAGGCAGTGATTTACAATAAATCACTTTCAATTTAATAAAACACCTTATTGCCTCTGGTACTTCCGATACTCATCTTAAATCGGTGCCATCTGGTTATCGACCCTTCATCCATTTGAAGCAGTTTCTCTTTAATTTCTCTGTCTGAACCTTTCATGATTTTAATCAGCTCAATCACAATCCCTGTTTTTCCTTCTCGGCTTTCAGAAGAACAACCTCAGATTCTTCGGCCTATGAACTAAACTGTACTTCCTCATTTCTGAATTTGAACATGGGTTTGTATCGTCACAACCACGTTTTCTCCATGTCCCATTTGGGGGGAAAAAACAAGATATTTTTTAGCTGAAGAGTTAATGGATAACAGCAGCATTGGCAAAGTTTAGGGAATATTTTCTGGCAGTGAAAGGACACATAAAAAAGCCTGGAACTGTGCAGCAGTCAATATCCAAGGGTGGAAAAAGAGAACATGTTTGACTGTTCTCGATCTACCAACCACTCATGCAATTGTTACATGTATAACTAATTACACCACAGGAACATGTACCAAGGTGAGTTGCAAGATACCCTAAAGCTGGTATTAACAAGCTGAAGTTTCAGTTTGTTGCCACAATAATTGCAGTTGTCCTCATTCCGTTTCTGTTACTGATGGACAGTGATAAGATGCAAGGCACAAGGAATAAACTGACTAAAGGGATGATGCTGCGAGGCCAAATGTGGGTGGTAAAGGGATAAGTTTTTCTGCTTGATGTTCAAACCGGCAGAAATTTCACTCCTGATCAAACAATCACAGCCACTATTTCAAATCAGCACACCAAACCGAGAAGTGTAACTTCCTATAAATTTATATTTCCCAACAGCATGGTTGTTTTTTCACGCTCATTCTGCCATTTTATAACCCAATCCAGCGAAATATATTTTCTTACCTTGTATCCTGTTCGTTTGAAGTCAAGACATAGAACAAATTCAATGTGTTTTCTTGTTATTTCTCGAATGAGATTTTGAACCAGGCCTGTTGAAGGACACTTTTATCGGTGCCAATCCTTCACTGTCTCTCACTGTTTAAAACAGGTACTGTTATCATCAGCCTGTTAAGTACCTTACATAAGAAAATAAGAACTAAGAGCAGGAGTAGGCAATTCAGCTTCTCGAGCCTGCCCCGCCATTCAATACGATCATGCCTGATCTCATTTCGGCCTCAACTCCAATTTCCCGCCCTCTCCCCATAACATTTCAACCCGTTAAGAATTAAAAATCTGTCTCTCTCCTCAAGTGTATTCAGCGTCCCGACGTCCACTGCACTCTGAGGTGGTGAATTCCACAGATTCACGACGCTTTGAGAAATGTAATTCCTCCTCATTTCTGATTTAAATCTACTGCCCCTTGGCCTCTCGTTCTACAATGCCCCAGAAGGAGAAGCATCCGCTCCACATCTACTTTGTCTGTCCCATTTAGCATCTTATATACCTCAATTAGATCCCCTCTTATCAGTGATGAATTTCTGCCGTGTGTCACCTTGTCAGTTTCACAGGAGCTGCAGTGATGATGGGTTTTGGAAATTGAAAGTTGTACATGAGCAGCTTGAACAGCAGGTCGAACAAGTGCCAGCTCAGATTGAGAGAATCAATATAAATTGCTGTGAGGAAAAAGGCAGGATAATGGAATTCGTTAAGTTGCTCTCCCACAGAGCCGGCACGGACACGATGGGCCCAATGTACTCCTTCTCTGCTGTAGGCATCTATGATTTTATACTAACAACATCATCCTGTGCATAGGGCATATGGTCGTGGCCGAGTGGTTAAGGCGATGGAGCCCAAATCCATTGGGGTTTCCCACTTCCCATTGTTCCTGGTTTTAACTCTGTGTCTACAGAGTTAATTGTTGGTTACATTGAATCAAATCGATCCAAACGCTCGGGAGTTTTCCAATTTCTACTCATTCACGAAACCTGCAGTTGGAAGCGGAACAAAAACGGAGCCAGGTTGGTGTGATGCTTGCTTTCTGGGTGTTTGTCTCTCCTTAGAGACAAACCCTTGTCCTCTGTCACTCTCGGTGTATATGTCTGTGTGTGTTCCTCTGTGTGTGTCAATGTGGTTCAGCTCCTAGTTTTTACCATCCAAACATTATTCACCTTAGTTCTGCGGCTTCATATTAAGATGGTCCAGATGGAAAAAAAACAGAGCAGATTTCAAAGATGCAAGAGGATATTTATTTCTGTTTATTTTTGAGTGGAGAATGTTCAGCTACTAAATGTCCAGATGTTACAAAGCGGAGGATGATTGAAGATTTCACATGATCTTATTAAGTAGCTGAGAATGCTCGAGGGGCCGAATGGCCTATTCCTGATCATAATTTTGCACATTCTAATTCAGTGCCAATACCAGTCAAGGTAATGATTGTTTCTGCTCTGACTGTGGTTGAGTGGCCGAGTGGACCAAGGTGCTGATCGAGTTACCTGTGATTTGGGCTCCACTCCCGCGGTTGTTAAACTTTCCGGTGGTTTGTTTTTGAGAAGCTTCCAAAAAATCTTCTGTGTGGCCAGAGAACGGCTGATCTGTGCAGTGTTGCATTTTGGTTTGGAGAATGGGGAGAGGCAGTCTAAGTTGGGTTAATGGCAGGGACTGAAAGTCTTTTTTCTCTGTTACTCTCTGTATCCATTCTATTATTTTATACAAACAACATATCAATTTCATTAAGTAGTTGTGGCCAAGTGATTTTAACTGACGGTCTGCAGAATTAATTATCGGTTACTTGGAATAAAAACCATCCAAATAGCCCGTGTTTCTTATTTCTGTTCATCTGCAAACATTCACTAAATTCGCAGTGTGAAATGGAAGAGTAATTGACCACTTCTGATCAACCAATCACAACTGCTCTTTGACAGCAGCACGCCAGGCCGAATGGCCTCTTTGTTTCCTGTAACTTTCCATAACTTAATGTTCCCCAATACCACGAATGCTCTTTCCCGGTTATTCTGCCATATTATAACCCATTCTATCGACATGTACTTTGTTACCTTGTGTCAAGACCCGCAGTGAATTCAGTGAGAAGTTTTCTTCTCATTTCTAGCAGGAGATTCGGAAGCAGACCAGTTGAATGACAGTTTAAATGGTGCCGACCCTTCACTGCAGCTCACTGTGTTTTTGAGTGGAGATGATTTCTGTTTGTTACAAAGTGCAGGATGATCTGATTAACTGACGGAGCTGGCTCCAGATTCCGAATGGTCAATTCCTGCTCTGTTGCTTTTGTTCTATTTCAACACCAGTGAAGGAAATGATTAACAAAATCAGCGATGTGGTAGCGTGGCCACATAAACCACGTAAACCGCTGGATTAAAGCTTCAGTCTCTATTAGGGTAGGGTTCGAATCCCACCACTGCCAATATTTAGCAGCCCCAGATGGACAAGCAGATATCACCTCATATTCAGTGTGTGTCCTTGTATTCTGACAGGAAGAACGAGGAGACGATAGAAATATGGGTAAAGGCGGGATGTGGAATTGTTGCTGAGTTGCTCGACCAGAGGGTCGACAGGTGAATGACCATCTGATGTATCTGTCTGTGACTTTATACAAACAGCAGTGATGTCAGAATCGGTCCAGTGTTCACGGTGGAGTGGATAAGGGGATGGGGGTGGAATCCTGTGGGGTCTCCTCACAGAGTTACAAATCCTGCCGGCTCCAGTTCTCATCATTCCTGATTTTGATAAGATTCCCGTGGAATTAATTATTGGATAAACAACATCAAAAATAGGCAAACATTCCCATGGTTTCTTCTTTCCGTTCGTCTGTGTGTGTCAATGTGGTTCAGTTACCCAAGGGAATGGACACAAATTGAACGGAACAAACTTTATTCACATTAGTTGTGCAACCTCAGATCAAAAAATATCAGGGTGAAAGGTACAAGAGGAACTTTTCTTGTTCTCTGTGTGTCCCATTACAATAACAGCTTATATTTAGATAGTGCCTTTAACGAAACCTCCAAAGATGACCCACAGAGTCATTATATAAAAGAGTCTGACACTGACACACATAAGGAGATGTTAGGCCAGGTGACCAAAAGCTTGGTCAGAGAGGTAGGTTTTAAGAAGAATCTTAAAGGACGAAAGTGAGGTAGAGGCGGCGAGGTTTAGAGAGGAAATTCCAGAGCTTGGGGCCTCGTTAAATGAAACCACGGTCACCAATGGTGGAGCGATTCTGATTCAGAATGTACAAGAGGCCAGAATTAAAGGAGCACAGGTATCTCAGAGGCTATGGGGTTCGAGGAGATCACAGAGATAGGGAGGGGCGAGAACGAGGAGGGAATTGAACACAAGGATAAGAAATTTTGAAGTGGATACATTATTTGACCGGGAGCCAATGTCAGTCAGCGAGAGAAGGGTGAGAGAGGAATGGGACTTGCTGTGAGTGAAGACACAGGCAGCAGTTTTGGATGACCTCAATTTATGGAGGGGAGAATGTCCACTTACTCTCCAGAACTGACATTCTGCTGGATCAGCACTGTCCTGTTTCCAAGACCAATATTGATCCTTTATAAGGTGCGGTTCCCAGAACTATACACAGTTCCCCAGGTGTGATCTAACCAGGGCTTTGTATAGCTGTAGTAAACCTTTCCCTCTTTTCTACAACAGCCTCTGTCACAAGTTATTTAGCAATTTGAACTAAGTGGCTCTTTGAAGAAAGCACACAACGACGGGTCAAATAGCCACCTAATGAGCTGTGTCAGTTTACAATTAGATCAATTTCTCTGCAGCATTCCAAAATGTCCCATCCCAGTTCTATTCCTGTAAAACAGGATTTTGCAGTGCAGCATGTCTGCACAGTTTGAAATTCAATACAAGTCCCTTTGACTTTTTCTCGCAAATTGTTTCTGTGGTGTAGTGACCTAGCCAGCGATGCCCACGTCCCAGAAATCAATAAAGAAACAAATAGTGATTATCACATTCTCTTCACATGTGCAAGGTCATCAGCTCGAAAGCTGGCAAAAATATTATCAAAACTGAATCATCTAATTGTGAGAAGCTGCACAATTCTCGCTTGTTGGCAAATAATAGCCGAATACATTATCTCACATCCATGTGACATTGGCACTTCCCCAGGCTTTGAATAATTTTCTCCAAAAGGCACGGTTATGAGAAAGAGACAATAAATGAGACGAATTTCAGTGAGATAGTTCACACATGTGTGAAGTGCTGAATGACCTGCTGAAGTGCTCTGTCATTTTTATGATTCTAATGTCAGGTCATTTTTTCTGCCGCATGTCTATGTTTTTCAGCCGAATTGTACTTCCACAAAACAGGGTTTGGAAGTGCAGTAAGACTGCACAGTTTGATATTCTAAGTCAGTCCCTGTGATTCTGCCCATTGTTTCTGTAGTGCAGTGGTTATCTCAATGCCAGGGGAAACATTATCTCCCAGTTGTGTGGAGAAGTTGTATCGCTCCCATTCCTGTTTGTTGTTGAATGTGAACTGAATGCAGGATCTTGCAGCCACATTAGATTCGCTCTTCACCATTTCTGAAGATAACATTCAGCAAAATAAGAAGATGTTTCCACTGGCAGCGGGTGATTGGAGAGTGTGGGGCTGGAATATTGTTACTTTTTCCTGTCTCACTCACCGTGGAGCTAAGGAAGAGGCGATTAATTGATGGGTTGGTTTCAATCCAATAGCCTCATAGATCTCTATTGATTTAGATGGGGGTACACGATCGTTCAAATTCTTTGTTCTATCTGAAATGAATATCCATAAACAGAGCTTGGTTTGGGAACTCAATGGGCGACAGCCGAGTTTTCAACGTGAGAGTGGGAGATTTTTTTGTGGTTTCAGGGCCCCAGAACAAACCAGAGCGTTAATGAGTGGTGATGGGGAGAAAACAGTGGCAGCTTCGTCCCTGGGTGGTTTCGAACCACCAACTTTTCGGTTAACAGCCGAATGCGCTGACCAATTGCGCCACAGTGACTTGATAGAAGCACTTGCACTCTGTAAAATATCCTAAGCCAATGGCTCAGTGAGTGAAAGTTTCAGATTGCCGCGACTGCAATGACAATTATTCCCTATCAGTTTTACTCTTCCCAAATAAAGGGTGGGACATTCATTGTGGATACATGGAAATGGTCTGATCCCACCCACTGCCGACACATCCATGTCCCCGGGAACCAGCCCTCCTACAACCAGAGCTATCACCCTTCGAGCATTTCAGTGTTTTATCTGTTACCAAGTATTCTGATTAACCCAAAGCCGATAATTCTAAAGGGGTTTCTCTGTTACACGGCGAGTGGTTAGAATCTGGAATGCACTACCTGAGATTGTGGGGGAGCCAGATTCAATTGCGGATTTCAAAAGAGAATTGGACAGAAAATGCAGGTCTCCGGGGAAAAGGTGGGGGAGTGGGGCCAGGTCAGTTAGTTTCCAGAAGAGGAAGAGATCTCCCTTTTCCGCGGAGATTTTTCATTCTCAGAGGGTCATGAGCCTGTAGACTTATTTTCATCAGAGGTTTGGTCATTGAATTGTCTCAAGGCTGAATTAGTCAGATTTTTGATAGACAAGGGATTCAAAGGTTATGGGGCGCAGACAGGAAGGTAGAGTTGAGACCACAACCAGATCAGCCATGACCTCAATGAATGGTGAAGCAGGGTCAAGGGGGTGAATGGCCCACTCCTGCCCCTGAGTCCTTTGTTCCTATGACCCGGGCCGAATGGCCTCCATCTGTGTGTAGCCTTAGCACTGATTCTCTAACACTATGAGGCGCTCGAGGTGCAAAATGGTCAATCCCTGCTCCTGTTTTTTATGTTCTAATTTGAAGCCATTACCACCCAAGGCAATGGTTAGTTTACCTTTGACAGTGGGAGCGTGGCCGGCTGGGTTAGGGTGTTTTGTCTGGGCTCTGTTCTCTTCGTGGGATCGAATCAAAGCTTCAGTCGATTTGTTCATTCAGTCACTTCACCTGAGCATAGGCTCACGGCCGTCGATGTATTAAGACCTTCATCTTGTCAGGAAGAACAAGGAGACACAGTATGAATTGCAGGGTGACTGGGAATATGTGGGGGCAAATGCCCTCTTTCTCTGTTATAAACCTGTGATTTCATACGAACAAGATTAAAATTGATGCAGTTCTGTAATCATGGATGAGTGGTTAAGACAATAGGTTTGAAATCTATTAGACTCTCCCCCTGTAGATTTTAATACTGCCGAACTCGCTGTCTGCTGCTCTTGACTTTAGGTGAATCCAGAATTAAAATTAATTATTGGTGAAATGGAATAAAAACCTTCCAAACACTCCCGTGTGTTTCTCCTGCTTCTATTCCGCGTTTCTTCATTTCAGTTCATCTGCAAGTGTTCACCAAATCTGCAGTTTGAAAGGGAATAATAATTGGACAAGTTGGTGACATCCTTATCTCTGGGTGTGTGTGGCTCCTTAGGCCTCTGTCACTCTCGGTGTATATGTCTGTGTGTGTTCCTCTGTGTGTGTCAATGTGGTTCAGTTCCCTGAGGGGATGAACACTTTTTTACCATCGCAAACTTCATTCACATTAGTTGTGCAACTTCATGTTAGAATGTTATTGTCCCCCGCCTTTTCCCCGGAGAACTGTATTTTCTGTCCAATTCTCTTTTGAAATTCGCTATTGAATCTGTCTCCCTCTCAGGCCGTGCATTCCAGATCCTAACCACTCACTCTGTAACACAGAAGCCCCTTCAGAACTTTATGTGATGTTCCTTTCCTCATTCTTCCGACCAACATGAATAACTTCACACTTACATGCATTAAATTTCAGGTTCGTTTTAACAGTTTACACGAGGAATTCCTGTGCATTATGACAGTTCACACAGCGGTAAGAAAAACAGTTTTCCCCTGATCAGGGGTTGAGCCTAGGCTTCGGCGGTGAAAGCACCAAATGCGAAGCACGAAACTCTCTGACTTCTAGTGAAGGGGAGGGTCGTTTTCACTCAGAAACCAGCAGCTGTGATATTAACAAAGCAAAATGGAGAAAGACTCAGTTTGAGCGGTGACACTGCCAGAGGGATGGAGAGCTGGGGATCACCCATGAAAGCAGCAAAGCTTTAAAAAACACGGCAGCACCCAGCGTGGGGATCGAACCCACGACCCTGAGATTAAGAGTCGCACGCTCTACTGACTGACCTAGCTGGGCATGCGCGCACTTTGCTTCCTATACGAAAATTGAGGGTGATCAGTGTTGCTTCCTCCCTGGAGCCTCAGCTTGTTCTGAATTTCAAAGTGTGGAAGGTGATCGACCTACAAAAGCCCCAAGGTTACAATGCTTTCCTCTCAATCACCAATACCATCAGTGACATCTTCCACTTCTTAGCTGCACCTCCTTCCAAACATTGCAAACTCCTCTCGCATTGTTCATCCTGATATTTTTCTCTTTGACATTTTAATAAGAAGCTGCAGAATTAATGTGAATCAAGTTTATGAAGTGAATATGTGTCCATCCCCTCAGGGAACTGAACCACATTGACACACACAGAGGAACACACACAGACATATACACCGAGAATGACAGGGGCCAAAGGAGAGACAAACACACAGAAAGCAAGGATGTCACCAACTTGGCCAATTATTGTTCCATTTTAGGATCCAAATGTAGTGAATGTTTTGCACATGAAATGAAGTTAGAAACATGGGGGTGTTTGGGTGATTTTCTTTTTCATTTGAATGATAATTTATTCTGCAAACAGTTTGTGTCAATCAGGATTGAGAAGAAGGGGAATTGGCAGGATTCGAATCACGTGGAAAAGCGCCTGAACCACTTGGCCAGGACAACTGGGTAAAGGCTGCATGTTGTTTGTTTAAAATAATAGAATAAATACAGGGAGTTCCAGTGAAAGAAGGTCGTCCAGTCTGTGCCATTGCCCCACCTTTTCCCAGTCTCCCTGGGATTTACACTGTCTCTCCTCATTCTTCCAACTGAAATACAACACGGCACAGCTCAGCTGCCCCTTCACCGCACGGAGAATTATTTGGAAGTGCCTCAAATAACAAAGCACCAGAAAGTTTGGCAGTGGTGGGAGTGAAGACCAAATCACCAGAAAGATCGAAACCTGAACCAGCGGCTGATCCCGCTCGGCCTCACTACCACATTCAGATTAGACACAAACATTGTCTTCACCAACATTGACACTGAATTAGAATATAAAAAATAATGTTCAGGAATTGGCCATTCGGCCCTTCGAGTGTCCTCAGCTACTTAATAAGATCATGTGAAAACTTCAATCATCTTCCACTTTGTAACAGCCGGACATTTAGTTACAGAACAGTCTCCACTCAAAGAAAAGAGAGAAATGTCCTCTTGCATCTTGCGGAAGAATAAAATACATCTACAGGACAACTAAGGGTTAAACAGTTAAAACCATAGTGGAATACTACAGCACAGTTCCCTCTTTTGTTTTAGCAGGCACACCTGCAGCTGCCAGCTAATTGAGCAGGAAAGGAGAAAAGGAGTATCTTAAACAAGCTTCCTAGAATCCTTCAGACAAGGCTAGGATGTCTGCCCCCAACACAAAGAGACAGGATCAAGCAATGGTCATCTGTTCTCTAGAGGGTACACCCCCTAGCACTAGAGATAAGGTCAAGCATGGTTATCTATTCTCTGTCTCACTTTTTTATTACCAGATGGGCTTCCCCCAATATCCTGTATAGTCATAAATTAGAATAGACTAATTGTGTGTTGCATGCCAAAGACAATGATTCTCAATGTAATTAATTATTGAAGGTTAGACAGTCTTATCACCTTCAAGCTCTTTGATATGTACGACTTTTACTATAAATATGTGTGTACTCTGATGCTTCCTCAGAGTGCCGGCTAGCTCCATTGTATGCTTCTGGGCTCTCCATGATGTCATTATTCAATAAAGACTTCCAAGACAAACCTCCTGGGTCTGAGTGTTCACTCCGTTTTCTACGACAAATTGGCGATGAGGATGGGATCCGACTGAAGTCCAGTAACCTCTTATATTGGAGAGGTGATTGAAATCCTGGGCCGTCGGATCTCTAAAAAAAGAACCCTCGCGGAGAAAGGGAGGAACAACTCTCCTAAGTTGGGGAGAGTACGAACTGCATCCTAGCTGAAAGGGGGAGTGCGAGTAAAAGGGTAGCTACATACCAAAGAGACTTAAGTGACCCAAAGAATCGGAGGACTTGTTAAGGAACTCTTAAACACCGGTGAGCGCATAGGGTAGGAAACGCGCCGCGCTGTTAATTGTGTTTTCTTTTCAGAAAAATGGGAGGTCGCAACAGCAGAGCGGGCTCTGCCACTCACCCCGCTTCACAAAGTACTAAGAACAAACTGAAACCGGCGAAACCGGAGCTTAAAACAGGAACTTTGAAGATGGGCAAGAAAACGGAATGAAAAATGGATGGAGGTAAAAAAAATAGTAGTAGTATATCCAGGGTTTCGAGTCCCATGGAGGTGAAAAGTAAGTAATTTCTGTGTTTTCTTTTGTGTATATTATTAAGTAAAATGGGAAATATGACATCAAAGAAACCCCAGTTTCCCCCTTTGAAGGGAACTCCAAATGCTTATATGTATGTCCATTACGGTACTGAAATTGTCCATTATGTTTCTGATTGGGTTAAATGGACTCAAGGTAAAGGAGAGAGCTTCCCACCAGCTGGAACTTTTAATCGGGACAGATTTGAGCGCTTATAATATGTTTTAAGGGAGGTAGATAGTCCGCTACTGAATTTTCTGTAACTTAAAAAAAAAGAATGAATTGATCTAAATTACAAGAGCTGTTTGTGCTGAAGAGAGAGAGAGAGAGAAAGGGTACCCCTAGGGGGTTAATGAGCAATTTGCAAGCAGCAGCAGAGAAAATGTGAGCTTTCGTCAGTTTGAAGGTCCCTATAGGTGGAGCCTTCAAGGTCCCTTTATTCCCCCCACTGCTACTCGAAGATTCGTTTAGAGTTAAGTTCAATATTATAGGAGTATCGATACATACCTTTATCTATGTGTTTGTTCGTGTGAAGTGAAGCATTTGTATGTGAGCTTTAATGTGTTTTTTTCCCTGGATTGTTTTTTGTATGTATAGTTGAGCACGTTAGAATCGAAAGTCCCATATTAGATTAAAGGAAAAGTTTATTCAAATATTCCAAAGTCTTGAGTATAAGGTTTGAGTTGAGATTTCTGGCAAAAATCGTAATTTGAAGGGAGTATAAAGATAAAACAGGGCTTGCCTTTATCTCATCCTTGAGATGAACCCTTGTACCACCCCCTCGCAGACTAGTAGGGAATAACCCTCATCATCAACTTCCAAGCTGATTGGGATTAATAAATGCGAGTTCGTATTCTAAAATCCTGAGAAAAAGAAATTACTTAAAATTCAGAAGGATTCTAGGAGAACAAAAAGACATAAACACAAGGTCTAGATGGTTCCAATGGATAAAAAGGGGTTTCTTAAGAAGAGATGAATTAAATATTAAAGGAAATCTGCTTTCCAAAAGCACTGGAATTTGAATTTGGGACAATCTTGAGATGTAAAATGCAGTGTAATTTAACAGGTTACTTTTGAATCACTAGGATGCTGTCTAAGATAAATAATGTGTTGATAAACATACGGAAATCATAACTTGGATACAAATCGTTACACATGAAAAAGAGGTTGTTTTAATTTTGATAGTGTAAATTACAGTTCTTACAAAGTTTAAAAATTTGAGGTTTGGTTCTTGATAAAGTTCTCAAAAGGGAATTTTCATTTTAAAAGGTCTGACAACAATTGGCACTAATTCAAATGTTGCAAGCTTTTGTGTTTGTAAGTCTGTTCCCAAAATATGAAGCTAAGCTCAAGACCTTGACAAAGTTTGGCAGAAATCCAATTTTTGGCCGAGTTAATGAATCTGGGATAATTCTAAAAGAAAAGGGTCAGACACAATTTAGTGGGTTTCTTTTAAGACAATAAAATCTTTGAGAAGAAGAAAAGGAAGCAAAACTTGTTAATACCTGATTTCTGTTTTTAAAACTGTTATGAGAATATTTTAAAGTCTCTCCAGGCAACCTGAACAAGATAAGATGGGAGCTGTTGCAAGTGCAATATGGTATGAGGCAAGTGGGAGAATGAGTTAGGAAAAGAGGACATAATGTACAAACTGTTTTAAGGGAAATGAATTTGATAATCTGTCCATCAACTGAGGCATTGGAACTGCACAGGGGGAGATAAGCAAAGATCTAGAGACAGAGATCCCCGTTGAAATGGAATAGTTAATATGGCCTAAAGAGTAAGGAAACATTTTAAACAATCAAGACAATAGAGAAACTGAACTCCAGAGAACCTTAGGATGATCATGGTCAGGAAAAAAAAAAAAACTTAGAGGTAAAGGGAAAGCTGGAAAAAGGCTAAATAGATGTATTACTGACTATATTAATGTGCCTGCAAGCTACAAAAAGTAAAACCACAGGATTAACACCTTGATGACAGGCAGAGTTAAGCGGATCCCAGAGAGAACTATCACTGGAAGTGAAAATACTGAGCCATTGAAAGATAGGATAAGAAGGTGCATTGTTGAGTTGTTTAAGGAATTGAGGCCTGACATGAGACAGCAGCAGGAAAGAATAAACTGGAAGGAGCCTACCCACATGGATTCAGATCAGGGAACTAATTTCACAGGGAGAGTCATTAAAGAAGTGTGTAATTTTATGAAGATTAAACAGAAATTCCATATTCCTTACCACCCCCAGAGACCAGGGATGGTGGAAAGGATGAACTGAACTTTAAAAAAAAACATCAATCAAGAGACAGGGAACAGCCCAAAATTCTAATGCACTGTGGGCTACCCCAAGCAGGACCGCTGGGTTCACCCCATTTGAAATGCTAACAGGTAAGGGCCATGCAATTACCTGAAGGTATCATAGTAGGAGGTGTAGGGCCACAGAAAGGAAAAATACAGGACAATGAAAGGGAATTAAGTAGGTGATTACATGAGTTGAGAGAGGAAGTTAGAGACTGACAGATGATTAAGGATATGGAAACAGGCAAATCCAAAGAGCAACAATGGACCATATCAGGTAATTATGACAGGTGATACATGCGCACTTGTAGATGTGAGAACGGGAAGTAAATGGAGGCATTACACACAGTTAAAGATACATGACAATTGACCAAGCGGTAACCCAGAGAACGGGAGCCGAAGTTAATGTCTCCACAGATCTACGATCCTGGTCGTGGGCCTATCAGTACTGGCAACAAGGTCGGGGATCATCACTGCTCATCCCGCACCGCAGGAGGAACTTTGGTACAGCATGGACAGTGCTGAATGCGACGCAACGGGGAATGATAAATGTAACAGTAGGAGAACAAGTGCTTTCAAATTGTAGTAAGGGTTTGCTTCAGATCGAGCATGGGAGGTCCGCCACTACCCAGCCACTTCCCACCTCTACTTTCACAGTCTGAGTAGAGATAATTGAAGCCCCTCAAACCACACCGACTGATCCATCTTGTCCGACTATGCATTCAGGACCGACAAATGGTTTGGTACTGGTTGATCAGAAGTTTTGTATGATAATGTACACCATGAGCTGGTACCCGTAGTCTTGAATGTATCTGGTGTCGTTCTGCCCCAATGGTGCTCAACCCATACCCAAGCACTCTATACGGCTCTGACGCACCAGTTGATGACTGAAGCAGTTCAGTTCAATGGCGAGATGCGATCAGGCTTGGGAGGAAACCGCATTAAGCGCAGCCTGATAAATGATGCCACTATGATATTCAATATAGGGACATCATTGGTTAATCCAAAGTCTGGCTACCGTGCTCGAAAGTCATGCGGGGACTATCAATAAATTAATTGAAATAGGAAAAAATATTTCAGACAAAGCAAGCAGAAATGATGTTTGCAACATCTATGGATCTTGGGCACTGGAACAAGCAGGAGAAAATTTAAGACAGACTAAAGAAGGGGTAGTCCCTTCATGGGTAACTAATGAGCATCTATTGAATCTCTCACGACACAAGAATCATGACTTGACCGGTTGCCAGCTCAGGAGTTTAACACGTGTATGTAGAATGAATGTTGAATGTATAGTGAATAGTAATATGCTAATAGGCATTGTATTAGTAATACCTGTCATACCTATGTCAATGACATAACCCAGGCAAGACGCCCACACTGACTGCTGGTACGGGGACCCCATCCATGGGGCCCATTTGTACACCTACAAATGGACTTTATACAAATGCCTAAATGTATGGAATATAATTATGTTTTAGTTCAAGTATGTTTGTTCTCGCGATGGGTGGAGGCGTATCCCACCCGAGGAAATGATGCTGTTGTTGTTGTAAAATTGTTGTTCATTTTACTGCTAAAGTGATAAAGGAACTGTTGAAGGCCTTACAATGCAACCATGACCTTTCCTGCCCATACTACCCCCGGTCTACTGGAGCGGTGGAAAGACAAAATGGTATTCTGAAAAAACAAACTAAATTATGTGAAGAAACTAGTTTGAAAGGGCCTGAAGCTCTACCCTTGGTCCTCATGACTATGCGCTCTCACCCTAAGTGTACCACCTCCCTCTCTCCTTATGAAGTTGTAATGGGATGTCCTATGCGCCTCCCAGTGACCCCACCCTTGTCTGCTAGGGAAATGGACATCCACGCTATGGATGAGGGAATGATTACACACTGTATAGTGCTCACTAATTCTCTCAAGAGCTTGCATATACAGGTAGTAGAAGCTCAGAAAAAGCCGACCATTGAAGACTGCCATCAATACCAGCCCGGGGACCTAGTCCTAGTAAAGACCTTCAGGAGAATGAACTGTTTGGAACCTCGATGGGAAGGGCCTTTCCAAGTCCTGCTCACCACCCATATGGTCGTAAAGGTTGAAGGACGCCCTTGTGGATCGACGCATCGCACGTCAAGCGGACGCTGACTTCGGACGGAAGTGCTTGTGCAAGAACTTTAACTGAGCCGTCGGAATGCTGACTCTGATTTGGATCCTGTCCTGCGTGGTCCTTGCGGGGGCATGGAATACCAATTCTGCGGTTCAACGAATGCAGGCCATAGCCTCGCAAATTCATCGGACTAAAGGTTGGATTTGTACTCATTTTCCTCTATGCAAAACAGCAGCTGAATTGCATGAGAGGGTGGAAAGGACCCTACATTGTGCTGCTAACAACTCGAACGGCCCTGAAGATTAAAGGGAGGAAGATTGGGTCCACGCCACTCATTGTAAAAAACATTGTCCGGCAGTCTGATAACCGTCATTATCAGTGAACTAATTTGCATTACGTATCGGATACTGCCTTTTGCTATATTCTGTCTTTTTGCTATATTTTGAGGGGGGGTACCCAAAGGATTCCCAACACTTTTTGTCTCTATGCCGCACCTATGCTAGAGAGGTAGGACAGGGTGCCTGTTGGATATGTGCCCAGACTCCCCAACATGGGGGAGAGTCGGGTAATTGGCGTGCTGTTCCTCTAAATGACACTGAGTATGCTGACATTCGAACTTTTGATATTGTAACACCGCAGCACAATATGTTTAGGGGTTGGTTCCGTCGCTCTCCACCTGCCAATGGGTGGAACTATACAGAACATGGGATTAGAATTAGATCCCCACTAGAGCCGGTAAACGCCACCTGCTGGTGTTCCAGCCTTACACTCAGCACTTATGATCTGGGACGAAGCTCCTGTCATACCACAGTGTCATACATCTTTGGCCTATCTGTCCGAAAGCCCGCCGGTGCTGAACATCCACCAGACCCTCTTAATGGTACATATTGGCTTCGTGGAGATAAAGCTTACCCCTGGTTGCCTGGGATGCCTCAGCTGTCCTTTTCCTCTAACATGTCTGTAGGAAATTCGGAAAAGAACAAAACCACTCCCACCTGGAGTGGCTGTTGCTACCTAGCATACTTAAATCCCTATCTTCGCCATATAGGTAAATCAGATATGCACCCACATCGGCGCCTACATCGCCGTGGCATCTCGGAATCTGAACGATTCTGGATGATTGCTTTGCCCCCTTATGGATCAGCTCGTAATTCACGTGAAATTATCAACCTGGCAGCTGCGCTTGAAAAAGTCGCTAATTCAATGGCTGATGCTCTGATTAAAACACAGAAGCAGATCTCAGCCAGCACCACTGAAATGATAGCATTACGCCTAACCGTATTACAAAACAGGATGGCCCTCGACTTTCTTCTAGCTGAAAAAGGTGGCACTTGTGCTATGATAGGCTCAGAGTGCTGCACTTCTGTCCCCGATGTCTCTGAAAATATCACTGACTTGGGAAAGCATGTCATGGACAAGGTACAAGAAATAAAGAAGGCTGGGGAAAGTTCGAGCGATTTTTATAAAAAAGATTCTCAGTGGTCTACAATACTAGGTTGGTTTTCCGGTTGGGGAAGTTGGTTGCTATACTTTTTAATTGGGATATTCGTAGCATGTATCATAGGGTGCTGTGCGTGTGTTACTTTACAGATTTGCTGCTCCCAGATTATCAATAGTGTCTCCACTGGATTAGGGGGTGCCCCAATCATTCCCCAAATGATGCGCACTGGCCCCAGCGAAGCCCACTGGTGGGGAGAGAAAGTTTACCCCGCCAGGGACCAGACTTTTCCTCATGGTTATGAACCCCCGTATGATGATGAAGATATTATTCCTCACTGGTGTTAATCTAAAAGAAAAGATTAACAAGGAGGGACTGTGGAGGAATAAAATACGTGTGTAATTGGGAATGAAATAAAATACACGTATAATTGTGAATGAAATAAAATACAAGTACAATTGTGAATGAAATAAAATACACGTATAATTGTGAATGAAATAAAATACACGTACAATTGTGAATGAAATAAAATACACGTATAATTGTGAATGAAATAAAATACACGTACAGTTGTGAATGAAATAAAATACACCTATATTTGTGAGAGAAATAAACTTAAAATACATGTATAATGTAATTTACTGTAGACTATCCCCAAACAGTCATGCAGCCAGCACATAAATTAGCAAATCAAAGGGCCAGTGCTACCTTCCCAGACTAAGGGGCTCCGGATGTCGGTGGCAAAATCTAAGAGAAAAAAACTATTGTGTGTGTGCATTGCCCAGGATATGTAACCAATTATCACTGTCTATCTGCTAAACCATTGACATTGTCCTGTCTATTTGCTAAACCATTGACATTGTCCTGTCTATTTGCTAAACCAATGACATTGTCCTGTCTAATCGTTAAACCGTTAACACTGATCGCTATCTTTTGATATTGTAATTGCCCAAGTTTCTGTCACGAACCTTTTGCTATATCTATGTGTGTAAAGAGGTGTCAGGCAGAGACTGGTTCGCTCCGTTGTATGTGACTAGGCTCTCCGTGATATCATGACTTTAATAAAGACTTCCTAGACAAACCTCCAGGTTCTGAGTGTTCACTCCGTTTTTCCGCGACAGATTCTGTGGTGACAAGTGGTCCTGGTGTTTTTATCTGAGACAGGCCTCAGCCCAGTCATTTGCCCCGAGTGTTGATGTGATGGTTCAAGCGAAGAGATGCCGGGTACCGGGAGCAGCAGGAACAATAAATAAAACCGAGGTGTCAGTAAATACTGATATAGTTTATTTGTATCTAGTTCCATTTTTATAAATTCTGCTGAATGTGGCCCTCGCCCATTGTCAGGATATTGGATCAGAGCCACCATGGAAAATGAATTTGACACCGGTGAGATAGACAATGTCAACCGGATCCTCAGTATCTCTAACGTCCTCCAGCCTCACAACCCTTCCTGTAAATACAAGGTGGTGTTCTTGGATTACACCCTGAGATAGACAATGTAATTATATTTTAACCTTTATTCTTCAAGTAAAGTATCTCTCTTCGGGCTGTTCTCAAGGTTGTGCAAGATGAAACCAAACAGTGATTTATTTGAACATCTTGCAGTTTAGTTACTGTATTCACTGCTCATGATGTGGTCTGCTCTACATTGGGAAGACCAAACACAGATTGGGTGATCACTTTGTGGAACAACCTCCGTTCAGTCTGTGAGCTTGACCCTGAGCTTCCGGTCACTTGTCATTTTAATTCTCCGCCCCACTCCCACTCTGACCTCTCTGTCCTCGGCCTCCTGCAATGTTTCAATGAAGCTCAATGGGGACTCGAGGAACAGCAGCTCATCTTTCAATTCGGCACTTTACAACCTTCCACACTCAACATCGAGTTCAGCAGTTTCTGCACCAACAGAGAGTTGTCAGGATCTGGAACATTCTACCTGGAAAGGTGCTGGAACCTGATTCTATCAGGAATTTTAAAAGGGAATTGACAGGGATTTGGGATTGAGGAACTTACAGGGTTACAAACAGAAAGTGGGTGTGTGGGACTAAACACAACTGCTCTTTCAAAGAGGCAGCACAAGCACAAAGGGTTGAATGGCCTCCTTCTGTGCTCTAAGTTTCAATGATTCTAGGAGTTGGCCATTTAGCCCCTCGAGTCTGTCCCACTATGCAATCAGATCACGGCTGATGTGTGACCCTTTGTCTCCTGTCCCTTGATTTATACCTTGTGTTAGGAAGGATCTATCAATGCCAGATTGAAACTGAACATTGATCAAGCATGAACTGCTAATTCAGGAAGAGAATTCCAAACTTCTCCCAACTTTACCTGGAGAAGATTTTCCTAATCTCGCTCCTGAAAGGTCTGGCTCTAATTTTTAGAATATGTTCCTCAGTCCTGGATTCCCCAACCAATGGAAATTGTTCCCCTCTATCTACCACACCATTTCCAATTTATATCATGAAAACTTCGAGAAAATCCTCCTCAATCTTCTAAATTCCAGGGAATACAAACCTCACAGTGAGATGATGAATATTGGCAGAATGAATAGGGTACTCAATGGTACAGTCCTAAAGGGTGTGTAGGGACTGTGGGACCTGGGGGTTGATGTGCATACACATTTGAAGGCGAAAGGACATATTGCGAGAGCAGTTCGCAAAATATATGAGATCGTGGGCTTCATAAGCAGATTTAATGTGCATAAACACAGGGAAAATAAGCTGACCCGTCATAAAGCTCTGGTTAGGTCACAACAGGAGTATTGCATCCAGTTCTGGTCTCCACACTTTAGGAAAGGGGTGAGGGTCCTTGAGAGGATGCGGAGGAGATTTACCAGAATGGTTCCAGGAAAAAGGGAATTCGGTTACAAAGGGAGATTGGAGAAGCTGAAGTTGTTCTTCTTGGAGTTAGAGTTGAGGGGAGATTTGTTAGTGGTGAACATGATTGTGACAGGTTTAGACAAAGGTGGACAAAGAAAATGTTGTTTCCATTTGGTGATGGTACAAGGATTAGGGGGAGACATATTGAAGGTTATGGGCAATAGATACAGGGCAAATGCAGGGAGGAACATTTTACACAACATGTGGTAATAACCCAGAACTCACTGCCTACGAGCAGGCTGGAAGCAGACATGATCAATGCTTTAAAATTAAATTGGACCAGCATTTAAGAGAAATAAACATGCAGGGGGTTGAAGACACAGTGGGGCAATGAGACAGACTGGACTGCTCTACAGAGAGCTGGCATGGACTCAATGGGCTGAATGGCCTCTTTCTGTGCTGTACTTACTCTGATGCATTTGTTTGACCACTCCTCATAATTTAACCCTTGGAGTCCAGTTGTTATTCAGGTACATCAGCACTGCTCTCCCACTAAGGCCAGTATAGTCTATCCTTCCTAATGTGTGATGCCCAGAACTGAACACAGTATTCCTGTCCTGATGAAAGGTCATGTTGACTCGAAACATTAACTCTGTTTCTCTCCACAGATGCTGCCAGGCCTGCTGAGTACTTCCAGCATTTTTTATTTTTATTACAGTGGTTCAGGTGCAGTCTAACCAGGATTTTGAAAATGTCGGTGCTTTTCCCACAAACAGAACAGACAAACCTTTTACCTCAACCACATGTTAATGTTTCGAGTCAACATGACCTTTCATCAGGACAGGAATACTGTGTTCAGTTCTGGGCATCACACATTAGGAAGGATAGACTATATTGGCCTTAGTGGGAGAGCAGTGCTGATGTACCTGAATAACAACTGGACTCCAAGGGTTAAATTATGAGGAGTGGTCAACCTCAAACGCAAACTGGGCGACCGTTTTGCGGAACACCTGCGGTCTGTCCGCAAGAAAGACCCAAACCTCCCTGTCGCTTGCCATTTTAACACTCCACCCTGTTCTCTTGCCCACATGTCTGTCCTTGGCTTGCTGCATTGTTCCAGTGAAGCCCAACGCAAACTGGAGGAACAGCACCTCATCTTCCGACTAGGCACTTTACAGCCTTCTGGGCTGAATATTGAATTCAACAACTTTAGATCTTAAACCCCCCTCCCCCCATCCCCACCCCGTTTCTTTTACCCCCCCACCCGCATTTTTTTTCAATAATTTATATAGATTCTTCTTTCCCCACCTATTTCCATTATTTTTAAATCTAAAACTAAAACCTTTAGTCTTTCCACCCCACCCCCACTAGAGCTGTACTTTGAATATCCTGTCTTGCATTCTTAATTAGCACTTTTCTCAGACAAAGACCACCACCTTCAACACCTCTTTGACCCTTTTGTCTCTGACATCTTTTGATTATCTGCTCACACCACACCCTCAATGTGTCTCTTCCCCCCCACCCACCTTAAACCAATTTATATTTCTCCCTTGTTGAAACTATGCTTCAGTTCTGCTGAAGGGCCATGAGGGCTCGAAACGTTGACTGATTTCTAAGAGGGAGGTGTCAGCTGTGGCTCAGTTCATAGCACCCTCGCCTTTGAATCAGAGGGTTGTGGGTTCATGTCCCACTCCCGGAAACCAAGAACTGTGATTGTACTCAAAGAGTTGCAATCTGTGACTGTTGATAACTCGAAAAACTTGGTAAGGTTTGCCCTAGCTGGCAGGGTGTAAAGTCATAGTGCAACTTTGTGTTGACTGATTTCTTCTCCAGGGAGGTGTCAGCTGTGGCTCAGTTCATAGCACCCTCGCCTTTGAATCAGAGGGTTGTGGGTTCATGTCCCACTCCCGGAAACCAAGAACTGTGATTGTACTCGAAAAGAGTTGCAATCTGTGACTGTTGGTAACTCGAACGAGTTTCCTACAGGTAGGAAGTAGACGATAGAGATTTAATCAATGTTGACTGATTTCTTCTCCGCCGATGCTGCCAGACTTGCTGAGTTTTTCCAGGTAATTCTGTTTTTATTTTGTTTTGGATTTCCAGCATCCGCAGTAGCTTTTAGCTTTTTGTTTAAACCTTTTACCTTCCACAGTCAAAGTCCGATGATATTCAGGTCCTGAGGAATCGAGTGACTCTGTTAGATCTTGATGTGAAGTTTGGTATGAGTTTCCCCGTCTCCAAATCCGTCCCATTGAAAATCCTGTACAAAGGAGACTATAAAAAATCCATCCCTGTCAGTCCAGGATAGAAATTAAGAGACAAACATTTCTCTGGGTTGGAGTTTGCTGTGTGTAAATCCTCCCCTTCTAACCCCCTGGAAAAGGAGTTTCCAAACACTGGGTGTAAACTGGGCTCCGGGAGTTTGTAATCCGGGTTTGGAGTCCTACACCGGGTGTTAGTGAATCCTCCCAGTCCACCCTCCGGCTCCATTCCTCTCCTGCACTCGGCCCTTTCTCACCCGCTGGACTTTCAACCCGACCGCCTTGATCCCGATCCCCACACGCGCTGCGCATGCTCCAATTCAAACCTGGCCACGCCCCTCATTCACTGCGATTGGCCGGAGGAACAGCCGCTCCCGCCGGACCTCCATGCCCGCCCCCTGTCCCTATTGGTCTGGAGCTGCCGTCAATCATTGTGAGCTGGAGCATGTGTAGCGCGTGAAATCAGGCGTGAGGAGAGCTGGAGCGAGCGGATTTAAAATGCGGGATTTACAAAGACCGAGTGCGGACTGAGAGCTGGAAAAAAGATCCGTGAGCATAGATAGGGCTGGCGGGTGAGTTGGGAGGCTTTATGAATTCACGGTCTCTGTCCTAAACCCTCAATAAAGAACCATCCTTATCCAAGGAGAAGCAGAGCGCATGTGCGGTCACCATCTTTATATGGGGCAAAGGGCAGCAGAGCGCATGTGCGGTCACCATCTTTATAGAGGGCGAGAAGCAGCAGAGCGCATGTGCGGTCACCATCTTTATAGGGGGCAATGTCCAACAGGGAGCATGCGTGGTCGCCATTTTTACAGAGGCTGCAGGCCCAGATGAATGACCTGCAGGAAGGACAATAAATCAGAGATAGAGTTTGGTGTGAAATCAATGGGTTGTTGTAAAACAGGAGATCAGGGCAACAGTCAGAAACAACAACCAACTTCTATTAACATCATAAATCATCCCAGTGAGCTTCACAGGAAATCATAAAATAAAGTATAACATTCAGACACAGAAGGAGGTGACCAAAATACTTAAATAGTCGCTTGTTTGTACGGAATTTGATTATTAACGAAAAAAGAGACAAGCTGTCAAAGCTTTTCCTGTTGCACTCACCAGGACAGATGCAAGAATCCCAAATTTCAAAGGGAACCACAATTTATACTGCACAAGAAAAGGGTGCTGATTGGTTGGCCTGTCGACTCTGATTGGTTGTTGCTGAAATCCCCTCTGCTTTTGTTTAATTCCACAATAGGCTCCATGCCTGGACTTGTTCCTTCTGCCTGCAGAGGACAGGTCCCTGTGGATGAACATACGTAGCTTCTAGCAAGTGCAAGTGAGACACATTACTAGCTTGACTGATAATTTTTGAAATTTGGTTTTCTTCCCTCCATCCTGATGAGTACAAGATAAAATGTTTTAACAGAATATCTTTTTTTTATTAATACTCAGTTGTCTTAAAGGGGGAAAGTGTGGGAGACGGAGAGAATTTCAGAGCTTGGGGTCGAGGGAACTGAAGGCACGGACACTAATGGTGGAGCAATTAAAATAGGGAATGCTAGAATTAGAGCAGTGCAGATATCATAGAGGGTTGTGGGTCTGCAGGAGCCAAAGAGAGGAGGCCATTGGGGGATTTGAAAACAAGGATGAGAATTTTAAAATCGACTTGCTCCTTGAACGGGAGCCAAGGAAGGTCAGGGAATGGGCCTAGCTGTGAGTGAAGACACAGACAGCAAAAATATGCATGTCTTCAAGGTTACAGAGGGTAGAATTTGGGAGACTAGCCAGGAGTGTGTTGGAATGGTCCAGTTTGGAGGTAAAAATGGCCGTGATAAGGGTTTCAGCAGTAGATGAGACACTCCTGAGACAGGGGTGTGGTCAGGTGATATTACAGAGGTGGAAACAGGTGATCTTAGTGATGGCACAGACATGAGATCAGCAGCTCATTTTGAGATCAAATGTGACACCGAGGTTGTGAACAGACTGGTTTAATCTCAGACTGTTCCCAGGGAGAGGGATGGAGTTGGTATCTAGGAAATGGAGATTGGAGCAGGGACCGAAAACAGTGTCTTCAGTCTTCTCAGTGTTAATTAGTCATCAGGAAGAGAAGCAGGAACCAGAATGGGCCATGAGACTGATCCCAGGTTTAACTCAGAGAGGGAGAAGGAAGGAAGGAAACTCTGGGACATTGGGAGAAACCACCTTCATAATCGCTCATTAAATCTCCACAAAGTAAGATTTGGATACAAGGTTAACATCTGCTATTCTGTATGATCAGTCAGGGGGTTTCAGATTAATGTTTTGTCTTGAGTAATCACTGAAGTGAATGATCAGACATATTGTCAACTCCAATTATAGAAATTTGTAAAAAAAAGATACAGAAAGAATTGTCCAAAACTCTGTTTGGATTTCAGCACAGGGAGGAGGGAGAGTGTGTGGGACGGGGATTTGCAGCTTTGGGGGAACAAGAGAGGAAAAAATGTTCCATAGAATTGTCTGTTCTGAATTTCTATCCTGTTCTTACAGTGATGGCTCTTGTAAACTCCTTTTACAGATAATTAGAAGGGGAGGATTTTCAGGCAGGAAACCCAAACCAAACATCACATCAAGATCTGACAGAGTCACTCGATTCATCAGGACCTGAATATCATCACCTTTGAATGTGGATGGAGAATCGTTTGTCTGTTCTGTCTGTGGGAAAAGATTTCAAACATCAGTGTGACTGGAAAAGCACCGAGACACACACACACCCGAGTGAGAGTGTTCCAGTGAACTGACTGTGGAAAGAGCTTTAACCAGTTACACAGCCTGAAATAACATCACACCATTCACAGTGGGGAGAAACTGTACACATGTTCCCTGTGTGGACGAGGCTTCAACTGATCATCAAATTTAGAGAGACACAGGGATACCCACACCATGGAGAAACCGTGGAAATGTGAGGACTGTGGGAAAGGATTCAATTGTCCATCCAAACTGGAAATCCATCGACGCAGTCACACTGGGGAGCGGCCGTTCACCTGCTCTGAGTGTGGGAACGGATTCACTCAGTTATCCCACCTGCTGACACACCAGCGAGTTCACACTGGAGAGGGAGCATTCACCTGCTCCGACTGTGGGAACGGATTCACTCGGTCATCAAACCTGCTGACACACCAGCGAATTCACACTGGAGAGGGAGCATTCACCTGCTCCGAGTGTGGGAAGAGATTCACTCGGTCATCAAACCTGCTGACACACCAGCGAGTTCACACTGGAGAGAGGCCGTTCACCTGCACGATATGTGGGAAAGGATTCACTGGGTCCTCTCACCTACTGAAGCACCAGCGAAGTCACACTGAGGAGAGGCCATTCAGTTGCACGTCCTGTGGAAAGAGATTCAGAACTTCATCGAACCTCAAAGTACACCAGCGAATTCACACTGGAGAGAGGCCTTTCACCTGCTCCGAGTGTGGGAAGGGATTCACTCAGTTATCCCACCTGCTGACACACCAGCGAAGTCACAGTGGAGATAGGCCATTCACCTGCTCCCAGTGTGGGAAGGAATTCACTCAGTTATCCCACCTGCTGACACACCAGCGAGTTCACACTGGGGAGAGACCGTTCACCTGCTCCCAATGTGGGAAGGGATTCACTCAGTTATCAAACCTGCACACACACCAGCGAATTCACACAGGGGAAAGACCATTCACCTGCTCCGAGTGTGGGAAGGGATTCTATCGGTCATCAAGCCTGCTGACACACCAGCGAGTTCACACTGGAGAGACACCATTCAACTGCACGGTATGTGGGAAAGCATTCACTGGGTCCTCTAACCTGCTGAAGCACCAGCGAATTCACACTGAGGAGAGGCCATTCAGTTGTACTTCCTGTGGAAAGAGATTCAAGACTTCATCGAACCTCAAAGTACACCAGCGAATTCACACTGGAGAGAGGCCTTTCACCTGCTACGAGTGTGGGAAGGGATTCACTCGGTCATCCACCCTACAGACACACCAGTGAGTTCACACTGGAGATAGGCCATTCACCTGCTCTGAGTGTGGGAAGAAATTCACTCTGTTATCCAACCTGCTGAGACACCAGCGAGTTCACACTGGGGAGAGACCATTCACCTGCTCCCAGTGTGGGAAGAAATTCACTCAGTCATCCACCCTGCTGAAACACCAGCGAATTCACACAAGGAGAGGGCATTCCGCTGCACTTCCTGTGTAAAGAGATGCAGCCTTCATTCCACCTCAGTGTACACCAGTGAATTCACATTGGAGAGAGAGCGTTCACCTGCTCCAAGTGTGGAAAGGGATTCCCTCATTTATCCAACCTGTTGACACACTAGCAAGTTCAGACTGGGGACATGCTGTTCACTTTCCCCGAATGTAGGAAGGGATTCACTTGGTCATCCCACCTGTTCACACACCAGCGAGTTCACAAGTGACAGCAGGGGTTGGATGCTGCTGTTATTGCTGCTGTTAATCACATCCAGAACTGAACCATGTTCATTCTGACAGTTGTGGTTTGTTTCTATTGATGTTAATAATCCCTGTAACTGGGCTGAAGTTTAATATCTTGATGTCTGTTAAATAAATTAGTTTTGTTTCAAATTCTCAGAATGTCGAGTCCTTGATTTCTCCAGGATAAGAGGAGACTGATTGATGTCCTGTTCCCAACTGCTCCAATTTTTGGATCTTTTCTCCTCTCTAACTCTAAATTCGTTCAGTTCTCAGACCTTTGGTTACTCTCATGAATACGTCCCAGCTCCCCACACCTCCCAGAGAGCCTTGGGATCCAGGGAAGTATCAGTATTAAAAACAGAAAATGCTGGAAATAACCAATACTTTTCCAAATGCCAATCGATTTTGTCCCGGATTATTGTCTCCAGCCTTTCCCCACCACTGATGTGAAGCTGATTGTCCTGGAATTGCTGTGTTTTTGAACAGGGGTGTATCATTTACAATCTGTCAGTCGTTTGACAACACTACTATATAAGGAGGATTGGAAGATTGTGACCAGAGCCTCCACAAGTTCCATGTGAAGGATGCTGTCTCTGACAGTGCAGCAGTCCCTCAGTGTCACCCTGGAGTGTCAGCCTAGATAATGTGCTCAGGTTTATTAATATTTCCTCTTGTTATTGATGTGGATCATTAAGAAACAATGGACTCTAATTATGTCATCCAGTCCCAGTGCGATGATGTCATGAAGACTATTAAATACCAGCGGAACCTGAGTGAGAGAGTCTGTATGAATATAACTCAGATAGACACAGCTTGTGTCATAGTTCAGTGAGATCTGATCACTCACTGAGTGAGAGAGTCTGTATCAATATAACTCAGATAGACACAGCTTGTGTCATAGTTCAGTAAGGTCTGATCACTCACTGAGTGAGTGAGTCTGTATCAATGTAACTCAGATCGACACAGCTTGTTGGAACAGACCTGGGGAGAAAGAGGCTCTGAATTAATCACTGGATTTTCTGTTCTCCACAGTTAGGAAAATGGTGATTCTTTCCAAACATCCAAATGACGAATCAAGTCATTAAAGATGATTTGTTGTTTTGAGCTGAATTATTTGGTAGAATTAGCGTGAAGGAGTGGGATTGACCCACAGGCTGAGTCACAACTTTAAGGACAGGAAGAGAGAGAATCTGGAGAGGGGAAAAGAATTAATGAATTAGTAGGTGACTGGGTACTGAATCTGGAACAATGAGCAGAGAGGGGGAGGAGTGTGTGGGACAGGGATTTATAGATTTGGGGGAATGAAAGGAGAAAGAATATTCCATAGAAACTAGAATAGTCTGTTCTGAATTTCTATCCTGTACTGACATTGATGGCTTTTGTCAACCCTGTTTACAGGGGATTAGAGGGAGAGGATTTTCAGATGGGAAACTCAAACCAAAAATCTTGCAAGATCTTATAGAATCACTGAATTCATAAACGATCAGCCTCTGATTATAGAAGGAAAAATGTTTGTTCTGTCTGTGGGGAAATATTTAAATTACCAGTGTGACTGGAAAATCAGCGGGACACACACACATACACGAGTCGGAATAGCATCTCGGGGTCAAACTTGACATCACGTGTGCAAAAAGCCTGGTTTATATTCAGACAGTTGTGAGGAAGAGGAATGGAGTTGGTAGCTCGGGAATGAAAACAATGGCTTCAGTCTTCCCAATACTTAATTGGAGGAAATATCTGCACATTCACCACTGGATATCAGACAAACAGTCTGATAATTTAATAAAAGTGGAGAAGTGGAGAGAGGTGGTGGTGAGGTAGAGCTGGGTACTGTCAGTGTACATGTGATAACTGACACTGTGTTTTCAGATGATATCATTGTGGGGAGAATGTTGATGAGAAATAAGAGGAGGCCAAGGCTGGATCCTTAGGGGACACCAGAGGTAACTGTGGGAGTGGGAAGGGAAGACATTACAAGTGATTCACTGACTATGATTAGACAGAGAAGAATGGAACCAGGAGAGAGCAGCCCCACCCAGCTGGACGACAGTGGAGAGGTGTTGGAGCAGAATGGTGTGGTCAACCCTGTCAAAGGCTGCAGACACATCGAGAAGGGATAGTTTACCTTTATCCCAGTCACATAGGATGTCATTAGTGGCTTTGATCAGAGCAGTGGCAGGGGCAGAAACCTGATTGGAGGGATTGAGACAGGGAGTTCTGGGAAATGTGGGCACAGATTTGGGAGGTGTGAACATGTTTGAGGAGTTTGGAGAGGAAAGGGAGGTTGGAGATGGGACAGCAATTTGTAAGGACAAGGCCAAAGGTTTGTTTATTGACGAGGGCTTGATGATGTCAGATTTGAAGGAGAGAGGGACAGTAACTGAAGAGGGAGAACCATTGACAATCTCAGCGAACATGGGGAAGTTGGGTGACCAGCAGTTTAGTGGGAATAGGGTCAATGCAGCAGGAGGTGGGTCTCATGGACAAGATGAGCATGAAGGTGGCACGAGAGGAAATGGGAGTGAAACTAAAGAAAGATGTGGGTTCAGGGCTCAGACAAGGGGGATCTTTAGAGACAGTTTGTCCCGGTGGGCCAGTGAAAGGGAGGGAAGCAGCAGAGGCAGCTGATCGGATTGTCTCAATCTTAGTGACAAAGAAGCTCCATGAGCTCCACACACTTGTTGTTGGAGATGAGGATGGAGAAGACAGGGCGAGAGGGAGAGCCCTTCAAAAGGAACTAACTTGTATGTTTAACACAGAGCTGATTTATTTGACTTTATTCAGAATATTAACAGCTGTAACTGGGTTGGAGTTTATTAACATTAGTAGAAACAGACCCCAATCAACATGGTTCAGTCCAGGATGCAATTAACAGCAAAATCCAGTCACTGTTGTCACTTGTGAATTCGCTGGTGTCTCAGCTGGTGGGATAACTGAGTAAATCCCTTCTCACACTCGGAGCAGGTGAACGGTCTCTCCCCAGTGTGAACTTGCTGGTGTGTCAACAGGTTGGGTAACTGAGTGAATCCCTTCCCACACGTGGAGCAGGTGAACGGTCTCTCTCCGCTGTGAACTCGCTGGTGTACTGTGAGTTGTGATGACCACCTGAACCCAGTCCCGCAGTGGGAGCACCTGAATGGTCTCTCGTCAGTGTGAACACGTCGATGGGGCATCAGTTCCCCGGAGCTTTTATAGCACTTCCCGCAGTCTGAGCATTTGAATGGTCTCTCCCCAGTGTGAATTCGCTGGTGTTTCAGCAGGTTAGTTGACTGAGTGAATCCCTTCTCACACACTGAGCAGCTGAATGGTCTCTCCCCAGTGTGAACTCGCTGGTGTGCCAGCAGGTCAGATGTCTGAGTGAATCCTTTCCCACATGTGGAGCAGGTGAACGGTCTCTCCACAGTGTGAAGTCGCTCATGTTTCAGCAAGTTGAATGGCTGAGTGAATCCCTTCCCACACACGGAGCAGGTAAATGTTTTCTCCCCAGTGTGAACTCGCTGGTGTGTCAGCAGATGGGATGAACAAGTGAATCCTTTCCCACACATGGAGCAGGTGAATGGTCTCTCTCCGGTGTGACTGTGCCGATGAGTTTCCAGTTCAGACGGGTAATTGAATCCCTTCCCACAGTCCCCGCATTTCCATGGTTTCTCCCCATTCTCACTGCATTTATGTTTTGACATGCCTGATGATCGGCTGAAGCCTCGTCCACACACAGAACACGTGTATGTTTTCTCCCCACTGTGAACGGTGATTTTTCCTTCCATGTTCAAAATCCGATGATATTCAGGTTTTGATAACTTGGGCGACTCCGTCAGATCCAGATGTGATGTGTGGTTTGAGTTTCCCGACTGCAAATCCTCCCCTTCTAACACCCTGTGGAATTGATTTAAAACATAAAAAAGGGAATGAGAGAGAACCCACAAAAACACAAAGGCAGGTTGTGAAATTGAGCTGAATGAATCTGGGAATTTTTGGGGCCGGCACGAGGAAAAAGTGACCATGAAAACTGCTGGATTGTCATAAAAACCCAACTGGTTCGCTAATGTCCTTCAGGGAAGGGAACCTGCCACCCGGTCTGGGCCGACACAAGACTCTGGTGTCAAAAATAAAACAAGTATTAGGGGCAGCAGGAGACAACATGGCCCTTCGAGCCTGCTCCGTCATTCAACATGATTGTGGCTTCTCTTAGGCTTCAACTCCACTTTCCCGTCCACTCCCCATATCCCTCGACTCTCTGAGACACCAAAAATCTCCCCATCTCAGCCTGAAATATATTCAATGATGGAGCATCCACAGCCTGCTGGGCTGGAGAAAAGGAGAGAGAAAGTCAGAGAGGGGAGTGGGAGAGGCAGGGGTGAGGAGAGGGCTTTTCAGGGACCTATAAATAGACCAGAACTTTGACAGAATCTCCCAAACCTTCAACCTCTACCCCCGAGAAGGATCAGGGTAGCAGGTGTATGTGAACACCATCACCTCCAAGTTCCCCTCCAAGTCACACACCCTCCTGACTTGTCTGACATCCAGAACTGGATGAACAGAAATTTCCTCCATTTAAATATTGGGAAGATTGAAGCCATTGTCTTCAGTCCCCACTACAAACTCCACTCCCTAGACACCGACTCCATCCCTCTCCCTGACAACTGTCTGAGACTGAACCAGACTGTTCACAACCATGGTGAAATATTTCACCCCAAGATGAGCTTCCAACCACATATCCACATCATCACCAAGACCGACTATTTCCACCTCAGTAACATCGCCCGACTCTACCCCTTATTTTAAAATTTCTGCATGGCTGCTCCCTATTGCTGGAATCTCCTCCAGCATCACAACCCTCGGAGATATCTGCGCTCCTCTAATTTGGCCTACTGAGTGTTCCTGATTTCTATTGTTCCACATTCGTGCCCATTCTGTCACTTTCCAAGGCTCCAAGCTCTGGAATTCACTCCCTAAACCTCCGCCATTCACTACCTCTTTTTCCTCCTTTAATTTACTCTGTAAAACCCACTTCTTTGACCAAACGCTTCGTCACCTGCCCTAATATCTCCTCATGTGGCTCAGTGTCAAACCTTGCTTTGTAACATTTCTGTGAAATGCGTTGGAACATTATCTTACATTAAAAGTGCTCTATAAATACAAGTTGTTGATTTGGACATATATCACTGTTCTTTCATCATCACTGGGTGAATAACCTGTAACTCCTTACCTAACAGCATTGTGGGAGCACCTTCACCACACGGACTGCAGTGTTTCAAGAAGGTCAAACATCATCTTCTCCACAGGCAACTGGGGATTGGCAATATTTGCTGGTATCTGTGTACAGGGAAACAGAGTTAATGTTTCAGGGTTCGCAGAATGATTTACACGAGTAAAAATGCTGCAGAATTTGATGATCAATATAAGCTCAGAAGTGGAATAGAAATGGACTATAGCGCAGGAAAAACAATTCCTGACTATGAAAGATACTGTGGGAAGATAAAGCTGGGAACCAGCAGCACATGGTCAGGGGATGGGCAGCAGTGGAAACCTCATTGAGACACGGTCAGCAGAAGTAACAATAAAATACTAAACATAACTCAGATAGATCCATTATTAGAGACAGAGGAAGGTGGACAATGGTAGAGAGGTGATCAGGGAGGGCAGGGGTGAAACAGAGCAATGGATGGACATGGATTCAGATCCACAGTAAAGGAGTCACACCAGCCCCAGAGATTTGGAACCTCTCACAGAAAACAGAGCACAGCATTAAAAGCTCTAAATTGTAGACGGATGGTGAAAAATATTCACCTCAGAAACAATATCACCATTTTCAAATTTAAACTCTCCTGCTGGAGCCTGCAGCTGAAAAGATAGCAGAAACACTGGAGTCAGAGAAAAATCTCCCAGTTGAGGAAATACCCAGGAAGCAGGGTGATGTCACCATGTAATTGTCAATGTGCGATGATGTCACAGTGTAACTGTCGATGTGTTATGATGTCACAGTGTAACTGTCGATGTGCGATGATGTCACAGACACAGAACATCTGGGTCTGTGCAAACCAGTGATCACCAAACATTATGAAGGATGTGAGGGTCCTTGAGAGGGGGCAGAGGAGATTTATCAGAATGGGTCGAGGGATGAGGGATTTTAATTGTGAGATTAAATTCAAGAAACTGAGGTTGTTCTCCTCGGAGTAAAGGAGCTTGAGGGGAGATTTGATAGAGGTGTACAGGATTATGAAAGATAGTTAAATAAAAGCTGTTCCCATTAGCTGATTATGAAAGGATTAAGGGACAGAGATTTAAGATTTTAGGTAAGATCCACAATGTGAGGAAGAGATTTTTTACCCAGTAACTGAAAATGACCTCAATGCTTACATTCAAAGGCTGGTGCTACTCAGGTCCTGGTGAATCAAGAGACTTTCAGATTTTGTCGTGATGTTTGGTTTCAGTTTCTCATTTCCCTCAAGTATCCCTTGAGTTCCTCCTCTTCTAACATCCTGTAAATGGAATTCAAAAAATCCATGAGGGTCAATCCAGGATTGAAATTCAGAAAGAACAAAGTTTCTCTTGGTCTGAGTTTGCTGTGTGTAAATCCTCCCCTTCTAACCCCCTGTAAAGGGAGTTTCCAAAATCCATCCCTCAGTCCAGGATAGAAATACACAGTATTCTCTCCTCCTGCAACCTGGACCAGGATGGCCGCGCATGCGCTCTGCTGCACATTGTCCCTATAAAGATGGCGGCCGTTAACCCGGGCCTGGCGAAGGGAGAAATCCAGACTTTTTCGGCGCGTTCTCTGCAAACACAAGACCAGTACCTTGTTATTTCGTGTCTGCGGCCTGCACTGAGTCGTTATGAAGCCTCCCTGCCCACTCCGCTGGCTCCATTCCTCCTCACACACCCACTAACTCTGTTAGTTTGCTCCACTCGACATTATCACACCCGCTCTGAGCAGCTTCAGTCACAGACCAGCACTGCGCATGCTCATGGATCCGACCGCAATGCGCATGCCCCACCACACTCAGCACTGCGCATGCGTGTGGCGTTGCTGTTGTGAAGGTAGGGCATATTCTGCCCCGCAGGGAATGCTGCGTGGCCGCTCCGCCATTGAAAGATCACGTTGTAGGACAGAAACCTCTGTCCTGTAATCAGAATACGATGAGTGCCATAGGGGAAAGACATAAAATTGTTGAATCAATGATACAGCGGCCAAATTGCTCCGGAGTCCACTGCAATTCTCGCCTGGATGCAGAACAAACCCCGACAGTTAGATCTGAACTCAGTGTAGTCTCAGCAGATGGGGTGAGCTACTAACATTTCCCCCGATACATGGAACATTTAAACCGTGTCTTGCCAGCATCTCTGCTCTGATTGTGGATCAAATCTTTTGAACTTTTAAAGTTGGAGTGTTAACATGTGGGCAAACTGAACACGTGAAGTATCTGAATGGTCTCCCACCAGCAAAACTGTGTTGCTGTGTCAGTAAATGGGATGAGAGTGAATCCCTTTCCAATTTTAACTGTTGAACAATCTGTTTACAGTGTGAGTTTACCTACACATTTTCAGCTCAGTCATGCATCTCGAAATCGACTGGTAATTGGTTCCATATTCTTAGCACTACATAAGAAAAAGGAGGAGGAGTAGGCCATTCGGCCCCTCAAGCCTACTCCGCCATTTAATAAGATCATGGCTGACCTGCTAGTCACCTGAAATCTGTATCCCACCTATCACCGATAACCTATCACCCCCTTGCTTCCCAAGGATATATCGACCTCTGCCTTAAAAATATTCAAAGACTTTGCTTCTACAGCCTTTTCAGGAACAGAGTTCCAAAGTTTCACGACCGTCTGAAAGAAAAAAAAATCGCCTCATCTCCATTTTAAATGGGTGACCCCTTGTTTTTAAACAACGATTCTGAGTTCTAAATTATCTCACAAGAGGTAACATCCTCTCCAAAGCCGCCCTGTCAAGTACCCCGAGGATCTTATATGTTTCACTGATCAGGTAAAGTAAAGCAAAAAATACTGCAGATGCTGGTTATCTGAAATAAAAACAGAAAATGCTGGAATTCTCAGCAGATCTGGTAGTGACTCTGGAGAGAGAGACATGGTTTTCATTTCAGGTCTGTAACCTTTCATCAGCACTGCACCGCATCTGAAATGTTCATAATGACTCTCAATCCAAAGATGTAGTAAGGGAACTCAAGAAGGAAATGAAAATCCACTTTGAGGAATGGAATCCAATGCGAATGAAGGGTGAACTGCCCGACTGACCAGAGACAGTCAAGGCACCTTTCCCTTCTTTAAGACACTGGAACAGTGACTCTAATGTTATCAGTGAAATTAACTGATTTGAGACATTGAAAGGATTCTCGTTACTGCACATCAGGAATTCAAACCTAATACCGGCTTCGGGACAATCAGAATACTTGGTAACAGGCAAGACAATGAAAAGCTCGAAGGGAGACGGCACCGGTTGTAGGAGAGCCGGTTCCCGGTGACATGGATGTGTCTGCAGTGGGTGGGATCAGACTGTTTCCATGTATCTGGAATGAATGTCCCACCCTTTATTTTGGAAGAGTAAAACTGATAGAGCGCGATAGCTATCTGGGTAGCGGCAATCTGAAGATTAGACTTACTGACACCCTGGTTTGGATACCTTGTCAGTTAGGTTTGTGTAAGTGTCTGTGACGCAATTGGTCAGCGTGTTTCCCTGTTAACTGAAAGGTTTGTGATTCAAAACCACCCAGGGGGTGAAGATTTTTACTGTTTTTCCCCCTCATCACCAATCATTGCCACACAGTTCTGGATTGTCATTGGGTACTTGGGCTGCAAGATATCCCCAAACGGTGGCAGGTCTTTTGTTGTCCAGTGAGCTCCCACAAAAACAGCTTCTTTTTAAAATTACGTTTTCTGTCAAATACAATGAAAAAGATTTGGACCCACTCTGTACCTTCATCTAACCCATTAGAAATCCATGAAATTGTTGGAATCAAACGAGCCCCTCAATTATTCTCTCTTCCTCAACTCCGCAGTGAGTGAGACAGGGAAAAGCAGAAAAGCAGCAATATTCCGGCCCCGCACTCTCCAATCACCCGCTGCCAGCAGAAAGCGGCGACTGCAGCTTCAATCAGCGGGTTACTGCCCATCCCTGGGACGCAAGATACTCCAACCCGGACCAAACCTCCCAATATACCGAGCACAGACTCAGGAAAACGCAGGTAGATTATATCCCGGTCACTAAACCTCCGAGCAGCATTTACAGAATACCCGAGTGAGTGAGTCACAAATAAAAGTCACACAAACTTTCTAAACTTTTCACTGTAAAATTCCTTCATTTTATTGAAAAGCTGACTGTTGTGAATCTGAAAATGAGCTCGATAGGATTTATGTTACCAAGTGACTTGTTTTCCATTGTTTGTCCATCAGGTTTGGATTTCAATTTGTGTTGGATGTTGATGCGAATCTGATTTCAAAATGAGGACACAAAGCAGCCAAATATTAAAGGCAGGAGAAAGTGCTGAGGAAAATCGATCACAGTTCTTGGAAGGAGGTGCAGCTAAGAAGTGGAAGATGTGAATGATGTTATTGATGATTGAGGGGAATGCATTGCAACTTTGGGGCATTTGTAGGCCGATTGTGTTCCACACTTTTAAATTCCGACCAAGCTGAGGTATCAGGTAGAAAGCAGCAGGTTTAGCCATGTATGTTGAGATACGAAACAATTCTTTTCCTTCCTGGCTAGCTCAGTCGGTTGAGCGTGTGACTTTTAATGTCGGGGTTGTGGGTTCGATTTCCATGCTGGTGCTGTAATACTTTAACGATCTGAATAAGAGCCGTACGGACTGGAAACATTGGCCCTGTTCATCGCTTCAGCTGCTGATTTTTCCAGCATATTTTGCTTTTGTTTCAGATTTCCATCATTCGCAGTAATTTGCTTTTATCTTTTTACTTTGAAATCTTGCTGCTTAAATAAAACAACAACTAATCACTGCGGCTCCTGTGAAACTTACAAGGCAGACATTCATCACTGAAAGCAACTGACACACATCAAATTCAAAGTACTTTCATGTCGCATCTCTTTCTGCTTCTGTCTCGCCCCCAGCTCCCTCTGCCCGTCCAGCTCCCAGGTCAATTCGCTGCTTGATGCAGACACAGTCGATTCGTAGGAATTGGTAAAACTCGTGGGTAAAGAGACACCTGGATCTCACCTTCCTGGTTCTCCCAGATACTAATTACAGGAATGTGCACAGTGCCGATTATCCACAGTCACTCTCCTCCCAGTTGTTCAGCTGTTTAAATGATTTTCACACTGGCTTTCAATGTGAAGAAAGCAGAGCTGTGATCAGTTGATATTGTTCAGCAGATGTACTGCAGGAAGGTACATGACAGGCCGATGGTAACAGTGTTCTTTGGATGCGGTGAGCTCCAGTGAAGGATTGGCACCATTAATGTGTCGCTCAATTAGTCTCGTGATAAATCTCGTGCTGGAAATTACAAGAAAACTCGCTGAATTTGCTCCGTGTTTTAGTTTCAAAAGAGCCGAAAACAAGGTAAGAAAGTACATCTCGCTAGAGTCAGTTATAAAATGGCAGAATGACCCGTGCTGTTGGGAAACATAAAATTATAGAAAGTCACAGCACAGAAAGAGGCCATTCGGCCGGGCGTGCTGCTTTCAAAGAGCAGTAGTGATTGTTTGATCTATCAGGATTGATATTTGTGCCAGTGCAAACAGTAGGCAGCAAAATTCGTTCTTCTCCCACCCATATTTTGCGTCACACCAACATTTCTATAGTCAGTGCTTTGCAACCAGCCCTTCTCCTCCTCTTCCTTCATTCCCTCACTCCACTTGAACCAAGTGTGATGTTTTCCAGCTCTTGAGGTGCCCTTAAACCCTCACTCCTCTGATTCTGGTGGGGCTTTTAAACGTTTACAAACAATGAATAATCAACACTCGTTCCAAAAAATGAAATAACTCGACATTCCCTGACCGGGAATCGAACCCGGGCCGCGGCGGTGAAAGCGCCGAATCCTGACCACCAGACCACCAGGGAAGTTGGGCTGATATTTTTCGATTTGGCTTATCTACGCTGCTTTTGCCTATTGTTTTCCAGTTCAGATTTCTTTCACCTCAAAACTGCCTGTTTCGGTTCAAGATAAACGACTTCTTCAGCCAATGAAAACAACGGTTGCTATGATCTGGAACATGAAATCGACAGTGAGGTGAAATAGCCCCACAAGCTGCACATGCGCAACTTTCAATTTCCAAAACTCGCTGTTGGTCCAATGGAAGCGCCGATTCCCAGTCACTGGACATCAGGGAAACGACCAATAAGGCTTGACATTTGGATTAGGGAGGCAACTTTTGACATTTATTTTTCATTCCCGACCTCCTTCAGAGACAACTTTCTCCGACTAATTGGTCTGTTTAGGTTGAACACAAGCGACTTCTTCACCAATGAGAAAAACAATTGCTGTTAGCTGGAACATGAAATACTTTCCTCCTTTAAGACAGCTGTTATAACCTCCCCCTTTGAACGAGCTTTTAGTCATCTGACCGAATATGTGGCTCAGTTTTACACTTTGTAATATAATGATTCTGGGGAACGCCTTGTGACGTTTCATTAGGTTAAGGCGCTTTATAAATATAAGTTGTTGTTGTAGGATATATATATAGAGAGGGCCACTCTCCTGTTTTATCGTTCACGCTGATACTTTTCTCAGCGACATTTTAACATGAATTCACACAACTAATGTGAATCAAGTTTGCGACGTTAAAAACGTTTTAACCCCCTCAGGGAACTGAACCACATTGACAATCGCAGAGGAGCAGACACAGAGAGATATACACCGAGAGTGACAGAGGCCTAAGGAGAGACACACACCCAGAAAGCAAGGGTGTTATCAACTTGGCTCAGTGTTTGTTCCATTTCCGAAAGCAAATTCCCTGAATGCTGACAAATGAATGGGAATCAGAAAATACGGACGTATTTTGATGGGTTTCCTTCTAATTAACTGATAATTCGTTTGGTTAAAATCAACAATGGTGAAAACTTTAGTCAGCAAGATTCCAACCCTTGTGCTCATGTTTACAAAAATTTAAATTATCGTGATTTCGCTCACACTCATCTAAACAAGCTTGGATAATGCTCTTGTCAGGTTTCAAACCGCAGCTCCATCATATGTGAAGTGAATATGACCCCCACTCGCCTCTATAAACCCTGTGCTGTAAAGATCCCAATGGAGCTGTCTGGAATGTTAAACTGTGACGTCATGCAGCAGCACTTTGGGTCTTTGTTTTGAAGAAATGGAATTCGGCTGTTCTCATTAGGAATGCTGGAGACAGACTGATCAACAATGTCATCATCAAATGGCACAGCGCAGTAAGAGGACCTTCCATCCATCGTGTCTATGTCAGTTTTGTACAAAGAGCTTTATAATTTATGACAATTTCCTTCTCTTTCTCCTTAGCCCTGCACAATTCCCATTTGGAAACTCCATGTTAAGAAAACCAATATTGAAAGCTTCAGCTCGTTCCTCACCTGAGCCAATACGTACTACTTGCTTCAGGCACTGACGTTTGCAGTGAAGGAGAACAAAGCAATATAATTTACAGGCTAGCCTGGATCTTTTTTTATTCATTCACGGGATATGAGATCCGCTGTCTAGGTCAGCATTTGTTGCCCATCCTTATTTGCCCTTGGGAAGGTGGTCTGCCTTCTTGAACCGTTGCAGTCCATGTGGTGTAGGTACACCAACAGTGCTGTTAGGAAGGGAGTTCCAGGATTTTGACCCAGCAACAGTGAGGGAACGATGATATATTTCCAAGTCAGGATGGTGAGTTACTTGAAGGGGAACTTCCAGGTGGTGGTGTTCCCATGTGTCTTCTGTCCTTGTCCATCTGGCTGGTAATGGTCGTGGGTTTGGACACTGGTGTCTCAGGAGCCTTGGTGAATCCCTGCAGTGCATCTTGTAGAAGGCACACACTGCCGCTACTGTGCGTCAGTGGTGAAGGGAGTGAATGTGGATGTGGTGCCAGTCAAGTGGACTGTTTTGCCCAGCCTCTTCAGTGTTGCAGGGGCTGCCCTCATCCAGGCAAGTGGGGAGAATTCCATCACACTCCTGACTTGTGCCTTGCAGATGGTGGACAGGCTTTGGGGAGTCAGGAGGTGAGTTACACGTTGCACGATTCCTAGTTTCTGACCTGATCTTGTAGTCACAGTGTTTATATGGCCCGTCCAGTTCAGTTCCTGGTCAATGGTAACCCCCAGGATGTTGATAGTGAGGGATTCAGATATGGTAATGCCATTAAACATCAAGAGCGATGGTTGGATTATCTCATGTTGGAGATGGCCATTGCCTGACACTTGTATGGTGCGAATGTTACATGCCGCTTGTCAGCCCAAGCCTGGATATTTCCCACGCCTTGCTGCATTTGGACATGGATTGCTGCAGTATCTGAGGAGTGGGGCATGGCTGAACATTGTGCAATCATCGGCAAACTTCCCCACTGACTGACCTTTAACAACAACTATCATCTTCCTTTGTGCTAGGTATGACTCCAACAAGTGGAGAGTTTCCCCTGATTCCCATTGACTCCAGTTTTGCTAGGGCTCCTTGATGCCACACTTGGTCAAATGCTGCCTTGATGTCAAGGGCTGTCACTCTCACCCCATCTCTGGAGTTCTGCTCTCTTGTCTATGTTTGAACCAAAGCTGTAATGAGGTCAGGAGCTGAGTGGTCCTTACGGAACCCAAAAGGGGCATCAGTGAGCAGGTTATTGCTAAGTCAGTGCCGCTTGATAACACTGTTGATGACCCCTTCCATTACTTTACTGGTGATGGAGAGTAGACTGATGGGGCGGTTATAGGCTGGGGTGGATCATTCTCACTCTTTCATTCCCAGTTTGGTAGAAAGAACGAAGAGAGACATGATAAATTGCAGGGTTTCGGGGAAAAGGTTGACAAGATGGGCAGAAAGACCGCTTTCACTGCTGTAACCATTGTATGAATTCATATAAATAATGCGATAATCAGGGCAACTTCTGTAGTCGTGGCCGAGTGGTTAAGGTGATGTACTAGAAATCCAGTGGGGTTACCCCACGTAGGTTCGAATCCTGCTGACTACGTTTTCCATTACTTCCGATTTTGACCGCGCGAATTAATGATCGATGAATCGAGGAAAAGAGATCCAAACACATCCGTGGTCTCTTATTTCCATTCATTTCTCGGCCTTCTGCAAATCTCCAGTCAGAACTGGAAAAAAAAATTAGCCAATTTGGTGACATGATTTCATTCTGGCATGTGTCTCTCCTTAGGCCCGTCAGTCTCGGTGTATACCTGTTTGTGTTCCTCTGTGTGGGTCAATGTGGTTCAGTTCCCTTAGGAGGTGAAAACATTTTTATGAACACAAATTGTATTCACATTAGCTATGCAAATTCACATTACAATGTTATAGTGAAAAATATCAGGATGAAAGGTGCAAGAGGAGTTTGTCTCTTTCTATATATGGACTACAACAACAAATTATATTTATAAAGCTCCTTTTACCTAATGAAACGTCACAAGGCGTTCCCCAGGAGCATTATATAACAAAGTGTGACACCGAGCCACATACTCGGTCAGATGACTAAAAGCTCGGTCAAAGGGGGAGGCTCTAAGAACTGTCTTAAAGGAGGAAAGTATCGATTTCATGTTCCAGCGAACAGCAATGGTTCTTTCATTGGCTGAATACGTCACTTGTATTCAACCGACATAGACCATTTGGTCAAAGAAACTTGTCCTTGGTGAAGTTTGTAAAAGTAAACTCCACTACAATTTGGCGGCCTATAAACAGCGCCCACCAATGTTTGCTGCCTCTCGCTGTTTCTTAGCTCCACCCAAACTGATTCTACATCTTGATCCTTCAATCTAAGATCCTCTTTCACTAATGTACTGATCTCGTTCCTTGTTTACAGCGCGACCCCGCCTCGTTTTCCTTTTTGCCCATTCTTCCTAAATGACGAATATCTTTGAATATTCAGATCAACCAATCACACTGTTCTTTGAAAGCAGCACACAGGGCCGAATGGCCTCTTTCTTTGCTGTAACTTTCTGTCATTTTATGTTTTCTAACACCACGGTTAAGATGAACTTTCTTATCTTCCATGTGATGCTTTGAATTCAAGACAATTAGCAAATTCAGCGAGTTTTCTTATCATTTTGAGCACAGAATTTGGAACTGGACTCGTTGAACGACATTTAAATGGTCTCAATCGTAAGAAGCAGCTCACTGACTCCAAACAGGCACCGTGAGCGTCAGCCTGTTGTGTGCATTCTTGCTGTACATCTTCTGAGCTATAAGCTAATCACAGCTCCACTTTCTGCACATTGAATGACAGTGTGAAAATAAGCACAATTTCAAATCTTAACTATGCATATTAGTGATTTTCTTTGTGTGCCAATGTGGTTCAGTTTCCCACTTTCACCAACCAAACATTATCCACGTTAGTTCTCTGACTTCATATCAGCAAAAAAAAAAGCAGTTAACAGGACATTTCTCTCTTTATTTTGAGTGGAGACTGTTCAGCAACTAAACTTCTGGATGTTACAAAGCAGAGGATGATTGAAGTTTTCACATGATCTCATTAAGTAGCTGAGAATGCTCGAGGGGCCGAATGGCTAATTCCTGATCATTTTTTTAATATTCTAATTCAGTGTCAATGTTGGTGAAGACAATGTTTGTGTCTAATCTGAATGTGGTAGTGAGGCCGAGCGAGCTCAGCCGCTGGTTCAGGTTTCGATCTCTCTGGTGATTTGGGTTTTACTCCCACTGCTGCCAAACTTTCTGGTGGTTTGTTATTTGAGGCGCTTCCCAAAAACTCTCCGTGCGGTGAAGGAGCAGCTGAGCTGTGCCGTGTTGTATTTCAGTTGGAAGAATAAGGAGAGACAGTGTAAATCCCAGGGTGACTGGGAAAAGGTGGGGCAATGGCACGGACTGGAAGACCTTCTTTCACTGGAACTCGCTGTTTTCATTCTATTATTTTAAACCAACAACATGCAGCCTTTACCCAGTTGTCCTGGCCGAGTGTTTGAGGCGTTTTTCCACGTGGTTCCAATCCTGCCAACTCCCCTTCTTCTCATTCCTGATTGACGCAAACTGTCAGCAGAATAAATTATCAGTCAAATGAAAAAGAAAACCACCCAAACACCCCCGTGTTTCTGGCTTCAGTTCATCTGCAAACATTCACTACATTTGGAGTCTGAAATGGAACAATAATTGGCCAAGTTGGTGACATCCTTGCTTTCTGGGTGTTTGTCTCCCCTTCGGCCTCTGTCACTCTCGGTGTATGTGTCGGTGTGTGTTCCTCTATGTGTGTCAATGCGGTTCAGTTCCCCGAGGGGATGGACACATATTCACCATCACAAACTTGATTAACATTGGTTGTGCAACTTCATATTAAAATGGCAAAGAGAAAAATATCAGGATGAACGATGCAAGTGGAGTTTACAATGTTTGAAAGGAGGTGCAGCAAAGAAGCGGAAGATGTGAATGATGTTATTGATGATTGAGAGGAATGCATTATTACCTTGTGGATTTTGTAGGTCGATTACCTTCCACAGCTGAAATTCAGAACAAGCTGAGGCTCCAGGAGGAAACCTCCCTGAATTTTCACATAGGAAATAACGCGCGTGCATGCCCGGCTCGGCTGTGACAGAGACAGGGCGGGCAGAAGACCCTCTTTGTCTGCTGTAACCATTCTATGAATTCATATAAATAATACATGCTTACTGCCAAGATCTGTAGTCGTGGCCGAATGGTTAAGGCGATGCACTTCAAATCTATTGGGGTTACCCCGCGCAGGTTCAAATCCTGCCGTCTATGTTTTCCATTATTTCTGATTTCAACCATTGATCTCAGAAACAGTAAATGGAATCGACATTTTCACAACACCTGCAGTAGCAAAGTTTGACCAGTGGATGGCAGTGAAACCGTGATTGCTCACATCACATGAAGCAGGCGCTGTCTCAATTATTACTGCATTTGGCACTGTCTCTGTTCATGTTAAATTAGACGCCGTTTCTGTTTCTATTGCACTAGGACATGTCTCTGATCATATTAGAGAAGGTCATCTCTCAGTTGTTTCTGTAATTGGCTCAATCTCAGTTGTTTATGTACTGGGCTAGGGCCACAATACAGTTGGCACTATCTCAGTCATGACTGCACTGAAGCAGGTCTCGACTAGAGTTACAATAGGCCATGCCCCAGTTGGCACTGCACTAGAGCTTGTCTCTGGTTATAGAAAACTAGAACATGTTTTTATTTGCATTTCACAAGACTCTGTCTCAGCTATTACTCCAGGAGAACCTGCCACGTGTCTATCAAACTGGACCCTGTCTCAGTTAATGCTGCACCAATACATGCCTCCATTCATATCACACAATTCCCTGTTTCTGTTGTTATTGTCCTTTATGATGACTTTGTTATTTCTGGACTTGTTCATGTCTCTGTTCTTATTGATCTTGTACATTTGCTGGTATTTACTTCACCAGGCACTGCGTCAGTTGATATTAAAAAGAGCCCTGAATTATGTGAAGCTCCACTAGACCCTGTATCAGTTTTCTTCAATTGGATCCGGTCTGTGTTATTACTACGCTAGGCAGGTTCGTATTACACAAGATCCTGTCTCAATTATTACTGCACTCGGCACTGCCTGACTTATGTTTCACTAGGTCGGGGCCCTGCTTATAACGCACTCAATCATGTCCGCACTTATATTCCGCTATTTCAGAACAAGTTACACGAGACTCTGTATCACACTCGAGCTTGTCTGTCTTTTTAATTAAGATGGATCCTGTCTTTGCAGAGACTTTGTCTTTGTACCTCTGTCTCTGCTTCTATTCCACTCTCCCTTTCCCTGTTTTTACTCCACGAGATCAGATCTGTCTCTCTTACACTGGCGGCAGTCTCCGTTATTACGACTTAGACTCTCTCTGGGAAGCAATTACCCTGAGCCCTGTGCCTGTAATAACTGCCCTATTTCACTTGATGTTGATCCAGGCCCTGTATCAGTAAATATTGCACTCGCCCCGTCTCCACTATTACAGCAGTAGAGCCTGTCTATGTTAATATAGCACTGGTCCTCGTCCCTGTTATTCGTGCACTAGGTCACGTCTTTGCTTAAGTAACATTAGATGCTTTCTCTATTATTACTGCACTGGTAATGTCTCTGCTTAAATTGCACCAGGCCCTGTCTCAGTAATTACCACACCAGGCTCTGTCTCTGTTGTTGCTGCACTATTCTATGTTTCTATAAGGTGGACGTTGAGTTGCAAATGGGCCTCTGACTTTGGCCTAAAACTTCAGATTTCTCATTGTCTGTTTGTTCTGCGCAGCTCCAGATATTCATTTTCATTACAGCCAACAGTGTTACATATGAGACATCGCCTGTTCTGTGTGTCTATATGAAAAGAAATCATGCTGCACAATTCCACAAAGATAAAAGATTTATCCTCACCAGAATGTTTCATTTTATTTTATTTTCTCTTATTCAAACTGTAACTACAGATCGTCTAATAACGTAAATATTCATTGGTAGTATATTCTGTTGTGTGCTCTTGTTTAGAAATTCCTGTCATACCAACCATTTCTTTGCTAAGACCATACTCACTGAATGTCTGTCATCTCTCTACCTGAGCGTCTAACTCACTGAAACTTATTGTTCTCTCTCTCAGATAAAAGCAAAATACTGCGGATGCTGGAAATCTGAAACAAAAACAAAAATACCTGAAAAAACGCAGGTCTGACAACATCTGTGGAGAGGAATAGAGTTGACGTTTCGAGTCCGTATGACTCTTCATCAGAACTAAGGAAATGGAGAAATGCGGTGAAATATAAGCTGGTAGTCGAGGGTGAGACAGGTAGAGCTGGATAAAGGGCCAGTGATGGAGGCAAAGAAGAGTTGTCATAGACAAAAGGACAAAGGGGTGTTGATGGTGGTGATATTGTCTAAGGAATGTGCTAATGGGGACATTAAGAGTAGCAAGCAGGACAAGCTAGTGACAGATGGCCCTAGTGGGTGTGGGGTAGGGGAAAGGGATCGAAATGGGTCAAAATGTGGAGATAAAACAATAGATCGAAATAAATTTTAAAATAGGTAAGAAAAGAAAAATACATTTAAAAATATATATATAAATTATTGGAAAAAGGGGGATCGGAAAGGGGGTGGGGATGGAGGAAAGAGTTCATGATCTAAAATTGTTGAACTCAATATTAAGTCTGGAAGGCTGTAAAGTCGGAAGATGAGGTGCTGTTTCTCCAGTTTGCGTTGAGCTTTACTGGGACATTGCAGCAGGCCAAGGACGGACACGTGGGTATTCTCTGCGTCAGTGTGTGTGTGTGTGTATACATTTGCATATGTGAGTGTGCGCCTGTGTGTGGTCAGTGTGTGTGGTGTGTGTCTCTGTGTATCTTCGTGTGTATATGTGTGTGTGTGTGTCTGTGTCGGTGTGTGCGTGTCTGTGTGTTTTGTATCTGTTCGTGTGTCTGTGTGTGTTTCTGTATGTGTCCGCGTGTTTGTGTGTGTGTGTGTGTGTGTGTCTTTGTGTGCTTCTCTGTCTGTGTATGAGCGTGTGTTTCTGTGTGTTTATGCGTATTTGCGTGTGTTTGTGTGTGTGTGTCTTTGTGCATGTATGCATGTATGTCTGTGTGCACCTGTGTACGTCTGTGTCTTTGTATGTGTGTGTGCCTGTGTGCATGTTTGTCTGTATGTATGTATTGGTGTGTGCCTGTTTATGTGTGCGCATGTGCGTCTGTGTGTGTCTGCCTCTTTGTGTGTGTGTGTGTGTGTGTTTGTGTGTGAGACACGTCATATTGTTTGCAATTGAATTTCACAATGATCTTCATCATCCTTGCATTCATGAAAGATGACGGACATGCAACAAACGAATCTATTCAGATGGGTTGTCTCCAGGTGCTGCACAGTTTCTGATGGTTGAGCTTAATCCTTGAGGGGCAGTTTCTGTCACAAGTGACTCACGTGAAGCTACAAATGATGTTCTGGGTTGTTGTTTCCAGTCTTGCCGTCTGTTGCCAAGCCGCTGTAGCCATTGCGATGCACAACAGTCCACAGGAAGTATCGCCATCTTCCTCCGTCATCATCTAGTGAAATTCATGTAAGATAATCGCTAATTAGGGCCTCCAAGTCACGCTTGTGAGTGTCATACAAGCAGAGCTTTGGGCGTCTCACTGTCCGCCTGGCCCTTAGCAATGTGGCCACCTTCCATCCTGTAAACAGGCCCGAGCCATCCAACCTCCCTCTGTTTGCTGAGCCTAACAGACTTGGGAGCTCTGTCTTTGTGAGGACTGCCGCTTCCTGATTGTGTCCCGACAGGAGATACCCAATAACCACCGCACACAGTGCAGATGGAAGTTGCAGAGTTTCTTTCCATGATTGGTGTAAGTCCTCCTTGTTTCACAGCCAGACAAGGTACTGAGGACACAGCCCGAATACACCATCAGCTTGGCCCCAAGGGTCAGCTTGATGTTAATTCATGTACGTTTCATGAGCCAGGTGATATCTGTTTACCCCGTGTGTGTATCAGGAACTGCATCAAGGAGCAGACTGTCTGTCACTGTGGAACTTGGGGAGCAGTATTAACCAACCACTTCCAGCCGGGTGTTATCTAGTGTGATCAGTGGTGGAAGTGCAACACCTTTCCCTTTAAACATGGTTTTCTAGAAATTTTTCGTCAAATAGAACAAGTTACAAGCATGGGAGAGATGGTGAATGAGTCGCTGTTGGTTTTGCACATTTCTTGTGCACCCCAGTGCGGGGGGTAGGGGTGCGCTTACGCTCTGTCGTTGTCGGCCTATTTCATTGAAAAACGTGCTATTAATTCCAGAATCTACGATCCAAATGTGGTTCTACATGTTGTAGCTCCAGTAAAACCTTTGCTCCAGGTGAGGTTCGAACTCACAACCTCAGAATAGCCGCTGACTGCACTGCTATATAAGTACCGCGCACTAACCAATTGCACCACTGGCGTGCTCACACAGCTCCCCATTTGACCTAGTTACATTTTTCACGGATCACTGGGGTCAGACATGATTCCTTGATGGTAGATTAGTCAATGTGATCTCAATAAATTTTAATGATATTACATGAACTGCAATATATTTTGAATGAAATAAAATGCCGACAATGGGTCAGGGAAACTTTGTTAATTTTCACACACTGAGCATGGACACTGCCGGAGCTCCTGCGCCTTTTTCAATATTGTTTTCCTCAACTCCGAGTTTTCAAAAAGGAATTGGACAAATATTTGAAATGGAGAAGCTGCTGGGTTATGAAGAAAGAGAAAGATTTTGGGACTAACTGGGCAGCTCTTTGTAAAAACCTGGCGAGGGCACGATGGGTCCTAATGAGCTGTGAACTTTTACGATTCCATTTCTCGATCAATTTCTCTTCAGCATTCCTAAATATCCCAGCCCAATCCTATTTCTGCAAAGCATAATCCAGAACTACCGCATCACGACACAGTTTGAAATTCTATACAAGTCCCTTGGGCTAACTCGCTGCGTGGGGTTTCTGTTGTGTCAGCCATGATCTTATTGAATGGCGGAGCAGCACCAAAAAGCTGAATGGCCGCAGTTCCTCCGACCCGGGCTGAATGGCCTCAAGATTGTTACCTTGGCTCTGATTTTATGGAACTGTGAGGGGCTCGAGCGACAAAATGGTCTGTTCCTGCTGCTGTTTGTTATGTTCTTATTCAGCACCAATACCACTCAAGGCAATGGTTACTATCATATTGCCAGCAGTAGTGTGTTTGAGTGGTCCAAGGCGCTGGATTTAAACTGCAGCCTCGATCGAGTCGTGGATTTGAATCTCATCACTGCCAAAGTTTCAGGTGGTTCGTCCTTTCAGACGTTTCATCAAATCCCTTAGGATAGGCTCGGGGCATTTGACACATGACGTGGTTCATCTTGCTAGGAAGAACAAGGGAGGCTGTAGAAATTGAAGGATGAGTGGGAATTGGTGGGGCTGAATGGTCTCATTATCTGCTGTAACCATTCCATGGTTTTACATGAACAACATTTACACCAGTGTAAGGTCTCCAGTAATGGCTGAGTGATTAAGGCGATGGATTGGAACTCCACTGGGATCTGCCCCCGCAGATTCGCGTCCTGCCGATTGCGCTGCTCAGTGTTCTGTCCTTTTGGAACCTCCAGGATTAGTTATTGTCTAAATGGAGTCAGAACCTTCCGAACACTCCCGTCTGTTTTTCCTGTTTCACTTCTGTGTTCCTTCTTTCCTGTTCATCTATAAGCATTCACAGAATCTGCAGTCAGAAATGAAATGAATCTGAGTTAAATTGGTGACATCCTTGCTTTCTGAGAGTTTGCCTCTCCTCAGAGACAAAACCTAGCCCTCTGTGACTCTCGGTGCTTCTGTCTGTGTGTGTTCATGTGTTTGTGTCAATGTGGTTCAGTTCCCCGAGGGGTGAACACATTTTTACCATCGCAAAACTTTATTCACTTGGATTATATATCTTCATGGTAAATGGTACAGAGAATAACAACAGGTGTAAAAGTTGCAAGAGGAGATTGACGCTTTCTGTGTTTATTTAAGTGGAGGCTGCTTATTGATTCAGTGTCCATATGTGACACAGCGGAGGAAGATTTAAATTTTAACTGAGCAACATTTGAACAGACAGTGGATTCACTCAGTGTGATGGTGTGTTCCAGTTCGGTATATGCAATCAGAGAATCAATTTCTATTCGTTGCTTTGAACCCAATCTTTCTAATAGGTTGGATGTTATGCACATGTTTCCCCCATTTTCTCGCTTTATTTGAAATGAATATTCATAAATCTATTTGCGTGGGAACTAACTGATTAACAGCAGAAGTGGCAAAGTTTGGACAAGATTTCCTTCAAGCCAAAGGGCACAAAGCAGAACTACGTCAGTGATATAAGTAGAAGCAGGAAGAGAGGGAATCTATTTGACCCGACGTGGTTTCAAACCATTAAACCTTCAGTTGGAAGCTAATTTCGTTCAAAAAGTATGCTATAAAAACACCCCAATGGTTCAGATTCGGTCATTTCACCTCCTGGCTTCCATTCCCTGTCTCGATGTTGTGCAAAATGTCGTAACCAGCATCCAATTTATGGTTTGGAAAAGAGTAATATTAAACTTGAAACCTTCATTCTGTTTCTCCTTTCACATTTGCTGTCAGGCCTGCTGAGAAATTCCAGCACTTTCTGTTTTTATTATAACATGAGTTACTGTCTTTATCATGCACATGATCACAAGAAATAGGAGCAGGATTAGACAACATGGCCCATCGAACCTGCTCCATCATTCAGTTCAATCATGGCTGATCTTGGGCTTCAACTTCATTATCCTGCCCGTTCCCCATATCCTTTAATTCCCCGAGAGAGCAGAAACCTGTCCATCCCAGCCTTAAATGTATTCAATGATGGAGCATCCACAACTCTCTGGGTAGAGAATTCAAAGATTCACAACCCTTTGGGTGAAGTAATTACTCCTCATCTCAGCCCTAAATTATCGGCCCTTTACCCCGAGACTGTGCCCCAGTGTTTTAGACTCCCTGACCAGTGGAAACAATCTCTGTGTCCACCCGATCAAGCCCCCTCAGAATTTTGTAGGTTTCAATGAGATTGCCTTTCATTCTTCTAAGCTCCAGAGAATAGAAGCCCAATTTATTCAGCCTCTCATCATAGGACAACCATTTCATCCCTGGGACCAATTTAGTGAACCTTCTCTGTACCGTCTCCACTGACAGTATATCCTTTTATAAATGTGGATATGAAAACAGCACACGGGATTCTCGATGCCGTCTCACCAAAACCCTTCGTTAAAGACTTCTTTATTCTTGCTCTCCAATCCCCTTGTAATAAAGGCCAATATGCCATTGGGCTTCGTAACTTCTTGCTGCCCCTGCATGCTAACTTTCTATATTTCTTGTACAAGCACACTCTTTGAACATCAGCACATTCACTTTCTCACATTTTAAAAGCATTCTGCTGTTCTAATGTTTACAACAAAGTGAACATATTCGCACCTGCCTACATTATATTCCATCTGCAATCTTGTTGCCCACTCAAATCACTTTGCGATATCTTTTTGCAGTGCTCTCCTCTAAGGTTACCTTGCCACCAAATTTCATAAATCTTAGCTACAGGCCCCAGTGAGAATTGAACTCACGACCACTGCTTTATAAGACCAGTGCTCGAACCACTGAGCTATGGAGCCACTTGCTGCGTCATACCGACAGTAAACCTCCTAGTGGAACGAGGAACAGGACAAAGTTCTGCATGGATGATATTTGATAGACCTGGAAATGTCTAAGATGGAGAACAGAGAATTAAAAGATGCGACATGAAAGCGGCAGAATTTGATGTGTGTCAGTTGCTTTCAGTGATGAATGTCTGCCGTGGTAATGTGGTAATGATTTTACTGCCGCATGTTTACACTGACACAAATATCACTCCTGACCAATCAATCGCAACTGCTCTTTGAAAGCAGCACGCCAGGCCGAATGGCCTTTTTCTTTGCTGTAACTGTCTATAATTTTATGTCTCCCAGCATCATTTCCCAGTCATTCCGACATTTTATTACATTCTATGGGAACGTACTTTCTTACATCCTCGCTTTTGAAGTCAAGGCACTGAGCAAACTCAAAGTTTTTCTTTAATTCCAGCACAGGGTTTGGAACCAGACCAGTTGAACGACACTTTATTGGTGCCAACCCTTCACTGCAGCTCACCCCTTAAAAACAGTGCCTGTCATTGCCCGAAGATGTCGTTTATGATAAAATTCTGTTGCAGAAACTTATCTCTGGTGAAAGTATCTGAAAAAGGGCAAATGCGGCGTAGATAAAGCATGTTGCAAGAGTTATAGACAGCTTTCCTCTTAATTTAGAGGTGAGGATTCGGCCCTTTCACTGTGGACTCGATTCCCGGCCAGGAGATGAAGGTTTATTGATCTGATACAAACTGTTAAAACAGGCCTGATTTACTTATTGATTGAAAACCGAAAGACACAACAGCTCCGCCCGAATCAGTGGAGTGAGAGTTGAAGTTTCACATCAGAGCTGCAAATGTCACACGTGGAACAGCTTCGAGAAGAAATCCAGTTCCTAATGTCCGAGAGATATCAGTTTGGACTTTTTGCATTTACACATTCATTCTCTCGATGTGTCCATTGACATAACCACTCGGCCACATGGACTCGGTGTCTGTCTGTTTAAATGTTGCTCAGTGAAAATTTCAATCACCCTCCTCTTTGTAGCGTGCAGACACTTAGTAGCTGAATAGTCTCCACCCAAAAATGCAGAAACAAAATTCCTCTTGAACATTTTAAACCTGTTTTTATTTTCTCTCTACGATTTTAATATGAAGCCAAAAAACTAAGGTGAATAAAGTGTGGATGGTGAAAATGAGGAACTGAAGCACATTGACACACACAGCAGAACACACACTGACATGCACACCAAGAGTGAAAGAGGCCTAAGGAGAGACAAACATCGAGAAAGAAAGGATGTCACCAAACCGGCTCAGTTTTGTTCCATTTCTGTCTGCAGATTTCGTAAATTCTTGCAGATGAATGGAAATATGAAAGTGCAGGAGTTTTTGTTTGATTCTATTTAATCGATAACTAATCCTGTTGGCACCTGGTTAAAATCAGGAACAACGAGAACCGCAGTCAGCAAACCAACATTGGGAAAACCCCGATGGATGTCAGAAACATTGTCCTCAACTCTCGTCCACTACTAATAGCAATTCCTTGGCTAAAACATGTTCATATTAAACCAGAGGCGGCTATAAAGTAAGTCTTTCGGCCTGTCTTATCTGTGCTGGCTCTCAGGAAGAGTAACTAAACCAATTCCACACACCCGCCTTTCCTCCACACCAATTTCTATTTACATTGTCTCTCCTCGTTCACCCTGTCAAGATAAAGGACCACAACCCGCCCCACTCCCCGTATTAAACTGGACTTGTGTCTGGCTCACCCAAAGGGTGCCCGAAAGTGGGAAGCAGCTGAAAATTTGGGTGCGTTGGGATTCAGACCCACTCCTCCAGAGACTGGAACCTGAATCCAGCTCTCCAGTTTGTGGAGAAAATGGAGTTAGATTGTATATATCAGCTCAGAAATAATGATGACGTGCCTGATCAGACTAAAGTTCTTTTGTAATTCGATATGAAATCATTGCATAAATAAATAATGATTGTATCGAAAACTGTATGAGGAATCCTAGTCCAACTCTTCATGTCATTGGGTCAGGGAAACTTTGTTAACTAAGGCAAACTGTGCATGGATTCTGCAGAAACTCCTTCTTCAAGCGAGAAATGGACAATGATTGAAAGGGGGAAAATTCAGGTTTAAGGAAAGGGAGAAGGAATTTGAGACGAATTGGTTAGCTCTTTAAAAATAGCTGGCACAGATACGATGGGGTGAAGGGCTTTTTGTTAAAGTAAAAACAGAAAATGCTGGAAAAACTCAACAGGTCTGGCAACATCTGTGGAGAGAGAAGCAGAGTTAATGTTTCGAGTCGGCCTGACTCTGAAGAAGAGACATACGGACTTGAAACGTTAACTCAGCTTCTCTCTCCACAGATGTTGCCAAACCTGATGAGTTTTTCCCAGCATTTTCTGTTTTTACTTCAGATTTCCAGCATCTACAATGTTTTGCTTCCATCTTAGGTCCTCTTACTGAGCTGTGCCATTTGATGATGACATTGTTGATCAGTCTGTCTCCAGCATTCCTAATGAGAACAGCCGAATTCCATTTCTTCCAAACAAAGACCCAAAGTGCTGCTGCATGACGTCACAGTTTAACATTCTAGACAGCTCCACTGGGATCTTTACAGCGCAGGGTTCGTGCAGGGCAGTGGGGGTCACGGTCATTTCACATGTGGCAGAGCAGCGGTTTGAAGCGGGGCAAGAGCATTATCCAAACTTGTTCATTTCAGTGTGCGTGAATGTTCAATAATTTACATTTGTTGTTTAAAATGAACACAAGGGTTCGAATCCTGCCGCCTAAGGATTTATCATTTTAAATAGGAGAAAACCCAACCAAACACATCCGTAATTTCTTATTCATTTGTCAGCATTCAGGAGATGGCGTAGTGCCATTGTCACTGGGCTAAAAATCCAGAGATAAAAGCAAAATACTGTAAATGCGGGAAATCTGAAATAAAAACAGAAAATGCTGGAAAAATTCAGTATGTCTGGCAGCATCTCTGGAGAAAGAAACAGAATTAATGTTTCTATTGCGTCTGACTCTTCTTCAGAGTTCTTTGAGCAGCACACAGGACCGCATGGCCTCTTTCTTTGCTATAACTTTCTATAATCTTATGTTTCCCAAAACCACGGTTACTTCTTTCACAGTCATTCTGCCATTTTATAATCCTTCTTGCGAGTGGATTCAAGGGTTAACAATGTGCACAAGAATGGAAGGAGCCTGCGACTGTGGATAATCGGCACTCTGCACATTCCTGTAATCAGTATTTGGGAGAATCAGGAAGATGAGATCCCAGATTATCTTTACTATGTCATTTGCAAACTCATTCTTTCTAAAATCCTTGGGTCCCACGTTCCCTGACCCTGCTTTCTAGGGGAAGCTTGGGTTCATGAACTGACTGTGTCTGCATCGAGCAGCTAATTGACCTGGGAGCTGGACGGGCAGAGGGAGCTGGAGGCGAGGCAGGGACAGAAGCAGAAACAGATGTGACATGAAAGTGTTTAGAATGTGATGTGTCAGTTACTTTCAGTGATGAATGTCTGCCGTGTGTTCCCTTGTCAGTTTCACAGGAGCCGCAGTGATGAGGTTGGTGGGTTTTGGAAATTGACAGTTGCACATGAGCAGCTTGTGGGACTATTTCACTTCACTGTCCATTTCATGTTCCAGCTCACAGCAACTGTTGTTGTCATTGACTGAAGAATTCGTTCCATCTAAAATGGAAACATGTTTGAAAGCAGCGTCGATAAACCAAACTGACAGAAGGGTCACAGCTCCCTTGCTGGTCTCGTGGTCAGGATTCGGCGCTTTCACTGCTGCGGCCTGGGTTCGATTCCCGGTCAGGGAATTTTGATTTTGTTAAGATGGGTATGAAGCACTTTTTGATTGAAAACATTTCGCAGCTCCACCAGAATCTTTGGGGTGACAGTTGAAGTTTTGCCTCCGAGCTGGAAATATCACACTTGGAACAGGTCGGGAACAAAGATAAAGGTGGAGTGAACGAATGAATGAAAGGAGGACAAGAGAAGGGCTGGGTGCAAAGCACTGACCACAGAGATGGTGGCGCGAGGCAAAATAAGGGTGGGGGAAGGACAAATTTTGGTCCCTACTGTTTGCACTGACAAAGCTATCACCCCTGATGGGTCAATCACAACTGCTCTTTAAACGCAGCACATCAGCTCATCAAGGCCGAACGGCTTCTTTCTATGCTGTAACTTTCTGTAATTTTATGTTTCCCAACAGCACGGGTGCTTCATTCACAGTCATTCTGCCATTTTATAACCTGCTCTAGCGAGATGTACTTTCTAACTTTCCATTCGGCTCTTTTGAAACCAAAATACGGAGAAAATTCAGCGAGTTTTCTTCTCATTTCTAGCACGAGATTTGTCACGAGACTAATTGAGCGACACATTAATGGTGCCAATCCATCACTGGAGCTCACCGCGTCCAAACAGCACTGTTATCATCAGCCTGTTATGTACCCTCATGCAGTACATCTGCTGAACAATATAAGCTTATCACAGCTCTGCTTTCTTCACATTGACATCCAGTGTGAAAATATGAACAATTTCAAAGCTGAACAACGTACACAAGACTGGAAGGAGAGTGTAGCGGTGGATAATCGGCACTGGGTGCTTTCCTGTAATCAGTACCTGGGGGAATCAGGAAGATCCTGGTGTCTTTTTGCCCTGTTATCTGTAAACTGATCACGTTGTGTTTTATGTTCACACGAACTGACTGAGTTTGGTAAAGTAGCTCCTGGAAGAGCAGAGAGAGCTGGAGATGAGGCAGAAAGAGATGTGACGTGAAAGTGCTTTGAAAGTTTTGTGCATCAAATGCTTTCAGTGGTGAATATCCGTCATGTGCAAATTTCACAAGAACCGCAGTGATGAGGTTGGTGAATTATTTGTTTGAAAGAAGCTGCGCCCACCGTGGGGTGAACCCAAGGCCCTGGCATTACGCGCCTTCGCTCTACCGACTGAGCTAGACACAAAGTTAAAACCGGGAATAATGAGAAGCGGGAAACCCCAATGGATTTTGACTCCATCGCCTTAGCCACTCAGCCACGAGGACTGGCTCTCTGCACAGGATAGTGTCGTTGGTATAAAATCATAGGCGGCTACAGCAGTGGAGGAGGACATTCGGCCCATTGTGTAAATTCTGGCTCATGGAAGAGGAATTTAGCTAATTCAAAAACCCCACCTTTTCTCCACAGCTATTTATATTTTTATTGTCTCTCCTCGTTCTTTCTGTTAAAGTGAAACACCGCACACACCTGCTTTAACTGTGAGCTGGCATTTTTTCGACCAATAGGGAAATTTCAGCAGCATTGGGGTAAGAAACCACGCCTCAACAAAGAGTGAGACCTTAAATCAGCATCTACGACCGCTCAGCTGCGATACCGAGCTCAGGATGCTACAGCCCATTGCATTGTTTGGTATTTCTACTCAAAGAGAACAGAATCAAAGCAGCAGCGACATGTCACAAGGCCCCACAAGCCTCGTCCGTCACACCATAAGATCAAGGCGGATCCCCAGTCCTAAGACCCGATCCCGAGAACCCTTCATTCCCTTAAGAGTACAAAGTTCAGGAGAATTTTAGGAATTTTTTTATCTTCCATTGATCGGAGAGCTCTGTGGACACCTGGTTGAAATCAGCAATAATGAGAAGCACAATCGATAAGATTGGAACTTTCCTGGGGAAACCCCAGTGGATTTTAAAAGCATCGTTTTCACCACTCGGACACGATGATTGACCAAGGATGCAATGCTTTCCACTCAATCATCAATGCATCATTCACAGCTTCCGCTTCTCAGCTGCACCTCCTTCCAAACATTGTGATGCATTTTCCTCAGGATTTGTTTCTGGATTTAATATTTACCTGCTTTTTTTACCTCATTATGAAATCAGATTCAATGTCCAACACAAATTCAATTGCAAACCTGACGGACAAACAATGGAAAACAACTCACTCGGTAACACAAATCCCATGGTGCTCATTTTCAGATTTTCAATAAAATGTAGGAATTTTACATTGAAAACATTCAGAAAGTTTGTGTGACTGTTATTTGTGACTCACTAACTCGGGTATTATGTAAATGCTGCTCGGAGGTTTAGAATCTACCTGCATTTTCCTGAGCCTGTGCTCGGTTAATTGGGAGGTTTGGCCCGGGTTGGAGTATCTTGTGTCCCAGGGATGGGCAGTAACCCGCTGATTGAAGCTACAGTCGCCGCTTTCTGCTGGCAGAGGGTGATTGGAGAGTGCGGGGCCGGAATATTGCTGCTTTTCTGCTTTACCCTGTCTCACTCACTGTGGAGCTGAGAAAGAGAGAATAATTGATGGGCTTGTTTGAATCCAATAACTTCATAAATTTCCAATGTGTTAGATGTCGGTACATGGTAGGGCTAATTGTTGTCTCATTACATTTGAAATGAATATTCGTAAAAAGCCGTTTGCCTGTGAACTCACTTGGATAACAGTGGAACTGGCAACATTTCAGAAATGTTTCTTTACAGCACAAGTACCTAATGACAGCCTGGAACTGTGTGACGATGAATGCTGATGGGGGGAAAACAGTGTAAGCTTCGTCCCTGAGTGGTCTCGAACCACCAACCTTTCAGTTAACAGCCAAACGTGCTGACCAATTGCACCACAGAGACTGGTGCGGATTTAATCTAGGGTGTTAGCGAGTTAAAGCTTCAGATTTCTGCTACCGGAATGACAATTGTTCTCTATCAGTTTACCTTTTCCAAGGTAAAGTTTGGGACATTCATTATGGCTACATGGAAACAGTCTGATCCCACCCACTGCAGGCACATCCATGTCACCGGGAACCAGCTCTCCTTCGAGCCTTTGCGTGTCTTGCCTGTTCCCAAGTATTCTGATTGTCTTGAAGCCAATATTAGGTTTGAATTCCTGATGTGCAGAATCCTTTCAATGTCTCAGATCAGTTAATTTCACTGATAACATCAGATTCAATGTTCCAGCGTCTTAAAGAAGGGAAAGGTGCCTTGACTGTCTCTGGTCAGTCGGACAGTTCACACTTCATTCGTCTTGGATTCCATTCCTCAAAGGGGATTTTCTTTTTCTTCTTGAGTTCCCCGAACACATGTGGCAGCATCTTTGGATCGAGAGGCATAATATAGTGCCGTTCTGATGAAAACCATGTTTCTCTCTCCACAGACAATACCAGGTCTGCTGAGAATTCCAGTGTTTTCTGTTTTTATTTCAGATAGCCAGCATTGGCATTATTTTGCTTTTCTTTACCTGATTAGTGAAACATATGAGGTTCTGAGGGTACTTGACAGGGCGGATGTGGAGTGGATGTTACCCCTTGTGGAAGAATGTAGAACTAGAGATCGCTGTTTAAAAGTAAAGGGTCACCCATTTAAAACGGAGATGAGGCGAATTTCTTTTTCCTCAGATGGTCGTGAGTCTTTGGAACTCTCTTCCTGAAAGGGTTGTGGAAGCGGAGTCTTTGAATATTTTTAAGGCAGAGATGGATATATTCTTGGTAAGCAAGGGGGTGATAGGTTATCGGGGATAGGTGGGGTACAGGTGGGATGATGAGTGAACCCCTTCTCACACTCAGAGCAATTGAACGGTCGCTCCGAGTGTGAACACGTTGATGGTGCCTCAGTTCCCTGAATGTTTATAGCGCTTCCCGCAGTCTGGACATTTAAAAGGTCTCTCTTTAGTGTGAGAATCCTAGTGGGACATCATTTCCCCAGAATCTTAATAGCACTTCCCACACTGGATGCAGGTGAACAGTCTCTCCCCAGTGTGAACTCGCTGGTGTCTCAGCAGGAGAGATGACTGAGTGAATCCCTTCCCACACTCAGAGCAGGTGAACGGCTTCGCCCCAGTGTGACTGTGTCGATGAATTTCCAGCTGGGATGGGTAATTGAATCCTTTCCCCCACTCCCGATAGTTCAACAGTTTCTCCCCAGAGTGACTGCACATGTGTCTCGACAGGCCAGATGATGGGCTGAAGCCGGTCAAAGCTGATTTATTTGACGTTTAGCCAGAATATTAAGGCCTATAACTGTTCTGGAGTTTATTAACATCAGCAGAATCAGATCCCAATGCACACGGTTCAGTCCTGGATGTGATTAACAGCAAAATCCAATCACTGTCGTTACTCATGAACTTGCTGGTATGTCAGCAGGGTGGAGGAATCATTGAATCTTACCCCACACTGAGGGCAGGTGAACGGCCTCTCCCCAGTGTGAGTGCGCTGGTGTGCAGTGAGTTGAGATGACCACCTAAAGCCAGTCCCACACTGAGAGCAACTGAATGGCCTCTCATCAGTGTGAACACGCTGATGGGACATCAGATCCCAGGAGCTTTTATAGCACTTCCCACAGTCTGGGCATTTAAAAGGTCTCTCCCCAGTGTGAACTCGCTGGTGTTTCAGGAGTTTGGATGAATGAGTGAATCCCTTCCCACACTCGGAGCAGGTGAACGGTCTCTCCCCAGTGTGACTGCGCCGATGAGTTTCCAGCTCAGACGGGGTTCTGAATCCCTTCCCACACTCCTCACATTTCCATGGACTCTCCCCAGTGTGACTGTGCTTGTGTCTCGACAGGCCAGATGATCGGCTGAAGCCTCGTCCACACACAGAACACGTGTACGGTTTCTCCCCACTGTGAACGGTGCTTTTTCCCTCCATGTTCAAAATCCAATGATATTCAGGTTTTGATAAATTGGGCGACTCTGTCAGATCCTGATGTGATGTTTGGTTTCAGTTTCCTGAATGAAAATCCTCCCCTTCTAATGCCCTGTGAAATTGACTTAAAACAGAAAAAAGGGAGTGAGAGAGAACCCACAAAAACACAAAGGCAGGTTGTGAAATTGAGCTGAATGAATCTGGGAATTTGTGGGGCCGGCACGAGGAAAAAGTGACCATGAAAACTGCTGGATTGTCATAAAAACCCAACTGGTTCATTCATGTCCTTCAGGGAAGGGAACCTGCCACCCAGTCTGGGCCTACACAAGACTCTGGCCTCTATAAGAACATAAGAAATAGGAACAAGAGAAGTCCTAACACCCCGTCGAGCCTGCTCCACCATTCAATATGATCGTGGCTGATCTTGGGCTTCAACTCCACTTTCCCACCCACTCCCCATATCCCTCGACTCCCTGAGAGACCAAAAATCTCTCCATCTCAGCCAGAAATATATTCAATGATGGAGCATCCACAACCCGCTGGGCTGGAGAATTCTTTGTGACAAAGAGAGAGACAGAAAAAGAGAGAGGGGAGTGGGAGAGACAGAGAGAGATGGTTAGTGAACAAAGCACAAGATGCAGTGAACAAAATCCAAGCACATGGGATTGGGGTAATATACTACTATGGATTGAGAATTGGTGAGCAGACAGGAAACAGAGAGTCGGAATAAACGGCTCATTCTCAGGATGACAGGCTGTTACTTGTGGGTTACCCCAAGGATCAATGCTTGGCCCACAGCTGTTCACAAACTATAGAAATGATTTGAAGGCACCCATTTAAGAAGCACCCATATTTTCACATTCTCATCCTTGTTTTCCTCCATGGTTGTGATCATTCCTATCTCTGTAACCTCCTCCAGCCTCACAATCCCCCCCGAGATATCTGCGCTCCTCGAATTCCGACTTCCTGAGAATTCCTGATTATAATCACTCCATCACTGATTGTCACTCCATCAGTTTCCAAGGCCTAAGCTCTGGAATTCCCTCCCTAAACCTCTCCACCTCTCTACCTCATAGCATCCTTTAGGATGCTCCTTCAAACCAACCTCTTTGACCAAACTATTGGTCACCTGCCTGAATATCTCCTTATGTGGCTCAGTGTCAAACCTTGTTTTGTAACATTTCTGTGAAATGCCTTGGAAAACTGAATAACAATAAATGTGCAATATAAACACAAATTGTTGTTGTCGATTTGGACATATATCACTGTTCCTTCATCATCACTGGGTGAATAACCTGTAACTCCTTACCTAACAAAATTGTGGGAGCACCTTCACCACTCGGACTGCAGCGGTTCAAGAAGGTCAAACATCATCTTCTCCACAAGCAACTGGGGGTCACAATAGGCTCTGGTATCTGTGGACAGTGAAACAGAGTTAACATTTCAGGGTTCACAGAATGAATTACAGGGGATAAAAATGGTGCAGAATTTGATGCTCAATGTAAGTTCAGAAGTGGAAGAGAAATGGATGATAGCGCAGGAAAAACAATTCCTGACTGTGAAAGATACTGTGGGAAGATAAAGCTGGTAAGATAGCAGCGCATGGTCTGAGGATGGGCAGCAGTGGAAACCTCATTTAGACACAGTGGGCAGAAGTTACAGTAAAACCCTAAACATACATCCTAAACAAACACTACACGCAGTATTAGAGACAGAGGATGTCAGGCAATGGTAGAGAGGTGATCAGGGAGGGCAGAGGTGAAACAGAGCAATGGATGGACATGGATTCAGGTCCACAGTAAGGGAGTCACACCAGCCCCAGAGCCATGGAACCTCTCACAGGTACAGAGCATAGAACTAAAAGCTAAACTAAAAGCTGTAGCTGAAAGGTGAAAATACTCAGCTCTGAAACAATTTAACAGTTTTCAATTTAAAATCTCCTGCTGGAGCCTGCAGCTGGAAAGCTATCAGAAGCACTGGAGTCAGAGAAAAATCTCCCAGTTGAGGAAATACCCGGGGAGCGGGGTGATGTCACAGTGTAATTGTCGATGTGTGATGATGTCACAGTGTAATTGTCGATGTGTGATGATGTCATAAACACAGAACATCTGGGTTTGTACAAACCAGTGATCAGTACACATTATGAAGGATGTGAAGGTCCTGAAGTTTAGATGAGGTAGTTAAAGAAAAACTATTTCCATTAACTGATCGTAAAATGGTTATGGGAGACAGTTTAAAGAGCTTGGGAAGATCTACTAGAGGGATATAAGGAAGAAACGTTACACAGTGAGCGGTAATGACCTGAAACTCAATGCTTACACTCAGAGACCGATAATATCCAGGTCCTGATGAATCGAGTGATTCTTGCAAATTCTAGTGTGATGTTTGGTTTGAATTTCCCACCTGCAAAATCTCATCTTCTAGTATCCTGTAATTGGAGATTACAAAATCCATCATTGTCAGTGCAGGATAGAAATTGAGAAGAGACAAACATTTCTCTTGGTTTGAGTTTGCTGCGTGTAAATCCTCCCCTTCTAACCCCCTGTAAAAGAATTTCCAAAATCCATCCCTGTCAGTCCAGGTTAGAAATGCCCAACATTCTCTCCTCCTGCTACCTGGACCAGGAAGACCGCGCATGCGCCCTGCTGCACATTGCCCCCTAAAAAGATGGCGGCCGTTACCCCGGGCCTGGCGAAGGGAGAAATCCAGACTTTTTCGGCCCGTTCTCTACAAACACAAGACCGGTACCTTGTTGTTTGTGGTCTGCGGCCTGCACTGTGTCTTTATGAAGCCTCCGTGCCCACTCCGCTGGCTCCATTCCTCCTCACACACCCACTAACTCTGTTAGTTTGCTCCGCTCGACATTCTCTCATCCGTTCTGAGCAGCTTCAGTCACAGACCAGCACTGCGCATGCTCGTGAAAGAGACAATAGTGCGCATGCTCCAATCACACACCGTAATGCGCATGTGTGGGGAGCTGCTGTAATGAGGATAGAGCACATTCAGTACCGCAGTGAATGCTGGGTGAACGCTCCGCCATTGAAGGCTAACATTGCAGAATGAAACTGAAGTCCAGTAATTAGAATACGATGGGTGCCATCGAGACAAGGTATAAAGTCTTCGAATGAATTGATACAGCAAGTAAAATGCTCTGGACTCCACATAATTCTCCCCTGGGTGTTATGAACAGCTGAACAAATACCCTGCAGTTAGATCTGAACTCGATGCAGTCTTAGCAGATGGATTATTTTTCACCAGACATGGAACATTTAAACCCTGCCAACAGGAATGCTCTGTCAGAGGATTTAATCCTTTGAATTTTAAAGTTGGTGTGTTTACTGCTTTGCAAACTGAATAAATCGCTTCACACATATGAAGTATCTGGATGGTCTCGTACTGGTGTGACTGTGTTGATGAGTCAGTAATTGGGACAATGGAATGAACCATTTTCATTTTCAGCTTAGGCACGTGAGTTTACTTACACATTTTCAGCTGAAACATCGATCTCAAGTCTTATGGCTTCCACATTCTTTGTGGAATAATTAGTTAAAGAAAATCAAAATGCTGCAGATGCTGGCTTTCTGAAATAGGAAAAACAGAAAATGCTGGAATTCTCAGCAGGTCTGGTCGCGCCTCTGGAGAGAAAAGCATAGTTTTTATTTCAGGTCTGTAACATTTCATCAGAACTGCACTCCATCAGTGCACAGGTCTGGCAGGTCAGGAATTGAAACCTAAAATGGGCTTCGGGACAATATCAGACAAGACACCAAAAGGCTCGAAGTGAGAATCTGTTGTATGACAGGTGGTTCCTGGTGACATGGATGTGTCTGCAGTGGGTGAGATCAGACTGGTTCCATGTTTCCATAATCAATGTCCCACCTGCTCTTTTTGAAGAGTGAAATTGATAGAAAACAACTGTCATTCCGGTATTGACAATCTGAAGCTTTAACTCGCTGAGTCAGTTTAAGATAGCTTGCAGATTTTGATTGTGTGAACCTCTATTGTATGATTGATAGGAATTTGGAAGGTAGCCGAAAGGTTGGTGCTTTAAGACCATCAGGGACGAAGCCTTTGCTGTTTTCTCCCATCATCATTCATTGTCACACAGTTCCAGGATAACAACTGGCATTTTGGCTGCAAGAAAATATTCGCCAAACATTGCCTACTCTACTTTTATGCAATGGATTCCCAAACTGACAGTGTTTTTTTCATGAATATTCATTTCAGATATAATGAGAAAACAATCAAACCTACCATGTACCTACGTGTAACCCATTTGAAATCTATGAAGTTAATGGATTCAAACAAACCCATCAATAATTCCCTCGTCCTCAGCTCCACAGTGAGTGAGGCAGGGAAAAGAAGAAAAGCAGGAATATTCCTGCCCCGCACTCTCCAATCACCCGCTGCCAGCAGAAAGCGGCGACTGCAGCTTCACTCAGCGGGTTACTGCCCATCCCTGGGACACAAGATACTCCAACGCGGGCCAAACCTCCCAATACACCGAGCACAGGCTCAGGAAAACTCAGGTGGATTATATTCCAATCACTAAACCTCCGAGCAGCATTTACATAATACCCGAGTGAGTGAGTCACAAATAAAAGTCACACCAACTTTGTATATCTTTTCAATAAAAATGCTTTCATTTTATTGAAAAGCGGACCGTTGTGAATCTGAAAGTGAGCACCATGGGATGAGTGTTACCGTGTCACTTGTTTTCCATTGTTTGTCCATCATGTTAGCAATTCAAATTGTGTTGGATATTGAAGCGAACTCCATTTCAAAATGAGGGCACAAAGCAGGTAAATATTAAATCCAGAAACAAATCCTGAGGAAAATGGACCCCAGTGTTTGGAAGGAGGTGCAGCTGAGAAGCGGAAGATGTGAATAATGTTATTGATTATTGAGTGGAAATCAGTGGTCAATTATCATGGCCGAGTGGTTAAATAGATGGTTTCAAATTCTATTGGGGTTTACCCAGGTAGAATCAAATCTTACCAACTGATCATTATGCTGATTTCAACCAGGTGTCTGCAGAACTAACTATCGGGTCAATGGGAGGAAAAGCATTTAAAAATCGTCTTTAGCTCTGAAGAGGGGTCAAACGGACTCGAAACGTTGAATCTGTTTCTCTCTCCAACAGATGCTGCCAGACCTGTTGTGTTTTCCAGCATTTTCTGTTTTTATTTCATATTTCCAGCATCCACAGCATTTTTCTTTTGTCCACAATTTCTCGTGATTTTTGGACTCTAAGGGAATGAAGGGCCACCGGGATCGGGTGGGAAATTGGTGTTGGGACTGGGGATCCGCCATGATCTTATTAAGTGACGGGGGAGGCTTGTGGGGCCTTATGAAGTATTGTTGCAGCTTTGCTTCTGTTCTATTTCAGTATCAATACCAGACAAGGCGATGGGGAGTAACAGCCTGAGCTTGATAGTGTGGCTGAGCAGTCTAAGGTGCTAGATTGTACTTTACTTTCGGTGGAGGCGTCGGTTTGAGGCTTACAGTTACCAAACTTGCACTTTCGGAACTCTCATTGGTCGAAGAAGTGCCAGCCTAAAGTTGGAGCAGGTGTGTGCGGTGTTTTATTTTAACAGGAAGAGCGAGGAGAGACAATAAAAATATACATGGCTGTGCAGAAAAGGCGGGTTGGCAAAGTCGCTGAATTCCTCTTCCATCGGCCGGCACGGAGACCAGAGGCCGCATGTCCTCCTCCTCTGCTGTCCCCATCTATGCTTGTATACTATAGGGCCAGTCGTAATCGCAGAGTGGTTAAAGCCATCGAGTCCAAATACATTGGTCTTTCCCGTTTTTTTTAACTATGCCTGGTTTTAACTGTGTCTACAGCATTAATTATTGGTTAAATGGAATAAAATCCATGCAAACACTCGGGCATTTTCCTATTTCTGGTCATTCACGAAACTTACAGTTGGAACTGGAACATAAAGTTATTGGTCATGCTTGCTGTCTGGGTGTTTGTCTCTCCTTAGAAACAATCCCGTGCCCTCCGTCACTCTTGGTGTAAATGTCTGTGTGTGTTCCTCTGTGTGTGTCAAAGTGGTCCAGTTCCCGAGGGGGTGAACATATGTTTACCATCACAATCTTTATTCACAATAGTTGTGCAGCTTCAGATTAAAATGTTACAGACAAAAATGTCGGGATGAAAGATGCAAGAGGAGTTTGCAATGTTTGGAAGGAGGTGCAGCTGAGAAGAGGAAGATGTGAATGTTATTGGTGATTGAGAGGAAAGCATTGCAACCTTGGGGCTTTTGTAGGTCGATTACCTTCTACACTTTGAAATTCAGAACAAGCTGAGGCTCCAGGTGAAAAGCAACAGTTGTTTACATATATGTTGTGATATTAATTACTGTTCCCGGATACCCTGCTAGCTCATCGGCAGAGTATGTGACTCTTAATCTCAAAGTTGCGGGTTCAAACCCCACTTTTGCTTTTAACGCCAACCCAATCCCTGCAGCAGCTGTGAAACTTACATGGCAGACATTAACCACTGAAAGCAGCCGATGCTCATAAAATTCACGTCACTGTCATGTTGCATCTCTTTCTGCTTCTGCCCCTCCAGCTCCCTCTGCCCATCCAGCTCCCAGGTCAATTAGCTGCTTGATGCAGACCCAGTCAGTTGATGGGAATGGAAGACACAATACCATAGATTTGCAGACCATAGAGTAAAAAGACACCAGGATCTCATCTTCCTGATTCTCCCAGACACTGATCACAGGAATGTGCACAGTGCCGATTATGCACAGTCACACTCTCCTTCCAGTCTTGCCTACGTTGTTCAGCTTTGAAATTGCTCATATTTTCACACTGAATTTCAATGTGAAGAAAGCAGAGCTGTCGTTGGCTGAAGAATTGGTTTGTCTTGAGTCTAAACATGCAGTTTTGAGGTAAAAGAGATCTGAAATATTTTTTAAATGGTGAAAGCAGTGTAGATAAGCCACACCGGAAGAAGACTTGACAGCTTTTCTGGAGGTCCAGTGGTTAGGATTCGGTGTTTTTAGCGCCTCAGGTGGTGTTGGATTCTTGGTCAGGGAATGAAGATTTATTGATCTTGTGAAATGGTTATAAACGAGTGTTGCGAATTTATTTATTGAAAACATTTAACATTTGCACCGGAGTCAGTGGAAGGGGAGTTGGAGTTTTGCCTCAGAGCACAAAATGTCACATTGGGAACAGGTCAAGAACAAACACAGTAGCGGAATGAAGAAATCAAAGAAGGAGAGAGAGGGGCTGGTTGTAGAGCACTGACAATAGAGATGGTGGTGCCAGGCAAAATATGGGTGGGAGAAGGATATATTTTGCTGATTCCTGTTTGCACTGGCACAAATATTACTCCTGATCGACCAAACAATCAGAACTGCTCTTTGAAAGCAGTACACAAGGCTGAATGGCCTCTTCCGATGTTGCAACTTTCTGTAGTTTTATGTTTTCCAACACCACGACTGCTTCTTTCACAATAATTCTGCCATTTTATAGTCCACTCCAGCGAGATGTAATTTCTTACCTTGGAATCGGCTCCTTTGAAACCTAAATACGGAGCAAATTCAGTGAGTTTCCTTGTCATTTCCAGCCCGAGATTTGTCACGAGACTAATTGAGCGACACATTAATGGTGCCAATCCTTCACTGGAGCTCACCACGTCCAAAGAGCACTGTTATCATCAGCCTGTCATATGCCTTCCTACAGTACACCTGCCGATCAATAACAGCTTATCACAACTCTGCTTTCTTCACATTGAAATCCAGTGTGAAAATATGAACAATTTCAAAGCTGAACAACGTACACAAGACTGGAAGGAAAGTGTTACTGTGGATAATCGGCACTGTGCACATTCCTGTAATCAGTATCTGGGAGAATCAGGAAGATGAGATCCTGGTGTCTTTTTACTCAATGGTCTGCAAACCGATCGTATTGTGTCTTACATTCCCATAAACTGACTGTGTCTGAATCAAGCAGCTAATTGACCAGGGAGCTGGGCGTGAAGAGGGAGCTGGAGGGGCAGAAGCAGAAATAGATGCAACAAGACAATGATTTGAATTTTTTGTGCATCGGTTGCTTTCAGTGTTTAATGTCTGCCTTGTACGTTTCACAGCTGCTGCAGGGATTGGGTTGGCGTTAAAAGCAGCAAGATTAAAAGCAAAAGTGAAGCTCGAACCTCAGATTAAGGTTGGCATGCTCTGCCGACTGAACTAGCCGGCATATAGAAAAATCCATCCATATACCAACATACATGGAAACAACTGTTGCTTTCCACCAGGAGCCTCAGATTGTTCTGAATTTCAAAGTGGAGAAGGTAATCGACCTACAAAAGCCCCAAGGTTGCAATGCTTTCCTCTCAATCATCAATAACATCATTCACATCTTCCACTTCTTAGCTGCACCTCCTTCCAAACATTGCAAACTCCTCTTGCATCTTTCATCCTGACATTTTTGTCTGTAACATTTTAACGTGAAGCTGCACAACTATTGTGAATAAAGTTTGTGATGGTAAAAATGTGTTCACCCCCTCGGGAACTGAACCACTTTGACACACACAGAGGAGCACACACAGACATATACACCGAGACAGAGGGCAAGGGATTGTTTCTAAGGAGAGACAACCATCCAGACAGCAAGCATGACCAATAACTTTATTTTCCAGTTCCAACTGTAAGTTTCGTGAATGATCAGAAATAGGAAAACGCCCGAGTGTTGTCATGCATTTTATTCCATTTAACCAATAATAAATTCTGTAGACACGCAATTGAAACCAGGCAGAGTAATGAACGGGAAAGAACAATGTATTTGGACTCAATGGCTTTAACCACTCGGCGATGATGACTGGCCCTATGGTATACAAGCATAGATGGGGACAGCAGAGGAGGAGGACATGCGGCCTCTGGTGTCCGTGCCGGCCGTTGGAAGAGGAATTCAGCGACTTTGACAACCCGCCTTTTCTGCACAGCAATGTATATTTTTATTGTCTCTCCTCGCTCTTCCTGTTAAAATAAAACACCGCACACGCCTGCTCCAACTTTAGGCTGGCACTTCTTCGACCAATGGGAGTTCTGAAAGTGCAATTTTTTTAACTATAAGCTTCAAACCGACGCCTCCACCGAAAGTAGAAGTACGATCGAGCACCTAGGCTGCTCGGCCACACTATCAAGCTCAGGCTGTTACTCCCCATCGCCTTGTCTGGCATTGATACTGGAATAGAACAGAAGCAAAGCAGCAACAATACATCATAAGGCCCCACAAGCCTCCCCCGTCACTTTTTAAGATTATGGCGGATCCCCAGCCCCAACAACAATTTCCCACCCGATCCCGATGGCCCTTCATGCCCTTAGAGTTCAACAATCAGGAGAATTTTTGGATAAAAGCAAAATGCTGTGGATGCTGAAAATATGAAATAAAAACAGAAAATGCTGGAAAACTCAGTGGTCTGGCAGCATCTGTTGGAGAGAGAAACAGATTCAAAGTTTCGAGTCCGTATGACCCTTCTTCAGAGCTAAAGATGATTTTTTTGATGTTTTTCCTTCCATTGACCCGATAGATCTGTAGACAACTGGTTGAAATCAGCAATAATGAGAACCACAGTCGGTAAGACTTGACTCTGCCTGGGGAAACCCCAACGGATTTTGAAACCATCCATTTAACCACTCGGCCATGATGATTGACCAAGGGCCCACTGCTTTCCACTCAATAATCAATAACATCATTCACAGCTTCCGCTTCTCAGCTGCACCTCCTTCCAAACATTGGGATCCATTTTTCTCAGGATTTGTTCCTGGATGTAATATTTAGCTGCGTTGTGCCCTTATTTTGAAATGGGATTCGCTTGAATAGCGAACACAAACTGAACTCCAAATCTGACCGACAAACAATGGAAAACATGTCACTCGGTAACACTAATCACATGGTACTTATTTTCAGATTCACAAGAGCCGGATTTTCGTTAAAATGAAAGAATTTTGTAGTGAAAATATTTAGAAAGTTGGTGTGACTTTTATTTGTGACTCACTCACTCGGTGTTCTGTAAATGCTCCTCGTGGACTTAGTAAACAGCATATAATCTACCTGCGTTTTCCTGAGCCTGTGCTCGGTGTATTGGGAGGTTTGGCCTGAGTTGGAGTATCTTGTGTCCCTGGGATGGGCAGCAACCCGCTTATTGAAGCTGCAGTTGCTGCTTTCTGCTGGCAGCGGGTGAGTGGAGAGTGTGGGACCTGAATATTGCTGCTTTTCTTCTTTTCCCTGTCTCACTCCCTGTGGAGCTGAGGACGTGAGAATTATTGATGGGTTTGAATGTAATAACTTCATAGATTTCAATGGGTTAGACGTAGTTACATGGTAGGTTTGATTGTTTTCTCATTAAATTTCAAATGGATATTCATTAAAAAAAACAGTCAGTTTGGGAATCCATTGCTTAAAAGTAGAGTTGGCAATGTTTGGTGAATATTTTCTTGTAGCCAAAGTTCCAATTGTCATCCTGGAACTTTGTGACAATGAATGATGATGGGGAGAAAACAGCAAAGGCCTCGTTCCTGATGGTCTTAAACCACCAACCTTTCGTTTACCTGCCAAATTCCTACCAATCATACAACAGAGACACAAACAAAAAAAAAAATCTGCAAGATATCTTAAACCAAGTCAGCTATTTAAAGCTTCAGATTGTCAACACCGGAATGACATTTGTTCTCTATCAGTTTCACTCTTCGAAAAGAACAGGTGGGACATTGATTGATGGAAACATGGAAAAGGTCTGATCCTACCCACTGCAGACACATCCATGTCACCAGCAACCAGCTGTCACACAACAGATTCTCCTTTCGAGGCTTTCGGTATCTTGTCTGTTATTGTCCAAAAGCCCATTTTAGGTTTTAGTTACTATCTGCCAGATTTGTGCACTGATGTAGTGCAGTCCTGATGATAAGTTACAGACCAGATATAAAAACAGCGTTGTTCTCTCCAGAGACGCTACCAGACCTGCCAAGAATTCCAGAATTTTCTGGTTTATTTTATTTCAGAAAGCCAACATCTGAAGCATTTTGATTTTCTTTAACTAATTAGTACTAAGAATGTGGAACCCATTCCCAGAAGAGTTTAAGATCCATGTTTCAGGTGAAAATGTGTACATAAACTCATGTACACAAGCTGAAAAAGGAAAAGGACTCACTCTATCGTCCCAATTACTGACACAGCAACACAGTCACACCAGTGGGAGACCAACCAGATATTTCACATGTGTAAAGGGATTTATTCAGTTTGCAAAGCAGTAAACACACCAATTTTAAAATTCAAAGGATTTAATCTACAGTCAGAGCATTCCTACTGGCAAGACATGGTTTTAATGTTCCATGTGTGGTGAAAAATACCCCATCTGCTGAGTCTCCATTGAGTTCAGATCTTAGTACAGGGGTTTGTTCTGCTGGTCATTACATCCAGGTGAGACTTTATGGCAGATATAGAGCATTTTAATAGCTGTATCAATTAATTCGACAATTTTATATCCTGGCCCTATGGCATCCATCGTATTCTGATTACTGAACTTGGGTTTCGATTTTACCATTTTACCGTTCAATGGCGGAGTGCACACCCAGCATTCGCTGCGGGACAGAATGTGCCCTATCCTCATTACAGCAGCACACTCGCACTTGCGCATTGCTGTGTGTGTGTGTGTGTGTGTGTGTGGGTGTGTGTGTGCTTGGAGCATGCGCATTGCGGGCTGTTTCAAGAGCATGCGCAGTGCTGGTCTGTGACTGCAGCTGCTCAGAGTGGCTGAGTGAATGTCGAGCGGAGCAAACTAACAGAGTTAGTGGGTGTTTGAGGACGAATGGAGCCAGCCGAGTGGGCAGGGAGGCTTCATAAAGACACAATTCAGGCCGAAGACCCGGAATAACAAGGTTACGGTCTTGTGTTTGGAGAAAACGGGCCGATAAAGTCTGGATTTCTCCCTTCGCCAGGCCCGGGGTAACGGCCGCCATCTTTATAGGGGCAATGTGCAGCAGGGCGCATGCGCGGTCATCCTGGTCCAGGTAGCAGGAGGAGAGAATGCTGTGAATTTCTATCCTGGACTGACAGGGATGGATTTTGGAAACTCCTTTTACAGGGGGTTAGAAGGGGAGAATTTACACACAGCAAACTCAAACCAAGAGAAACGTTTGTCTCTTCTCAATTTCTATCCTGCACTGACAATGACGGATTTTGTAAATTCCATTTAAAGGATACCAGAAGATGAGGTTTTGCAGATTGGAAATTCAAACGAATCATCACATCAGAGTCAGCAAGAATCACTTGATTCATCCCGACCTGGATATTATCGGTCTCTGAGTGTAAGCATTGACTTCCAGGTCATTACTGCTCACTGTGTGAACTTTTTTCCTCATATGCCCCTTGTAGATCTTCACAAAATCTTTAAACTGTCTCCCATAACCCTTTTATGATAAGTTAACGGAAATCGTTTTTCTTTATCTACCTCATATATACCTCAGGACCCTCCCATCCTTCATAATGTGTGGTGATCACTGGTTTGCACAGACCCAAATGTTCTGTGTCCGTGTGTGACATCATCACAAATCGACAATTACACGGTGGCATCATCACACATCAACAATTACACGGTGACATCACCCCGCTCCCTGGGTATTTCCTCAACTGTGAGATTTTTCTCTGACTCCAGTGCTTCTGATATCTCTCCAGCTGCAGGCTCCAGCAGGAGATTTTAAAATTAAAAACTGAAATTGTTTCAGAGGTGAGTATTTTTCACTACTCAGGTACAACTTTTAGTTTAGGTTTTAGTTCTACGCTCTGTATCTGTGAGAGGTTCCATGGCTCTGGAGCTGGTGTGACTCCTTTACTGTGGATCTGAATCCATGTCCATCTATTGCTCTGTTTCACCTCTGCCCTCCCTGATCACCTCTCTGCCATTGTCTAACTCCCTCTGTCCCTAATACTGGATGTATCTTAGCTCTGTTTAGGATTTTACTGCTACTTCTACCAACTGTGTCTCAATGAGGTTTCCTCCGCTGTCCATCCCCTAACCATGTGCTGCTGTCTTACCAGCTTTATCTTCCCACAGTATCTTTCATAGTCAGAAATTGTTTTTCCTGCACTATAGTCCATTTCTCTTCCACTTCTGAACTTATGTTGACCATCAAATTCTGCAGCATGTTTATTCCTTGGAATTCATTCTGCACACCCTGAAACATTAACTCTGTTTCATTCCCCACAGATACCAGAAAATATTGCCAATCCCCAGTTGCCTGTGGGGAAGATGATGTTTGACCTTGAACCGCTGCAGTCCGTGTGGTGAAGGTGCTCCCACAATGCTGTTAGGTAAGGAGTTACAGGTTATTCACCCAGTGATGATGAAGGAACAGTGATATATGTCCAAATCAACAACAACAATTTGTATTTATATGAGACTTTTAATGTAAGACAATGTTCCAAGGCATTTCACAGAAATGTTACAAAGCAAGGTTTGACACTAAGCCACATGAGATATTATGAGGAGATGACCAAGCTTTTGGTCAAAGAAGTGAGTTTTACAGAGTAAATTAAAGGAGGAAAATGAGGTAGAGAATGGGAGAGGTTTAGGGAGTGAATTCCAGAGCTTGGGGCCTTGGAAACTGATAGAATGGGCACAGATGTGGAACAAGAAAAATCAGGAATGCTCAGGAGGCCAAATTAGAGGAGCACAGATACCTCGGAGGGTTGTGACACTGGAGGAGGTTCCAGCAACAGGGAGCAGCCACACAGGAATTGGAAAATAGGGGTGGGAATTTAAAAATTTTGGTGCTTCTTAACTTGGAGTCTTTGCAGGTCCGTGAGTTGTGAGGTGATGGTGAACAAGACTTGGTGCGAGTAAGCACATGGGCAGCAGAGTTTTGGATGAGCTCAAGATTACAGGAAGGTTGAATGTGGGAGACCTGCCAGGAGTGCGTTAGGATAGTTAAGTCTAGAGGTAACAAAGGAATGGATGAGAGTTTCAGCAGCAGATGAGCTGAGACTGGGGTGGAGTCGGGCAATGTTACTGAGGTGGAAATAGGCGGTCGTGGTGATGATGTGGATATGTGGTTGGAAGCTAATCTTGGGGTGAAATACTTCACCATGGTTGTGAACAGTCTGGTTCAGTCTCAGACAGTTGTCAGGAGAGAGATGGAGTCTGTGGATAGGGAGTGGAGTTTGTAGTGGGGACT